>NC_064547.1:20150901-20469234 GCF_023856365.1 Brienomyrus brachyistius | reverse complement strand
AAACGAGGCGCCGCACGTTGGGTGGAGGAGCTGGGGAAAATCATTCACAATTGAAAATCTCCCTTGGCTTTTAATCATTAAGTGAATCAATTACCGACATACCCACAAGAATGACCAAATCGACAGCACAGCTCGCCAGGAAACGTGGGACAGCCCAAATCCCCCGGCACGGTCCGGAAAGCAACACTGCCTTTAGCGTGTTTCTGTGGAAGCAGAACATCTGCTGGGAATCAGTCCTGCCCCTCGGCCCGCGCTGAAGTTAAGTGTGTGCTTTGGCTGCCGACACTGTTGTCATTCCCTGTTGATTCTGTTTCGTGATTTCATTAGAAAATTAGCGTCAAACCTGCTGACAAGTTAATAACGCCGTTGCATCCAGAGCAGCCATGTTTGATGGCGTTGGGTCTGACCGCGGACGAGTGCAGCCTCTGAAGCGTGCTCATTACCACATCTCTGCAGGCAGTGGCCCGGTGTGCAGTATGGGAGAGACCATCTGGGATCATCTTTCGGGGGCCGTGTCTGTTTGCTCTGTCCTGCTGGGGTCTGTGAGCGACTGGCCGAGTTTTATCACAGAATGTTTTTGGATGTTGTCTAACTATCGCTTAGCCGGTTTCCCGTATCCCAAACATAACCTCCATCTCTTTTGGAAAATAGCTCTGGTCCTGGTATTTTCGGCAGCTGGGCCATGTCTGGCTGCTTCTTCACCAAGAAGGATCAGATGTGGGCTCAGCGTAGTCCAAACAGACCCGCATAAGCTCATTGACCTTTTTCATTTAAGATTTTGAAGCAGGAAACTTCATTCTTTTTAAGTTTTGCTTTTATTGTTCCTGTTTTAATTCACGGGGGCATTCGTGTTTGGCGGCACCTTACCCCCCCTCCAGTCCCTTGTGGTGGGCCTTAGATGCCCTGCCCCCCCCCCCGTCTTGTGCGTCCCACCATGAGATGGGGATCCTCGAAATAGGTCCAGGCCTCCTTCTTCCAAATGATCCACGACATGCAGCTGCAGTCCACCCATAATTTATGTCTTCCTCTGTTAGTAAAATCCATCTCCTTGTTCTGCCTCCTGTCTCCTGCCTGCATGTGTGTGTCTGTGTGTATATGTGCATGTGAATTTATACATCTTGTACCATGGCAGACTGCTTTGCCTCAAAGTTTGTTGCCTGGCGAAAGCCACAGGTCCTGCAAGTCTCTGCAACACGGGCGACATCCTACGGCAGTTTAACGGCATCTCTCAAAATACTGAAACATTTTAAACGTTTTTTTTATGTTTTCGAATAGTTGGTCATTCACTTGCCGTCTGAATTTATGGATATTTATTGATTACAGTGCGTTTCTCAAAGATACAAGGAGTGTAATGTAAGGACTGATCCAAGTAGCTGTTTCTCTTGATTGAAATACTGTTGTTTTGGGGTATTAAGTTTGGGTTATATGCGTAGGAGATATTTCAAACCAACAGTAGATGTAATTGGAATTGGTCTGTATGTCTGTATTATGAAGAACGTTAATATTTATGTAATATTGGTTCCATTTATGTGTTTTAGAAAGGTAATTAATGACGATCGTGTGCTTCAGAGACGTCTGCATGGTCTTTTGGGCTCTCACATGGCTCTAGGCATTAGGTTTTAATAAGGATGTATGAGTGCAGGTCCCCATGAAGCATTTCCGCTTGGCTGGCGTCCTTGGCTCTAGGCCCTCACATCATGGAGATGCACACATGTCGCTGGAGACCGCCAGGCCTGCAGACGCTCTCTGCGCTGGGAGTTCTGCGCGCCTAATGAAGGCAGCTCCTATTCGGATGTGGCGCGGTTCTGTTTTATTGGAGAAGATAAGGCTGTAACAGCCACATGGAGAATGCGACGCGGCGGCCTTGCGGAGTTGATTATCCGGGCGCCCTTGCTCTACCAGCCTCTTTCCATCCAGAATGTGTAAGCGAGCGATTTTGCACGCATCTCGCATTACTTGCTAATGCCGCTCCGATTGCGCCGTGCCCCGACGGGGGGGGGTCGCTTATCCGCAAACGGCAAAAGCACATGTTTACCGCACAGGGGACACCTGCTTCTCTCCGCCCCCTGGCTACACCCTCTCCTCCTCCTGTTCCGCTCCTCCCTCTTCCCCCATCACTCTCACTCAGCTTCTGTGGGACTTGGTTTCTCCCCCCCCCCCCACCCCCTCGCTGTCTGGGGAGTGTTTTGAGGAACGAGGCTAGAACCTAGAACCCTAACCACTATTTCGGTAAATTGCCCCATTAAACGTCCAGCTGTACAAATGGCTGAAGCTGGGCGAGTCGCTTCAGCTAAACGGATGTTCTGGGTAAATAAACACCTTGAGTCTCTTTGGACGGGAGCATTACAGGGCGGTGTGATGGGGGGGCGGGGCCAAATGCATGACACAGGCATCACGGAGGTTAAAGACCCGCCCGATGCAGAACCATGTTTTAGCTGGTGGACTGTATGCTGTATGGAGCGTGAATGCAGCGGGCACCCGCCCCCCCAGGACGGAAACTGGATCCCCGGCCCGGAGAGCGGCCTCACATTCCTGCTCCCCCTCCTGTTGGGTGATTTCACAGCTCATTGAGCGGAGGCCTGTGGTATGTCCTGTTTCTGTCTCCTCTGCTGAGCTGGCTCCACTCTTCCTCCTGCGCCTCCTCCAGCACATCCTTCTCCTCCTCCTTTAGGGAGGTGAACCCCGCGTTCTGTATCACGCTGCCAGCAGCCACACCCGCCGGGGCTTTGATGTGGTGAACGATCGTGTGCGTCACAGGACCCACCCCCCCCCCCCCCCCGCCCAGCCCGGGTTCAAGTTACCTCCTGCGGCAAAGCAAGCCGCCGGGCTCCAGCTTTGCTGCGGCTTTCTGTAAATGACCTGGCCTTCGAAAGCTTCTCACGGATTCCTCTGGAGTGACAGCGGAGCTGCAGGCTGGCAGAGTGCAGTAACTGCAAGCGCATCACGCAGCCTGACACATTTCTACATCACAGGGGGCGATGCGATTTTAAAGTGCGTTCACTATTGGACGCCAGAACAGTTTTGCTTTTGTCATATACCGTTCCTTGGACACTGACAGTACGGACCCTAAATGTTTGTTTTCCTTGAAATGTGTAAATATTTATCTTTAGATGAAGGAAGATGCATTCGATGATTAGACACGGCGAGGCCCCATGGGCAGTGCAGCAGGGTTGGGCCGCTTCCCATCTCCCCACCAAAGATGCCTCGGGAAAAGGCCGGGTCGCTCCCAGCTTTGTTCTCTGCGTTGAGGTAGCAACCAAACCAAACAACAGCGTGCTAGGTGGGATGGGGGGGGGGGGCGAAGGGGGCAACTTGATGGTTTTGGACCCAGTGCTATGAGAAATTGCATTAGATGCAAATTCTATCTGTGTCAGCGCCCCTGATGTGGGGGGGCAGAGCCGGGCTGGAGTCTCAGAATTATCACATAATTATACACGACTGGGCCATTACCAGCACCATTGATCGAGGTACACCTCCCACCCACCACCCCACCCCCCCCCCACCCCAGTTTTACTGAAGTCATCCACCAGCGCGTTAAGCCAAATGCCCCCCCCCCGCCCGTGATGAATGCCCCTCCCCCCCCACCTCTGAAAATGGAGCGGCTTAGCCGAAACATTCATCACACCCCCCAGCCCCCCCCATTAGCACTCACCCAGAACGCCGAGTGTGGGACTAGGGACCGCTGTGATGAAGCCGCAATCGGGAAAACCATTAAGGCTCCCGGGAATGACGGATTTCCTCCTTCCTCCGCCGCAGCAGTGAAGCCCTTGTGAAATTCAGGTATTACTTTACACCCATTGAACTGCATCCTAATAGATGAATGAAAGTCAAATATCTTAATTTTGCAACCTAATCCTGCTGGCCATTGTTATCTAAAGGCAGGGTGAGGCATTTTGGGGGGGGCAGTTTGATTGGACCCCCCCCCCCAGCACCCTTTCATTTCCTCGTTGACAGAGATGTCTGGCTTCCCAGCCTGTCTGCTAGACTAAACATATTTCATCGCGTCCATGTCACACTTGGTGTCCATCAATGGCCGCTTTATCTCATTAGAAAAATAACGGTGTCAGTGGCTGATGCTGTGGCAGATAGCCGGCTATTTATTTTAGGGCCCGCTGTCCAGGGCCATGCAGGCTGGCCCCGCCTGGCCTTTATCAGGGCCCGATCCCCCTTGATGATTTATTGTGTTTATCTGCCTGCAAGAGGAAGAGCTGCGCTGCGTATGGAGGGCGGCCTCTCACACACCGCGGCCCGCGACCTGCTCGCCGCGTTCTCGCTGAAGCCCACGTGCCGTTCTTACCCTGAGATGGCGACGGGCGGCAGGGTGATGAGGACCACGCCAGTGTCTGGAGAGAGACATAGCCAGTGTGAAGCCAGTTTCATGTGTGACCAACTACTCTTGGGCTCGGACGGGGTATTTCTGTAGGGTCCCTTTGAGAGGATGATGGGTCATTTTGTAGGCCCCCTTGTAGGAGATGATGGGTATTTCTGTAGGGTCCCTTTGAGAGGATGATGGGTCATTTTGTAGGCCCCCTTGTAGGAGATGATGGGTATTTCTGTAGGGTCCCTTTGAGAGGATGATGGGTAATTTTGTAGGCCCCCTTGTAGGAGATGATGGGTATTTCTGTTGGGTCCCTTTGAGAGGATGATGGGTAATTTTTTAGGCTCCCTTGTAGGAGATGATGGGTATTTCTGTAGGGTCCCTTTGAGAGGATGAGGGGTAATTTTGTAGGCCCCCTTGTAGGGGATGATGGGTATTTCTGTAGGGTCCCTTTGAGAGGATGATGGGTAATTTTGTACGGTCCCTTTAATAGGATGATAACGCCGTTTTAGTTCACAGTCAATATTCAGCAGTGGTTTTATCTGTACTCATCTCAGACAAGCCCCCTGGCAGTGTGTCCAGGGTCACTTTAAGCCTAACAGAAATGTTTTTCATTTTGGGTCTAGGTCACGGTTATCTGCCTGCTGGGTGATTTTCTTGACAAAAACTCTCCTTCTGGAAGGATGAAAGGTGTCTCTAGCGCGTCAGCCGTAGCTTTTATGGAAGCATCCATGGAGATGGAGGTGCCAACAACCTCCTTCCCTGCCATATCAGCACACACTCGTCCTCATTGTGTCGCACTCATGAACCTGATCCGTGGCTCTGGGTGTGACCGCCTGGCTTCCTTTGTGCGCTGATCCGCTGCTAATTTTTGCCTCCTTATTGTGCTGTCAGTGAGGCCCTCAAACGTGCTGAGATATGGTGTCTGCCTGAGCTGCACTTTTACACGCTTTTATGCAGGGCTATTTGCTCTATGTTCATCTCTCTGCTTAAAAGATGAACTTTAATGTCCAGATCCGACAGAAAATGTAAAATAAGAATTTGGAGTTTCCATTTGGAGTTTTGTTGCCACGGGGGGCCAGAGGTGGGGGAGGGGGGGCATCATTACCTTCACACCAGAAGAATCAGTCCCTAATCGGAGTGCTGCTAATTCCTGGTTAATTTGCATTGTGTGTGGGGGGGGTGTGCTGGGGGATTGTGTGAGGATTGAGGGGCAGGGTGCATGCACACATCTGCCCAGGATTTCTGCACCTCTTTTGGCCCCCCCCCACTAAGTAGTGGGGGCGGGGGACACTCAGCATGCAGTTCCCACCATTCGGGAGATTTATGTCACCCCCCTACCCCCAGCACATCTGGACCCAATCGGCAGGAGCCAGAGAGAATGTGTCAGCCGGTGCCAGCCACTGTTAGCTCGCTCAGGCCTGGCTGGGCCCGGTCTGATATGGTACCAGGTATTCCTGCCCTGGACACCACAAATCAGCTCCATGTGAGGAGATTCATGTTTCCCTGAAGAGATTGGATCTCGGCACGATCGCCTTTCCTGCAGAATAAAATTTATTCTTGAACTTCGCTCTTGTACTGAACTCGCTACACGGCCACTAGCTCACTCAGGGATGGGGAGACGGCCGGGGACAGAATGCGCCTCTGCATGGGAGGGTGTTAGCGAGCATTTAAATACTCTGCTTACACCTCATGGTTCGCCAGAGGTCACCTGACCTTCAAATCTGTGGCAGGAAAAACTCAATTTTATTTTTAAAATATCATAGAGTGAGTTTGTCTGTAATAATGTCGGGGTTGTGTGAGTTTTACAAAAACGACAGAAACGTTTTGGTGACTTTGAATGTCCTGAGGTATCAAAACACCGAACATTCCTGCATGTGCGTGAGAGGATCTGGACTCTGTTTCTGATGGCTGCTTCCCCACCTGCACGTTAACGACCCGGTGCATGCCTGCGTCGTCACATGCGTCACCCCCGCGACCCCAGTGGCCATCTTGGTACATGCCTGAGTGCTGACTCATGGCAGAGGCCAGCCGGACCTCCCACCTGACAACTGTCTGACATCTCGCTCATGGGGGGCCAGGTCTGAGACCCCAACACATTATTTATGGATCAGACAGGTCTAGCACCATATTCCCACTGCGGCATTCCCCTGCGGGGTTATCAGAAGCATTGAGTGGGCCAGTATGTTACTGGTTTAAGTCGATTCTGTCAGATTTCCTTTGCACCATATTTCTTACGCTCTTCTCCATCCCATCCACTTTTCAAACAGGCAACTCTGCTCCACCCCTCTCCTCCACCCGCTTCTCTATTGGGCCACCCTCTCCCCCACCCGCTTCTCTATTGGGCCACCCTCTCCTCCACCCACTTCTCTATTGGGCCACCCTCTCCTCCACCCGCTTCTCTATTGGGCCACCCTCTCCTCCACCTGCTTCTCTATTGGGCCACCCTCTCCCCCACCCGCTTCTCTATTGGGCCACCCTCTCCTCCACCCACTTCTCTATTGGGCCACCCTCTCCCCCACCCGCTTCTCTATTGGGCCACCCTCTCCTCCACCCGCTTCTCTATTGGGCCACCCTCTCCTCCACCCGCTTCTCTATAGGGCCACCCTCTCCTCCACCCACTTCTCTATTGGGCCCCGCCCCTCACCTCCTCCTGCTTTTCACCTTACGCTCATTCTCCATCCCATCCACTTTTCAAACAGGCAACTCTGCTCCAACCCTCTCCTCCACCCACTTCTCTATCGGGCCGCCCCTCACCTCCTCCTGCTTTTCACCCCTCACCTCCACCTGCTTCTATATCAGACCACCCCTCACCTCCATCTGCTTCTCCAATGGGGTGCTCTGCTCCACCCTTCACTCCCACCTGCTTCACTAATGGACTGCTCTTCTGCACCCCTCACTTCCACCTGCTTCTCTAATAGGCTGCTCCTGTCCACCCGTCACCTCCACCTACTTCTGTAATGGGCCGCGCCACCCCTCACCTCCACCTTCTCCTGTAACGGGGTGCTCCTCTCCACCCCTCATGCCTTCCTCTGTTTCTCCCCAACAGGCTGCTTTAAGTGCCTTGAAACAGCTGTCAGAACAAGGACTGGACCCTGTGGATGGGCCGACGAAGGTGGAAAATGGGTCGCGTGAAAAGTATGTTCCGGCAGAACCGTGAGTATTAAATGGTGCGAGATTTGGGTGGGGAGGATCAGCAGCTCCGGGGTTCAGTCAGAGGCCAGGCCTTCGCTGGCGTCTCGTCCGCATCCTAAATGTCCGCCACAGGCCAGCCATAATAGTTGTGTAGGAAAAGCACCTGCCCATGTCTCCCGGACATGGAAGTCAGTCGTTTGCCCTTTAAATGTCACTGCTAGGAGAGTGTGGGATCACCTCCCCCCCTCCACCAGCTGCCATTTATAACAGCAGCTCACAATTCCCAGGACGGGTAGCTCCGTCATTTCGCATTGTCCCTGCTCGGGGTTCCGATGCCCCGATAACACCTCCCTGTTTGTACGGGGCATCCCTCCGCAGTTTTAATCGGGCACTTTGCATACCTCCTATCGGGGGCTTGATCACCAGCCACTGAGGGACAGATAACCCCGGGCAGGCTCCTCTCCCAAAAACCTGAGGGGCGGTGGGCGGGTGAAACACGAGCCTGGAAACAAAAGGAAGCCACTGGAACGATTCAAGAATATTTTCATAGTAGGTGGGGCCCGGAAAAAGGTTACGGAGATGTTTCCAGGGGTGATTCCGTCCCGACGTGGCAGACGGGTGACTCTGTGGGGGCCTATAGATGGCATGGTCCCTTCCACAGCGCTCGCATGGAGCCGGAGGTGGTGTGTAAACGTGTCGCGGACTCACCATGCGTGTGTGTGTTCGTATTCCAGGCAGCCACAACATCTGGGAGGCAGGATGGACAATAAACAGAGCAGCTCAGACTCTCAGGACTGCAAGGAATCAAAGGCTGTCGCTTAGAGCCGCCCACCCCCCCACCCAGCGGGCCCTTGGCCCCCCGGCCCCTGGCCCCGCTACTTCCTCTCAGACCCGTCAACTCACCATGCGAAGATGACCCTCTCCTAATGCATTACTCTTATTGATCATTTGTAAAGAGAAATTAGTCATTACGTAAGTTTAAGAGAAATGAATTAATGCATGGTACTGTTAAATAAAGGGAAACCAAACAAAATATACCTAGAGAATTTTCCCTTTTGATAGATTTTTATTTTCTGCTAGTTGCCCAGTGTTTTATCAGAAGAAAAAAAAAACCTTAAAGGTTAGAACTAGCGTTAGCTTTTCACCTTGTTTTTCCGTTATCACTGAATAACATGCTTGAGTATTTGAGGTTAATTAACCGACGCCAGTGCAGTGAAAGCTCTAGTGATTGTTTTCATATATAGTGTCCGGCTTCTATGCTGACATTCATCTAACTATATGGATATGTATGACTCTCAGAATAACATACGCGAAAAAAGAAAAAAGAAAAAAAAGAGATTTATCAGATTAACGGTGCACAGAACATCTACGGGCCAGGAGCCGCTGTTAGATGTTGACCGAGGTGCTATTCAACAGAAACTGAAGGTGGGTTTTTTTAAAAGCTGGGCGACAAATATTCTACCCCTCACCATAGAGATACGATTACTAGAATGGTTCTATAAAAAAGCACACACGACCATACCGAAGCGTATGGCATCTAAATCCACATATCAGTAAAAGTAAGCATTTTTAGATCAGAGTGTAATTCCTCATTGACGACACAAGCTGCTGTTATGCCAGGGTAACTGTGTGTGCCTTCGTCTAGGGACCCCATAGTTAGCAGGGCAGCGAAACGCACTACATAACCAATCTAGTAATTCAATACCTCTTTGCCCATTTCATGTTTCAGAGATTGTGTTAGATTCAGAGGAGCAGAAGAGGGGCTGCAGATGCCCCTTCAAAATGTTTATGAAAGAGGGTTTAAAAAAAAAAAAAGTTTTTCTGACACATGGGATGTCCTCTGACTGGGTGCGTGAAATTACAGTCTGTGTCTGTACAGAACTTCATGGAAAATGCAGTAAAACCACTTCAGTTCACATTTGAAAACCTGCATTGTGTCTTATTTCGACATCAAAGGTGCAGGTCTGCTTTGAAGAACGGGCCATGGGCACCGGACTGGTTTATGCTCCAGTTCGCTGTTACGTTTCCAGTCTTTGTTCTTTGAAAAGTGTCTTTTATTTCCTGGTTTCTCAGATAGATAAACAGATCATTACTGAAGACCACCGAAACTGACCAACACGAGACAACGATCCAAACACATCCCAACCCAATCACCCGATCTTAGAGATCAGCATGTCTAAGGGAGGATCACTATGGATCAAATGCAGTTCTGGATCGGTGTAACCTATCGGGACATGAAAAGGTCCATTTTTAGGTGGACTGCCAGCCAATCTATCAGTGTCTACAGGACAGAACATTCTAGTCCTTCTGCCACTTTCTGACACACTGGAGAATTGTGAGAACTGATCATTTCTGAAACGGATAAATTCCTCATGTCTCAGGATGGTTCTGTCCACCATAAGTAGCCGTACTCTTCTGCTCTGCTAATGTGGCTTATCAGTCCAATCAGAACTTCATTAGGAAGCACGAGGTACTGATGGACATTCTTCATCATGGATGTTTAGATGTTAGTGCCTCTCCAAAGTGAGCTGCATGCTAGAACATTCCGCACAGGTCGCTCTGTGAGTTCTGCAGGGGCTGCCTGTGGCTGATCTGCTTCCAGGCTCAGCATGTGTCAGTGTGCACCTGGGGGGCAGTGCAGGCGAGGGGCGTCCCCCCGTGAGTCACGTGACCCAAGCAGCGTCACGTGACAGCACCCGTCAGCATGGCGAGGGGCATGTCACACGCAGGTCTATCTGGAACCAGAACACGGTTAACTCAGGTGTGACATTTTGTCGAGTTCCGACAGGCTGTGGTACATGAGTTAGCCGTGCTGGGAGGGAGGGACTGAAGGGGAAATAATCAGATGATTATTCAAAAATGATGAGGGTGATGATGATGACGATGGCGGTTTCTTCACTCGTGTGGATGTCATCAGTTTAAAACCCTGTTCTGTTGAGGGATGTTTAATACCAGGACTATGTACAGAAAAGGCTTGTTGTATTATTAACTTCTACTGATTAGCTAGAAGAAATCTGGTGGGGGGAGACTTGTGGTTTTCTGTCAGAAACTGTCAAAACACGGGACCCCAAATCTGGGACGGGTTCTGGTGCTGTGCTTCAGAGAAAGTGGACAAACAGAAGTAACGCGGCACAGTCTGCGTCTGTGCTTTCCAGCCGAAGCACTGACCCAATAGGGAGTCATTGTGTAGCACCCACCTATGCTGCAGTGCATGATGGGAAGATGGCTGAAGTTAATGACCACCCATCCTTCCCAAGTTAAGACTGTGTGATTATGAGTGATATTGGCTCAGGTCATGCACACGCTCACAGTTAAATGCTTTTGTTCCCAGTGTTTTGTCACCACCCAAAGAAATGGCGCCTGCTGCCTTGATCCCCCCGATATGTTGGCCTTGTCTCACACAGGAAGTGAAGGAAACATCAACGTAAGCATCTCCCACAGCTGACAGCGTCACGGAGGACCAGTGACCACAGCCAGAGAGCATAAGCTCAGGGTGATCCAGCCCCATGTCACCTCCAAGGGGACCAGCTCTCAAGTAGCTGCTCTTGAGCTGAGCAAGTCCAGCTATTTCAGCATTAAGGATGATGAAGAGGAGGTGGGATGCACAGAGGCAACCGTTGACAGAGTGATGTCATCACTGGGCCCCTGAGCAAGGCTCTTTAAAAAAAAAGTATGCCGTTTTGGATAAAAGCGTCTGCTAAATAAATGAAATGTTAAACGTAAACATGCTCCTGGATAGTATTTACTGCGGTCAAATTTCACGCATTCATCTCCCAGAAGCTTTTGCAAGTAAATGTTTACCTGATAACATATGCTGCTCGTACAGGAAATTCCTAGTCGGAAATTGCAACTGGAATGCTCCCTGAAGTCGGAATTCCGACTCGTGAAGTCGGAGGAATCTACACAAGCTCAGAATTCAAGATGGCTGCACCCTTTATCAAACAAAATGTTAAAGCTGTAGTTATATACGGCTTATTAGCACTTGCGTCTTATTTGCGGCTCATCTATTTGGGTGCGCACCCAACACTGTCCAGCCGCTATCTGTGTGTATCTTGCTACAGTGTTTTTATCCACGAAATACCGTGTAATGCATTATTATCAAATGATATCGCTAACAATAGCTAACAATTCACCGAGTCAGAACTAGGACCCATTTCAAAAAGCAGGATTTTTTTGCTTAGCCGGATAACTTACATTTAGCCCAGACAACCTTAAATCTAAATGAAAGGAAATAAAATACATTTAAACTGGGGTACCTCAAATCTTAAAAGTTATCCGGCTAAGCAAAAAAAAAAAACTTTTTTTTGGAACAGGTCCCTGGCATTGCTAAGTAGTTTTCCGACTTGCTGTACCGGAACGCGGTTAACTCAGGTGTGACATTATTCAAAGTTCCGAGTTCCAGCCTCAGAGGTAAATGGAACCCGGCAATATCCATTTCTTAAGAGCACTTAAACAGCTAGATACCAACAAAGAAAACAGGAGGTGTGGTATGGGGTAGACACACACACACACACACACACACACACACACACAGAGGTAATAATCTAAAATCATTTTATTAATTTAAGTTAGGTACAGACACTAAACATCATAACCACATAAAAATTGCTCCTCTAATGAGCAGTCTTTAAAGAAAATTACAAAAGAAGGTTCGTCATAATTGTCAACAAATGGCATACAATTAGAGGTAGAAGTTTTAGGCTGATAACAGTCAATTAAAAAACCCTATCGGAATGTAGTTAATTCAGATTTGTCCCTCTGAAAATGACGTTTTAAGTGAACCAAAATGTTTACCCGCACCCCCCTCCCCCCCTTTGGGCAGTCATTAATCACCATAGTGAAGTATTAACCTCCCTCCTGGCCTGACAACTTAATGCATCGATAAAATGCTTCTCCATGACTCGGGCCGGACATACCAATGCGTGGATGTACACCACAGTAAGGGTGTATCGGGAACTCTGGTTAACCAGTTAATGCCCACTGCTGAGCCCAACCATTCAGGTAAACTTTCTAACCAGTTTATTGGTGTGTCTGTGTGCGTGTGTGAAAAAAAAAAAAAATATATATTTTTTTAAATGGGAAGAGATGAGGCAGGTGAGAGGTACGACAGCACAGCCGCAGTTATTCACTTAGCGACTGTTTAAATTTCAGCTGTACGGCCGCAGAGCATTGACCTTTGACCTCCCCGGGGTGGGGGGGGGGAAAGTATTGCGACTTGATCTGACAGCAGTTAGCGGTCGAATCAGTTCGATGCCTTATTTCAGGACTGGGATCCAAGACACTGTATTTGAGATGGACACCCCCACCCCCTTGTGGAGTCTGATATGGGCTCCGTCGCCACTGCACGGAAGCGGTGCAGTGGACTGCTGATGCAGTCCTGCACTACGGAGGCAGCCGGCAGTGTGGGAGGTGCAGTTACAGTGCATTTCTACATCAAAGTGGCGAGACTCGCTCTTCACACAGTAACATACTGTATATCCCCAAATGCTAAGTGATACCGGAGGCTACGTTACGGAAGTAGTTAATTACTGAATACCTTGTATGATTTCAAAACTATTGACAGTATATAGACAGTTGGTTTCTTTAAACAAACCTTAAAGAGAACAAATAAATCCTTAGTGTAGCGCACAGCTTTCGTTGTTCCAGAGGAACAATATGTTGGACCTTTGCATTTGCACAATGCAAGTGCAGCAGGCGGGCGGCAGTCTCTATCCCGGAGCCCTTCAGTGGTCTTATCCTCTTTATTACAGGAAATGGACACCCGCAGGAACAGCGCCCCCCCCCCCCCTAGATGCCATTCTTCGCTTCATTGTTGTTCATGGCCTCCTTCCGCTGAGCCAGGAAGGGATACATGCACTTGTCCGCACCGAGAAACCGGTACATGCAGACGATGGCTTCGAAGGGGAGGATGCTGGCAAAAGGCAGGGGGAGAAGGAGGACAAGAGAAGAGAAGAGAAGAGAAGAGAAGAGTGAGCTTCAGCAATCGCCCCCGTCAACCTCATGATGGGGCTCCCCTTACATTTAGCGCCACCATAAACCCTACCAGGAACTGGACTGAGACCTACTGAGCTAAACCGAGTTTACAATGGATGCCCAGGTACACTGGATTAGAGCAAGAGTTATACATCTACCAAGCAAAACGGGAACCTAACAGGAGTACTGTTTAATGCTCCTGGTTTAGGAGCCTTCAGGGAGCAGCGAGTGGCATTCGTGGAGCAGCACGCTAAGGAATGGACGGCGCCAAGCTCCCTCAGAGCCAGACCGTCGACAACGCCGCAAGGCCCACCTCTTCATGAAGTTCACCATGTAGACGATGCGAGGCGTGCAGATCATGGGCTGGTCTGTCAGGATGGCCCTCATGGCCTGCTTCACGCAGTACTCTGGCTTCAGTGGGGGCAGGAACGGCTCGATCTCCTTCCTGGGGGGGGGGGGACAACATGAGCAGACAGTCAATGGTTTTCAGACGGTCTGAAAACAAACACACACGCTGGAGGTGAAAGTCCTGGCCGCTCAAAGAGGCTCCAACCAACAAGAAATGGTGTGAGGGATCTCACAAGACATCATCCCTGAAGCCCAGCCAAGCTCAGCTCCACACGATTAGACTTCAAGCAATGTGTGGAGGACATCGTCATTGTGTGTGGGCGTCACCTACTCCAGGGAAACACCAGCAGTCTGAGGTTACTCACCTGATCCTACAGCCTCGGAACATTCCGGTGTCGACCAGGTAGGGACAGACCAGCGTCATCTTGATCCCGTCCTTCTCTGCAGCCTTCAGCTCGTGGCTGAGGGACTCGTGAAATCCGATCGCACCGAACTTACTGGCGCAGTAATCCTGGCAGAGAGAGAGCGGCAGTGGAAGCCGTACACCGGGAAACTCATTAGACGGTGTCCGTGGGCAAAAAAACCGCCCCCCACCCCAGGACGAGGCCCTCAGCTTCAGTAGTCTACGTTAAAGACCAGCTTTAGCTCTGCAGGAATGTTTTGATGTGGTCCTGCGTGGTAATAATCTTCAAAGAGCCCTCAGTAAACACAGATGCATCGTGATAAATCGTAATGGATTTAAAAAATTAAAATAAAAGGAGAAATGTGCCCACAATGTAAAACAGGTACTTTCAGTCACAAAATTCATGCAAGCTTATAAAAATCTGATGCATTCTGGGAATGATAGGTTAAAAAAAAATGCTGTGGTTTCTTTTATGTTACACTAATAGACACGGACCGGCAGAAAGACAGAAGTAGGCGATTTGCTGGGAAAACGGAGCTAGTGTGGCGAGACTGAAAGAGGGAACATCTGGATATGATCCAGAGGGCCTCAGCGTTAATATTTACAGTTATAAAGCCTGAGCCATTCCTAACAGGTGGGATGACAGAAAGCACAGCAAATGTGGCTCGATTCTCGGGGGGGGGCTGGCAAAAGGCTGGGTAGTGGGCAGGAACCGGCGCTGGCCTCCAGATCCACGAGGGGACCCCCAGGCTTGGCGCGTGTCCAACATTCCGATACAGGACCCCTGACACCTCAGCTCAGATGCCTGTGTTCCCACAGGTGAAAACCACCCCCAAAAAACAATCCCCCCCCCCCCCCTCCCCAGGGGGGGGGTGGTCTGGCAAATCACATCCCACGGTTGGCAACAGAGCCAGGCTACCAAGCGGAACGACCAAAGCCCTGTGCTCCGGGACGGTGGTCTGCTTTCAGGCCCGCGGGACACCAACCTCCACGCCAGCTGTGCTGAACAAGCCGAGGGAGCTGGCGACCGTGACGATATGCCCGTGGTTCATCTCCAGCATCTTGGGCAGGAACGCCTTGGTGGTCTGCAGGTGGGGACAGGGACGGGAGACTTTATTTGCAACAGGAACCCCAGATCAAAAAGTGAGAGTGACAGGCCAAAGCAGGGATGTGCAAACTGCATAAAGGCCCTGCATCACTCTACCGGGGCAGGGAGGACAAGCAGAGCACGTTACACATCAGCTCCGGCGGAGGAGAAAAATGTGGAAGGAAAACAGGACCCCTGGTTCTCATGAGGGTGAAAGTCTTCCTGCTCAGCTGATGATGTGGAATCATGCTTCTCTGTCTCACACACACACACACACACACACACACACACACACACACACACACACACACACACACACACACACACACACACACACACGGCTGAACGGGGCCTGATCATGGGGGTAAAAGCTCATGATTTTGTGTCGGAGCCCCTCCCACCACTCCTGTCTGGTTCACAAGTCCTGAAGGACGGCAGTTCACACCCTTGGTGTGACCAAGTACAGCACTATACCATCAGTGGGGGGGGTGGGGGTGCTCTTCACACAACAGATGCGGGATCATTCACGAGGTATATGCAGCTTATAAAGAGAGCCCTTACATCAACAAAAGGCTTACACACCCCCCCCCTGAAATGGTACCAACCAGTACAACGTATGCAGGAATTTCCACAGCTGAGCTGGAGCAGCTGGTCGGACGGAGAGCGTTACTCACGGCCAGCCAGCATCAGAACAGCCACTCTGATGAAATATTCAGACTTTGCATGATAGTCTAACAGGCAGGCTGGCAGGGGGGGGGTGCAGATTAACATTACTTCAGCTAAACATGGAGAACAAATGCGGAATGAATTCGGCATCGGAGCAGCTTGATTTGGGCCCCGGAGACCCCAGCATGATTGCAGCCCCCCCCCCAACTCAGTCACGGAGATATGATCAAGGCTGCCTTTGCATGACACAGTCCATTTAGTACATTACACCCCCCCTCCCAGAAAGAGACACACCTATTAACATCGTCCTGCACCTGGTTGATTACAGGGCCAGACTTAACCCCACTGCACCAAGCCGTTTAGTCGGCATCACTATGTTTAGTGAGCTGTTCAAGAGAAACCCCCTCCCCACCCAAATGAAAAGTGGTGTGTGTGTGTCGGAGAAAGAGAAAAAAAAAGTGGTGTGGGGGCCTTCAACTGGTGAAGCACCCCGTCTTCGGCAGGACACCTGTGGGGGTGTCACCCAGCCAGCCCACAAGTTACCCCAAAGCCAGCTCTGAAGCTCGTGAGGATCTGCACGTTCCAGCCTCACTTTATATTCTGGTCCGTTCTGCGGAGTTCAGGTCACCCGGCTGGCCTCCCGGACGCTGCACCGAGCAGCTCCACTGTGCCAGTCTTCCCTCATACTGAAGCGTCCCCCCCGCCACCAAAACAGTAGAGTAACTCCTCAGGGACGCGATGGTCCCGGTCCGAACACCGGCTCTCTGGCAACCGCGTCTCTCCGCACAGAGCCCCGTCCGAGCTCACCCGCAGTTTTGCCGTGGATCAGAGCAGCCGAACACGCAGCCGGCTCTGCGGGCCGGTACTGGACGAGCCAGATGGCCATAGTTACTCACCCTGTGGTAACCAAAACAGTCGCCGCTTAATAAAATATAAACGAGGGCATTTCAGGTTAAGTGCCCGTCTCCAGTTTAAGTCCGGTGATGACAAAAACCATCGTCAAGTTTCAATTGACCAGCATCAGGGACCAATAAGCTAACGCTACCATTCCAGATCTGCTTAGCCAACGCAACCACCAGACCCGGAGCAATAATTACGCTAATCGACTTATCGAATGATATATGCACATGAACGATATTTTTTTTTTGACCGAGATTTTATCAAATTGTTTACACAGAAGAACAGCCAGTTTTACCACGTCTGCTCTCTGCGTTCGATTTCTGCACACGACGGAATTTTAAGTTCTGCTCCTGCCCAGACCCGCAAGATTCTGTCACGCACCCACCCCCCCCCCCCCACTTGTCATATTCTGTTCCACTCCCACCCACAATTTGTGTCTCGTCTCATTATTACCCAATGCCCTGTTCACTCAACAACATGAACAACAGTTTGATAAAAATAAACCATTTCTATTCTCCTGCTCCCCCCTCTTCAAAATTGAAAATGCATCTCATGCCACGGGTCGCGCGGGGAATGCAGACCTCTGCTCTGCGTAGCAAACGCAGTACAGAAACAGCAACTCCACACAAACGGCAGACAGCAACAGGTGAAGATTACTCCAACGTGTTACTCGAGGCTAATAGGGGCACATTTCAATGGGTGCTTCCCCTCCCGACTACTGCATAATTCCAGTTAGAAAGTTCGGAAGAATAAGTCCAAATGGACTCAGTTTCAAAGCCACATTCTACAGCTTCAATGTGGGAACATTTTGGCATTGAGCCGAATGAGAGAGGAGAGCCCATTAAAGTGAACGAGGCAGCATGTCGACTGGCAACAGAAAAACAACTAACTCAAAAACTCATCTAAAACATAAACCATCCCACCCAGTTTTCCCGAGCTGGGAACAAAACCTGCAGTTGGAGCTGGAGAGGGGCCATCGCGACAGCTGTCCATTACAGACGCCTTTGCCTGACAGCGCAAATATAAACGCGATCGCATGAAACAGCGCATGCTCACAGTCACCGTAATCCGCTACAAAGCTGTAGAAATGCAGTCATTAGCCACAGCCGATAAACCAGCATTTAAAATATGCTGCAGAAGTTTGATGAACAGTACAAATTACCAAAGAAAAACGTCCATCTGCCAAACTGACATTCCAGAGTCGTACAACAAAATGTCCTGCAGAATATCATCTCCTTTTACTCTGCTACCACAGATGTGTGGTCAAGCTCAAATATGTCCCTATACATCAGCTTGACCATATGTTACATCACATCACTGCTGACTGGACTTCGCAGTCAGATGTGTTTAGAGATCAGATACACACACCCAAAGCATTATGTGGTTTTATGTAGGATTTCTTTGACATTCCAATTACAATATCTGCAAATTCTTATAAATTGATTTTTTTGAAAGGATGTACTTGCTTTATTACGCTATTATATTATATCGGTGGCATAAAATGGTTTTAAAAGGACAATGTTGTTCATCGCAATTATTTCTGGGACAATGTCATCCAACAAAAAGTACTTATCGTGACAGGCCCAGCAGCCAGCATCCCCACCCCTCCCCACCCCCCGCACCCCCCGCACCCCCCGCACCCTCCCCACCCCCCCCCACCCTACAGCCTACCCCCCGCCGGCCCTATGAAAAGACAAGGCGAGAAACAGCAATTAGCATGGCTTACTTTTCAGGCTACGCAAAAGGTACGTATCACCAACTGTAAACAAACCCGCCATACATGCCCAGATCATTTGGCCTTTGAAACCAAGATGGGGGGGGGGGGGGTGCGGGGTGTGAACTAATTAAGATCTCAGTTTACTCAGCTATCAAATACAAAAACAAAAAGCAGATGGTTGTACCGCCGGCGTCTGCTGCTGGAGCTGCGCGTGTCGCAGGGCTGCCTTGTTCTGCGGACCGACTGGAGCAGACGCTGCGGACACAGGGACGGGTTCGAGCAGGACCCCGGGATCAGGAGCCGCACCTGGGCTGGAACCCCAAGCGTGAACGGGGGAGCAGAATCAACCGCCGATTTGGAACGGGACCGGACACGGGGCCCGGGTGCCCCGAGCCCGGCACCACACAGAACCCATTGAGATAAGAGTCCTCCTCCTCTGCCTCGTTCCCCCTCTCCCTCTGCCTGGCTGCCCCCTTTCTCCAGGCCGGGCAGGAATGCAGATCGGAGAAACCCGCTCCTGCTGCCTGGCACCTCATCAAGCTGATCCCGAGACAAGAAACCAATTGTGGGATAAGTGGGTCAGGCAGCAGATCCTCATTACCAGTGCGGCCGCATCCACGGCCCGCTTGGACGCATTCCTAGGCGGTCCTTGCCCCCCCCCCCCCCCCCCCAAAAAAAAAAAAAAAAGATCGCAGGACTTGGACAATGTAGGAAAATTATATACAATACGGTCCCCTGCATTCCTGAGAGCGGAGCCCTCCTTTAAAACCTGCCATCTGCAATTTTCTTGCATGTTCAGTAGACCAAACGAACCTTTAACCC
This sequence comes from Brienomyrus brachyistius, assembly GCF_023856365.1. Classification (NCBI taxonomy): domain Eukaryota; kingdom Metazoa; phylum Chordata; class Actinopteri; order Osteoglossiformes; family Mormyridae; genus Brienomyrus; species Brienomyrus brachyistius. The sequence continues at coordinate 20,449,865 of NC_064547.1, read as the reverse complement.
TTCTCCAGGAAAGAGGCTGAACTTAAAGTATTAACGAGCAAGCCTCTGATTAAAAGCACCCCCACCCTAAAAAAAAAAAAAAAAAAAAATTAATAATGCTTCGAGAGCCAGGCAACATGAGTGGCTGACAGCAGAGATGTTCAGTGTGTTCATGAGTGGGGGTTCAGGCAAGCCACTTGTGCAATTCCTTGCCCCCCACCCCAAAGCATTAAGTTTGCTCAAACTGTCATGGCAGGTCAGACAGCTGGCGCTGCTCCCTGTTGCACATGCAGCTGCAGCCCCCCCCCCGCCCCCCACAAACCTTCCCGGTACATTAGAGTGGAGGTGCTGGGCCTCAGCTATGGGGCGAGTCTGGAAGACGACCATGCTTAGATAATTGCCTCACTTCCTGCTCGCTCGCACATCTGAGCCGCCTTCCCACCATGTAATCCAAAAAAAACCGGCCCTCCATCTGGAATCCACCCCACCCTCCCAAAATGCAAGTCGGGCCCACAGAGCCCCCCGCCAGGTCACGCCGGCTGCAGTCAGGCAGGAATGAGGGGCTGCCGCACGGCGAGCCCCCGGGACAGAGCTGTACTGACACCGTGACAGACCACAAGTGCTTTCTGGGTCGCGCCACAGCTAGCCAGTAAGCCATGAAGACCGCGCCGTTCACCAGCACGCCGCCCTGCAGACCTCACCATCATCCCCAGTATATTTGAATATCTTCACGAAGTCCATCAGCGTGCGACACGCACGGCGCATACGGATTGGCAGAATCAGCAAACCACCAGATGGATTTTTAAAAAAATTATTTTATTTTCTTGGGGGTGGGTTTGTTCCACGCCGACCGGGACTTAGACCCCCACTAAAAAGACCCATGCTCCTGGTTTCACATTTAAAACATAAAAATAAAAACAGGAAGGCAGCAGGCTTTAGGCATCGGCATGCACCGCGCAATTACATGCGTGTGTTTTGAGTTTTATTTGGCTACACAAACAAAAAGCGTTTGGTCGCGGCGCATTGAGCCAGTGTGCGGCTTTAATGAAGCACGGCCTCGCTTCCCGGCCGTCTCCTGTCCCCATTCATTAGCCCGCGCTTTCATCTTATTCCCGAGGGAGACCGTGTTCCGCATTAAGCGAACGAAAACATGACAAAAGACTAATGAGTATCCCCACAGACCATACAGGCCGCCTGACAGGGCCATGGGCGAGCAAAAGACTCCTGAACGAAAATGAAGATGTTTAACTATCAAAGAGTGAAAGAAGCCTCCTTTGTTGAAGACATCAAAAACAGTTCTCACGGTCCATTTCACCAGTCAGTCAGCGACACAAAGGGAAAAGTCCCCTTACAATTGCCAGTAGAGAAAAGGAAGTGAAGACCAACAAACTGCTCACAAACACCCCCAAGGTAGACATGCTCGTTGGTCTCCAAGCCAAATCTGCAGCAGTTACATTCAAGCGACTGTCACAGCACTTAGAGAGGTGGCTGGCCAAAAGTGGCCCAGACCCATTTACAGCCTCCACACTCATTTGGCGACGAGAGCGCTCCCTTAATGAAGCCGCGGGGGGGGGGGGGGGGGGGGGAACCGGCCGTGAGCCGCGATACCGACTCCATCGGCAGAGGCTTAGGAGCACGTTGGATTTTGGGCAAAAAGAGCTATTCCCAAGACAGGCGGTCTTACTAAATCCACCTCTCTGTGAAGTTTGTTTATATCAGAGATAGATGGGTTTGGGACTCGACCCTGTGGAAACTCGTCTTTGTCATTCTGACAAAGCCTTTAGATTTTTATATTAACAGTAAATCCAGGCTAACACAAATATTCACTTTGGCAGACGTCGCAGAAGGCCGTATCAAACTAATGAAAAAAAGAAAAAAAAACCGCCGTGTTCAGAGAGCGGCTGGGATGGGGGGCTCAGGAGATCTCTGACGTTTACTATGAGCAGGACGCACACGCATCTGCCTCTCAAGTTGGGGATTAAGCACAAGGCTGGGGCCGGCATCACGTCATCGCCGACAAACGGGATGTGAGAGAGTTACACATGCGGCAGGGGATCTGATACCGCACAGTGCCGGCGCTCTCTGTTCTGAGGTGGAGATTTTAAGATAAACATCCAGTTTCCTGCCTCTCCTCAAAGCGAGACGTCACACTCCGAGAGCGGCCTGGGAAAGCACAGGGCAGGGTGCGTGCTGTGCCTGGCCGGACTCACTCTTATTACAGAAAGGTCCACACATCTAATAAAACATGACTTCATCCAAGTTGGGGGGGGGGGGGGGGGGGGGGGGGGGTTTATACCAGTCTAACATCACTCTTCCCTTAAATCACCTGGGGAGGGGCCTTTGTCCAGGAGGCCCTGTCAAAACCCAACTTCACATAATGCGATTCTACCTTTTCTCTGTAGGTTAACATGTTTATTTCAAGCAGGCTCTCGGAAACCTTAAGTGCCATGAGGGTTTAGTGATCGTCATGGTTCCAGTCTGGGGGGCCCTGTGAAGGAGCCGTTCCATCTACTGATAGGACGGGGCACTCACCCAGAAGTGGGCGTGGCAGTTGACCATCATGGTCCTCTCGATGAGCTCGTCGGGGCATTCCAGCAGGTGGTGGCCAGACACCACTCCAGCATTATTGATCAGCAGGTCGATGTCGCCCACCTCGCGCCGCACACGCTCCGCCGTGGAGTAGACGCTCTCGCGCTTGCCCACGTCGCACACGTAGGTGTACACCTGAGGCTGGAATGCGGGCACCTCCTCGATACCCCCCACTGCTCCTGTGGCGGGGCAGGAACGGGAGAACGTGAGGGGACAGGGTGACCCCACTCGAGCAGCCTGCCCTTCCTGTGCTCAGCTTAAAGCAGCCTCATGGTAATTAGTTTCATTTCACTCCATCTGTCAGAATAAGTTGTTTTATCGTGGCCAAGAACAAATGCATGTGCAAGGAAACTGGAATGTGAAGTGAAGAATTACATACAACGGCACTATACACAACGGTATAACAGGGTGAAGCTGTGAAAAAGCAGCACAATCAAGACTTTGAGACATACATGCAGTATATTACATAATGCCTACAGCAACCCGGCCTTAGTTTCGGGCCACTCAGGATCTCACCGCACGTTATTTTGGAAGGAAATAGCAATCTGCAGGAAAAAGGAATCTGCTGAAAATGATACCGTCCCGGAAGAGTACAGATACCCAGCAGCGCCCCGGTTTCCCGGGGATGAAGGGAAGTCTGACCCGTGCAAACGGGCGGTTCCTCCTCGGGTGCCCTAAACGCAGATAAACCTGCGTGTAAACGGCGGGGCGGCAGCACAGCAGCAGTTTTGATGGATTTTCGGGTGGAAAGCGGGACTATCATTTTAAGGCAGATCCGCACAGGTCCCCCTTCCCGCATGCAATACACAGCCATGCGGCTCCGGTGCAGTTTGATTTAATCAGAAACAGATTATCGACAAGATGCACTTGTTAATAAGCAACAGCGTTTTCGCACTAGTTGCGCGTCCTGAAGGGGGCGCTATAGAGATGCCCAGCGAACCAGCGAAGCTTTACCGTCTTTGGGTCGGGGGCTGTCCAGCTCACGGTAGATCTGCCGCACCATCTCGGCAGTCTCTTCGTTGCTCTGGCTGTTGATGTCCCAGAGCACCAGCACCGCCCGGCGCCGGGCAAACTCCCGGGCGAAAAGGCGACCGAGGCCACCGCCGGCGCCCGTGATCACGCACACCTGGCCGGCCACGCTCTTCTCCTTCGGCCGGATGAGCCAGCGCAGCCCGGCCAGCACGAAAGCCCAGAGCACCTTCAGGATGACCACGAAGAACTCCCCGAGGATGTGGATCATGGTAACGGTTGTGGCGAGGGGGAGGGACAGCAGGTCCGGAGCAGGAGTGTCGGACTGTCCTTTACTTTAGGTTACCTAAATAAGGTACTCGGTGCACTGACGAGCAACCTGTCTGTCTTTTACTTAAATAAGTTACAGATCCCTTAAAGTGCGCAGATCAGCCTTGAGAAATATAGCAGAAATACACTCGCCGGCTTTTGCAACTACTGACACTAAGTCTGTAAAAATACACACAATAAGAGATTTAAACGGGAGTACACCTGCAACTAGTGTTTGCACAAAAATAAATAAATCAGCTGCAGTCTGCCGCTCCCCTTTGGAAATATTCAACAAGTAAAAAGTACCAAAACCTATACTCGGATACCTAGCAAAACTACAATTCAACTATAGTGCGATCAATTCACTGAAAAAAACCCTAGTTAAAAAGTGGGAAACGCAAAAACCTCCCAAGTACCAATACATATGCGTGCAGACAGAAAGCCGGCTGGGAGCGCACTAAGAGCCGCGCCACTGTCTCTGCTGCACTAGGAGCCCCCTGACACTGACAGCTCCCCGCTGCTCTGCTCACATGCTGCTGTTCACGCTCCTTTTAAACAAGCCTTAGCCCGAAGGACCCATCAGATAGGCAGACCTCCCACTGCCTGTACCAAAGTCCGTACCGCCTTGAGGCGAGGAGCGCAAGATAACCTCCCCACCCACACATACACAAATTAAACGGTCTCCCTGTATCATAACTGGTAGTCGCCGAAGATGTTAATCGAGCTAGATTTACGGTAAAAACAAAGTTGTCCACTGTCACGTAACTGTCAGTAGCCACACAAATTTGTTTTTGCATTTTCCTCAAGCCAATAAGCAATTAGTTCCGTGAATTTCATTTTAACACGGATTTATGAGACCTGGCATACAGACGTATATACTCATACACGACAATGTTAAACTTTTAAGGGAAATATTCGGGCAGTTGATCGGACAACAATTACTTCCTTAATAAAATATCGGATCCCTGGATTGTGGGGATACTGCGCATGCGTCACAACTATTGGGTGGTAGATAGTTGATCAGTTAGTGGTGACTGTCCATTTATTGGTGTAAAATTTAATACACTTTTATATACCTTCTGAAATATGACTGCCATATACTTTTGAATGTATCTACGGCACTATATATAATAAGAAGTGATTAGATATATAGATAGCATCATATATATGTAATGGGAAAACTTTATGTACAGTCATTTACCTGCATATCATCTCATTATGAGCCGAGTCCTCCGGGTGCCGTCTTTTGCCTAGAGCGGTATCCCCGGTTCAGAAATGTAAATCATCAGCACATTTGGCGAGTTGTCACGGAATAGACGCTGATTTTCCACGGAGGAAGCGTACCTTGTAGGAAAGCCCACAGTACATATGAGCGCACCATTTAGCGGTACCTTCACAGCTTTTGCTTATGTGCTGCTGTCTTATCCGTAGAACAAGGAAGTCGAGGGTATTGTATTGAGCACAATTCACAAAAAAAAAAAAACAATCCCACCTCCGCGTAAGCAAGTACACGGTATCCACAGGTACTCATTCATTCCAGTTTTTTGTCATCAGAGGCAGGCCTTCCGACCCCTGACCAGGATAAGGGGTTAAGAAGATGCATGCATTATTTTTGCGTAAAATGATTTAGTGGCATTAAAAAGATTAAAGAGATCTTAAGCATCGGATGATGGGTGGAATTTGCCATGAGGTGGACCGTTGTCAGGTTCGCTTGGTCGAACCCAGCAACCCAGATCAGTTCAGCTTGATCCTAAAATGGAGAAAAAAAACGGATCGTTATTTATTTCTGGACGGGCAGGTCAGTGTGCAGTTATGCTATCCTCTAAAAGCGCCAATAATGTTGGCAAGGGGACAGATCAATTAGCAGAATAACTCAACACATTTCGGTGTAGTGTTTAAGGGCTTATTTAGGACGAAAACTCGCTTATTTATTAGCGCATCCGGATACGGCGTGGGGATGTCGGATTTACATAATGAATTGGCAGCAATTTATACTAATCCTTTAGTCAGCGTGTTATGTAAAATTGCAACATCGAGTTGCCAGTATAATGGCTTCAATTAAAGCAGGAAGTTGGTACCAAATCAACATCAGACACTATAGGCTTCTAACAGGAAAAGCTTTTGAATGAGTAAAGATGGCATATTTAAATGTTTTATCTTCTTTTCAGGGAGTAGCGCAATGAAACGGACCAGTTCTGGCAGCACAGCCAACACAAGGCGTCTGCAAAGTTGTTTCATTTTCATTCCTTTAGTATTACTAACACGACATACTGTACAAGGATCTGCACTTGAATATTCGTAACCCTCTAGCTCCATATGTTGATTGTGGAGTCTCTTGATTATTTCGTATTCAGTTTTCCTGCATCCCGTGATACCGGCTGTCCTGTCTGTCTGATTCTGTAGCATAAGTGGAACTAATCCATCCATCCATCCATCCATCCATCCATCCATCCATCCATCCATCTTCCAGCTGCTTATCCTGATCAGGGCCATGGGAAAGTTGAACTAATATGAAAGTATTTTCAGTGTCAATAAATAAAATACATTTAAATAATACATGCAATTTGGCATGTTTACCATGACTTTGTATAAACATATAAATCATTAACACTAAATATCTCCAAAAAGTATGATTACAGTTGTTAAACTCTTAGCTACCCCATCTAGATGTCTGTGTGAGATCTCAACAGCACGTGTCGGCATGGAAAATAGAAAATGAATTACTTCTGTAGCTGACAACTCCCTGATGGGGAAGAAGACTAGTAAATGAAAATGAAATGATCTTCTGTTTACATCAGCATTGTATTACTGGTTCAGTTTGGAGCAAATACAACTAAATGTTTTTTTTTTTCATTGTTTTTTTTCTTCTTCTAGATTTATTGTTTTTGTTTGGTAACTGAGATGAGATGATAACTAAATCACTAAAGACTTAAATACATGATTTGTGAAATCTACACCGTTGGAATGAACTTCAAGGCAGCAGACGACTCTTTCTGGCTCCTCAAGCTGCCCTCCACTCTCGCTCTGCCGCCCGTACCGGACCACACACTTCGCTGGCAGCCGGGGAAGCTGGGGAAGCCGTATCAGCGAACTCGGCGTGACAAAGCCACTGAATGCATTGAGGCTCACCGCTCCTAAAGTAAATAAATGCTGGGCTACGGGTTATAATCTGTGCCGCCTGTTCAGATTGGAAGAAGAGAGAGATGATATTAATATAGGCTCACATTTACCGAACAGCACCAAACAGCTGAACACAGCTCCACCAGGACTGTGTTAGTGGTAAACATTAAATGGATTACTGCTGTGATAAAACCCCTGTACTAAAATATTAAATAAATAATCTTGAATAATATCTTTCATGATATTCATCCTCAAACTGCTATACGAGATTCTAAGTGACAAAATGTGTTATAATTATGCAATTGGATCTTTTTGAACCATTTTTGGTTTTACATTTCCTTACACCTTGCACCGCCAAGCCAGCCGTGCGTAATTTCCAGGCTCGGGACAAGATTAATGCAAGCCACTCACCCCCCCCCCTCAAGATGGCACGCCTATACGTAGCATACATGCCAGGATTACCCATGAATATGATTTGTGTATAGTGTTATGTTAAAGTTGAGCAGTGGTTCACTGGTAAACATTGCTACCCTGCACCTCGAATGTTGGGGTTCGAATCCAAGGCTTGCTCAATGTGTGCAGGTTGCAGACTCTCATAGTTGAATGGTGTCTCTGAATTGGCCTGTGATGGGTTGGCATCCCACCCAGCATGTTCCCCTGCCTTCTGCCTCATGTTCCTGGTATGGATTCCCCCAACCCTGGCCACCCTGTACTGGCTAAGCAGATGGATGGATGATTACATGTCTGGTAGATTCAAGCAAGCTCACATACCAAAAGTAAAATATTTTAAATGTTTCTATTTTTTCTTCTAAGTTTAAACCAAATGGTTTACTTTTCCTACAAATGTTTTGTTCAAAATGATAATATTTAATGTATTCTTACTGTTACTCAGATATTTGTTCTATTTGTGAAAAGCACTGGCTTTTAAAAGTACGATTACTACGGTTTATTTCACAATTTCAAATAATTTCTACAAACATAATTCAATCATTGTTTATATTGCACGATTTAAACATTACGGGGAGTAACAATTTTCACACGATTTTGAATTACTTTAATTACGCCTGAATTAAATTGTAAAGCATTATCGCCTCCCAGTGGTATTTTATAGGAAGTACACTGAATTCGATGATACAAGAATTTGACATCGAGCAGCGGTCGAAGCCCATGCGGCGCCCTATGCAAGCTGTCGGTGAAAGTTGTCAACCGTGGGCGGCTTTGGCCTAGACAACTGCCCATCTTCCCCCTGTAAAGGATCCACAGCTGTTGAAATCCATCCAGCCGTCCATGGTTAGAAATAAACGAAAGACGGTAACATTTATAATGATCAGAGCATCTCGGGTGGAAGATCCGAGACAACTTTCAGACTCCGGGATGATATTCTAAGCGGGTTAGATTGGAATCCAAAGCCTGGAGACGTGTAGAAGCAGCACCATCCACCGCGACCCCCACTAGATGGTTTAAGCATGCAAATGTTGGGTCGCGCACATTATTTTACATATAACTTAAGCTTAAAATATAATATTTTTAAATATTTCATTTTCTCACATATTCTGAAAACTGTCTCGCGACTCTTACCTGTGTAAGGTAACGCCATTAAACTGTTGTGACTCAAACGAGAGACATTATTTCACAATGCTTTATTTGTAAACTCTGAGGAGCCGTAACAAACTCAGCGACGTCATACACAAAACCGGTCTCTAACATCCATAACGCGCTATTTATTACTTGTATTAACATGTAACAATGCAATCAACATTGCAATCAAACTGCAAGACAGACATACTCTGTTAGATAAGTTTAATAGTCCTCATCTATTAAAGTGGCCAGAAAGTGGATTTTTCTGCCCGCACGTGGTGCGGTTTTTCCCTTTCAAATTAAAAGGCATAGACCTACTAATTTAGGTATTTGATGTCTGCCAAAATACCGTACAACACAATTGATTATATAAATATACATTTATTTAGTTCAATTTATAGGCCTATTTATTCCAAAGTTTAATTACAAATAAAACGAATTAAATGTAAGTTTAATTAGGCCTATATTAGGTGTAGGGCTTGAGCAGACGGAGCGCTGAAGAAAACATGCTGAAGTTGGTTACTTGTTCGCCTGATTCTTATTCGCAGAATCCGTGTCACCTTAAAAAGGGAATGCAGATTCGACAGATTCCTGTAGAGGGCACTGTGTACGTGAATCGAAGGCTCCAATAATTTACTAATAAAACCAATTTTACTAATAAAAATTTTACTAAAAAAACTAAAACGGTAATAATTCGAATGCTTTTGGTCGTACAGCCACTGGCTCTGAAATTCAACTGTTCTTTAAAATAAAATTAATTACATTTGGAATCTGAGTTGCATGCCGCGTTTGATTGTCCAGATATTATTATTATTATTATTATTATTATTATTATTATTATTATAAGATATTTCACTGTACCTTTTCAGTTTAATGCCCTCTGAAATCGGTACTCTTTCACTTAGACCTATTGTACAAACAATACATTTTCTCTCCCGGTTAAAAGCTTCTTATTCGCAGTTTTCCTACAGGCGAATGCTCACTCTGGCACATGCTGTGCAGTTTATAATAAAGACGTTTTGAAAATGCAAAATAATGTATGAACAAAATGTTTCAGCTGTATCACTTTTATTTATTTCATATATGAATTTTAAAAATCTCCCCGTTATAAAAATGGTGAAATTACCCAGGCTTAATGTGATTTTTCTTTTGTAACAGGAAAATGGCAGCAGGGTATGGTGAGCAAGTGGACACATTCGTTTGAATAAGAAGCCACGGTTCCAATAGGAATTTTGAGGTCTTATTCATCTTGGGCCAGGCAAATATGAAATGCATAGCAGGTATATGGCACTGTAAGGACACGCAGAAACCAGTCTGGCCCAGATTGGTTTTGTACCTGAAAACAGCTGGTAACATGGCATGCTGAGTAATTCATTTAAATAAGAAGCCAGAAGTTCAGCTATAAAATCAATCCACCTGGACAGCAACAAACTTGCCAACTTTGATTCCAGCATTTTTCTAGAGTTTCCTGGTACATGGCATGTGTTATCTCAAATATCTGCTGCATACAGTCTTCCCAGGGCACTGTCAGGTCAATTAGGGCAAGTTTCTTTGACATATTTGAAAGAACATATTAGGCAGATATTAATGGAGAGTTTATTATTATTATGACAATTATTATTATCGTTGTTGTTGAAGAACGTGCATGGCTTGGGAGCCAAATCTGCTCTTGAAGAGTGAGTGTACGATTTTAGTCATGCTTAATTTCAAAAGAAACCCTTTGGTTTACATTATATCATCTAGCTAGATACACACTGCTAAGGTTTGTATATATTCTCTCCTCAGCAACTTAGTTTGTTAATATTGCTGTTAATGTATTGCTTTACTCTGCTTGGTAGCCAGCATAACAGTTTTGTCTTTTATGCCTGTCATGAGCCAAGAATGACAGGCAGGAGCAAAGCATAAGAGGCAAACAATACAGGGTTTGTGTAGGAACCCAAACCGGACTAACAACGGCAGCAATTACAGGAGCACACACTGGTGTGGTGGGAGGCACTTTGATATTGGACTAACGAGGGAGCAGACAAGGGGCAGCTGGAGTGATCCACACGAGGGCTAGAATGAGAGGTCAGACAAATGATTAACAGGCGTGACTCATTAGATCCATACTAGGGAAAGAGTGAGGTCTGCAGTGTAACAATGGCATACAGATATTCTGCTGGTGGTAGATATTTTCTGCTGACCAGCAATTGTAAAATGGACATAGGTCTAAATGAATCATGCTATATTTATATTTCAAAACTACTTTTTCCCGTGGTATGGTTTTCAGTGGTTTACAGAGGAACACTGAATTGGTGCAGTTACTACTACAAAGTACTACAAAGTATAGTAATACTATACTATTACTACTATCACTTATTATCATTATTATTACAAGAAGAAGAAGAAGAGCTGATGGGTTGATCCCCTGTCCTGGGTTATTCCCTGCCTTGGACTCATAGCTTCTGTCATGGACTCCACACCCCCACGACCCTGCAGGACTAAGCGGGTTTAGAAAATGAATGGATGGATGGACAACTTGTTGAAGAGAAATTGTTAATTTGGTACAGATTGTAATGGCTCTAGAGATATATTCAGAAGTCATAAAACCGAAGGAGAGTAGGTACAGATACAATTAATCAGGCTGGAAGATATAATATTGTACCAACAGATGGCACTGTAGGCATCCAAATGTACGTTTTGGGTGGAAACACAGAGTGTAAAACTAATTTACAAAAGCAGGAAAGAATATACACTATCAGTCAAAGGTTTTTGGCACATGGCAATTTTCTGCATTTTCATTTTAATTAACATTTACTCAAAATACACTCAATATTATTTTCTAATAAGTAAATTTACAGTATGTTCACTATTTGAGTACCTTTATCGGCAAGAAAATGTATCAATGAATAATTGTAGCTTTGCTGAGTGTTTCTGGACATGACTAGAAATCGTGACGACCTGTCTGTAGCTCTGTACAAAACCTCCAACAACCTCCAATAACCAAACAAGAATTGTTTTGACTGTAAAAGTCCTTGTTATGAAGTTTACCACTGTACCTGAATGGACTTATGGAATTCAAGATTTTGACCATAAATATAAAGTGTGTTTCTTTAGAGCCTCACTCACACATCAGAGCCTCTCCATCCAAACTGCACACCTGCTCTCTCCCCACTGACACAGCATCAAGCACATTACAAACATCATAACAAACTTTCCCACACTGTCTCCAGGCTGCTGAACTTTGAATGAGAAGCTTATTATGAATGTCCGGGATGCAATTAGTCGGCCTGGCTCGCTGCACTATCCGAACAGGACTCAGAAGTCTATCCATGAGATTAATCTGACGAAAGGGACAATGAAATTTTACCGCGGTTATAGAGATTCTGGGGAGTCTAGAGGAGTTTGAAGGAGAGATTGGCTTTCAAACTGTATAAAAGTGTTGTGATAGCAAACCTACACCAGAGCATTTAATTCACAATAGCTGTAATTTCAGATATGCTTCCCTAGCAGGTTAGCCCTGGCTTGTGTAGTGGAGGAAAGACTCTTTCAGGAAGAGGTTTGCTGTAACCTTCTGAGCCGTTCTCCCAGCTTGTTTCCCTGACTGGGACACACACACATATATATTAGTTCACCGCCCTTTATCATTGTAATGAATGACTCTTTGTGGCCAATAAGGATTTGAAGTGTAATGCTGTATACATGCTCCATTATACCCTGTATTTTAGTTAGAAGATCCTGACTGAGCATTATTGTGCCAAGTGACTGAATCTCCACTGAGTCCTGTGCTTTGATTGAAACCCCTTACAGCCCTGCAGCAGCATGCAAACTATGTATATGTGCGTTTGTGTGTGTGTGTGGGGGGGGGGCATAATTGGCATTTATACACATTGACTGGGTCAAATATCATGGGATAGTAACTAGGCTGAAAAGGTAACAAAGTGGAAGTGTAATTCACAGATTTTAATTATGGAACTGAGGGATGTTCACGTTTGCGTGAATACGCATGTGTGTGTGCATGTGTGAAGGCACCTGTGTTTGGGCTAATTCAGTGTAGCTGTTTATTATGATCCACATGTATGTCATCTGGCAAACGGACACACGATGCCATGACATCTCTGCATTCATTAAGCCACATCTGACCCCGTTATTGCTGAGAGATGCTCGTTCTGAGCAAGGAGCAGTTCTGTACTGCAAGTTACATTTTAAAATAATGAATAGGAACATTTTTTCAGAGTTTTCATGTTGATAATTTATAACCTTGGTGTATAATTCATTTCCTGGCAATAAATGCAAAGGTCAAATATCCAATAAAATTACTTTGTGATACTATGACTTTATATGCATAAATTCCATCGTGCCGAGCAATTTGCAGAAATACATGCATTGCATTTGATTAGTGCCAGATCGCTCCACTTCCGCTGCTACAGGATTGTTTTCCATCTATGATGCCCAGTATAATGCTGAGAATTACATTAAAACAAAAAGGTACGATAATATTTTGCTATACATAAATTCATATGCAGGCAGTATTTCTTTAGTGTATAGTCACTGGACGCATGGTTAATGACACGTAAGCAGCAATGCGTATCCAAATCCAGTGTGATAAATGTCAACCTTCGATTTAAATTTTATAATTATATTTATACAGAGGAAACATCTGCTGAAATGTGTGAGGATGCCTCTCCTGTGAATCTGATGTGCTTTTATGCATGTGAAATCTTTGCATGTTTGTGTGACGTATTTATCATAAAATATAACACACTGTATGTGCTGAATATAGTTCCTATGCACAAATCCTACTTGTTTGACAGGATTCAAGAACAAATAATTAAAACTGCAAGTCACTTCTTAGTGTTTATCTGAAAAGAATTTTCTCATGAGCTACGCTGTACGAATCCAGGCAGACGCTGCAGGGTTACGCATGTTATGCACTGGAGGACAAAGCTAAAATGCAATGGCCACAAAGCCTATCAATGTACGTGCTTCTCATTTTAACCCCCCAGATAGCCCCTGACTGGCTTCTCAGATCCGTCCGATGATCTTGCTGCTGTACGGTATGTGTGATTTTTGCAGGTGATGAATGGACCTGTTTCGCAGTATCGTTTGCCATAATCACACACTCAATCCACACTGTCAGCCACTGGCTGTGCTGCCCTATGCCATCATCCAGCTCATACAGACGGCTGCACCGCTTGTGGGGCCCCGGGAGCCTCATGAGGGGAAGAGGGGTTTCAGGAAGTGAAAAGTCAAGAAGAGCGACAGGAGGGACGAGTCGGGGGGGGGCATGACGGTATAGCTGCAATCGGCCCAATGGGCTGCCTTTCAGGAGCCCGGGACGTCTGTATTTAGACGATGCAAAGACATTCCCCATCTATCGTGGGCCCTGGAGGAATTGTGGAAGTGTTTACGTAAGCATTGTGTTGAGTCGAGTGAGCATTATCGGAAATAAGGAAGTAAAAATGTAATTATGTCAGTATTTTACTAAAACTGTGGCATTTTTATTAGCACTCTATTGGGTTTGTCCCTGTGATATCGAACATCAAGATACACAGTTAATTCACCGCTGTATTTGGCAGTAGTTGGTTACAGGCCTGTAGTCGCTGTGTTACTCCACTGGCCTCTGCAGGAAATACTAGCAAGCAGTGATTTTTACAGTCTAATCTGTGAATCACACCATTAACTTTTACTGCTGACCGCAGTGTCCCTCACGTCGGGGCAGAGAGAGCTTCCGGAAACGTCCGCAGTAATGTGCGAGGGCATGGGCGTGGCTGTGACCCAGTATTTATGTGCTGTGACCCAATAAAATCTCACGTTCAAATCATACAGGCGATGGGGGGTGGGGGGGGCCTGTGTCCCAGCAGAGCGTTACGTCTGACATCGCCACTGCGTGGGGATGCGGGGGCTGCCATAGTGACATCTGTGCGTATTTGTAGCGCTGAAGTCAGACCCGTTTCATGAAAAGCTTTCAATTTTTTTTCCACACAAGAGTAATATCCGATTAAAAATAGGAAATTGTTGGAAATTGTTCATTTATGTAAGCGGAGCTTTTTTTTAAAAAAAAAAAAAAAAAACTGAAAATACGACCAAGGACGGTGCTCCAGGGGGAATGTTTGTTCAGCTTCAGGATGGGGACTTTCCAGGCTCGCAAGGCATTATGGGAGAGAGAGAGAGAGAATGGAAATATTATGATTGAATGGAATATAGATTCTCTGTGAGAAGCAAACAGGGCCCCATTAGTGCTGATGGCTTTGGATGGGTCCCCTCTGCGACAGTGCCGGTACAGTGTGATGTATGCTGTAATCTGTGTACACATTTCCCAATCATTTACAGCACGCTCATCTGCAGGACACTCTGGGAAACGTAGTCAGTCTATCCATTAACTGTATTTGGCCGAACTGTAAGCCGTGCTTAACATCAGTTACTGGGTCTCTCTTACCGCTGCTCTTTTCCTGGTGCTATTTTAAACTTTTCACATTAGTTTTGGGCCTACATAAAAACTATCATATAATTAGAATTTATAGTGATTGTTATTATTATGTGATTTCAATCAACATTATTATCCATCCATAAAACTTAATGGAAAATTCAGAAGGCTGTCTGAAAGTGAGAAAGAGCAGGAGATCTTTGACCAGTCACTGCTTTGACCAGGCAAAAAATGTTCCTGTAAACATTACTCCCTTGTCTTTTTTCCCCATTCCCCTTAATTTAATTAGGGCCATTTCTGTCTCCAAGAATATCTCCAGTCCTGCTCCATGGGCTGCAGTATAAACATTTATCTATGATCTCCAGTATGAAGCTGGTAAAATACCCTGCAAAATAAAAATTACATTCAAACAAAAACATACAATAGTAATATTTTTGCTGGTGTACATACACTCATTTACAGGCAATTTCTTTTTAGTGTATAGCCACTGGACTCATGTGTAATGACAGTTAATCTGTGTTAAGCACCATCACATACACAAATCCTGTGCTATCAGGAAGTATCCATGAAACAAGGCTATAATGCACATCAGTGTCCAGTTTAATGAAGAAAATGGCTACATTGGAATTTATATGTGGACAGAAGCAATTTCATTGGCTCTCTGCCGGACTTTCAGATTAAAATGGTATTGAACCATCTGAACAGAAATAGCTGCAACCCGTGATCTGATAATGTTCCATCGGCCCAACAAGTGAGGAGAGCCATGACTGTCCACCTATTCACTCCCACCTAGAAGGTACTGATCATTGTCTGACCCTATAACATTCTTTACAGCCACATTTTTCATGTTAATAGCATAATTGAATATGTTTCGCGCAATTTATTCATCTGTCAGACTATCCTTTCCAGCCATTTATCCAGTACAGCACTGTTTCCGAATCCGGTCCTCGGGGATCCACCGACAGAACACATTCTCACTCCCTCCCAGTTCCTGGTAAGGTTAGGGTAGGGAGCCGGGAGGGAGCAAAAATGTGAACCGGCTGTGGGTCCCTGAGGACCGGAATGGGAAACGCTGCAATACAGGGTCACAATGAGCCTGAAGCCTGGACACATGGCAGGGGAAACCAGAGGTGGAAAGTTCAGGTCCAACGAGTACAAATCCAGACCAACGTTTTGTTTCAATTAACCTGTTCAGTACTCTGTGACTGGACTCTTCATACTTAACTGGCTGGTGGAAATAAAACCTTGGGTTGGATTTGTACTTTCTGAACCTGGATTTTCCACCTCTGGGGGGACCCCTAGATGAGATGCCAGTCCATCTCAAGGCAAGTACGTACACTGACACCCACACTGTGGGCAATTTGGACCGGAAAGTTCAGGAAGATGGAGTTCCCACAGGAATCCCACAGGAGGAGAACAAGCTAACCTGAAACCCATATATACTCATGCAGTGTGCCACCATAGCTAGGTAGATACGGAAGATGGTCACATCTTTAAGCACGATGACATCTCATGTCTAGGGACCAGTGCAGACCCATGAGGTGAATCAAAATAGACAGCAACAAAAATGCATTAAACCAACACGCTTCTCCTATTTCACTTATCAGGCTCTGCAGCCAGACAGCAGTCAAAGATAAACATCAGCTGAAGTGAGAATATTCTCACCTGAAAAGATTATATTATGAAGGCTTGTGAGAGCCAGAGGACATTCGCCGAGCTGTAAACAAACCATAATGTGCAGTACAAGGTCCTTCACTTAGCACAATGATGAGCAGCGCGGAGTCTTACTGTGGCAGACGTGTCAATCATTCCGAGCAGATGAATCATCTGACAGTGTTTGCCCATCAGCTGGCCAAAGAAAGAAGAAAATGCAGTGAAGCTTTTATCAACATTATATAAGCAATTACAGGAAAAAAAATTCTTTGCTCAAAGCTGCTTAATAGATTAATTAAAGGTTAAACATTTGAGTCAGAGAAATGAAAAAAAAAATTCAATAGGCTCCATCAAATGTATTAAGTAATTAGACAAAGTGTGTTTTAACAATATGTCAGTTCTAAATCCAGCAGCCAAACGCACTGCAATATGCACTCCTTCGATGTGCAAATCTGAAAGTCAGACTGCCAGTTGGCAAAGAATTTATCCATAATTATTTTTTCATCTAGATCATCTCTGTACTGCTTTCAGGATGTTTTCATAATAACTTCTTTTTGTTGACTTTAGATCGAGAGAAGGTTGTCTGCTGACGTCGGAGAGGATTGTTGTCAGTTCCCAGGGCACTTTCACTGCACTCGCTCACCCCCCCCCGTGTCAGAATCTCGCATGAAAGTCAGTTTTTGACGCTCCCAGCCAACTAGCAAAGCCGGAACGTCCCGCTGTTTTATGAGAAAACACTCATAGGGTGCGTCCGAAATCCCATACTTACACAGTACACACTGAATTTCGCTGGAAGCCTCCTACTTCACTGCTAATGCAGTGTATATGCTACATAAGCAGGAGAACAGTTGGCATGCATTTGGACACACTGCAGTTGCCATCTTACATATTAGCCAACCCGGATGTTTTCCAGTGACATAGCTTGCCCCCTGTGAAAGTTAAAAAGTATTAAAGACTTAACAAAAATATATTCCAGTCAACTTATGTAACTGAGCACTGTTTTCTACTTCAGTTTGTAGAGAGATGGAACTTCCTCTGTCTTCTTGATAAAAAAACGTCTGACCAAATGATGTTCTTCAACTGCAGAATTAAAAATGCACTACAGGTTAAAGATGTCATGTAAAAGTGTTTTTTGGAAATACTGCACAGGGTGTAGCTGGGGTCACCAGCAGGGGGCTCATCCCTAACTGAGAGCGACACCTAGCTGCCATATTGTCTTGTCACTGCCCCTGCCGTTTCAGCTGAGTGGGGCAAAAACGAGGCGAACAAACAGTAAACAGAGACTTTTTTAGGCTTGCAGAAAGTCCCGCCCACCAGTGGCCCAGACCATGTGACCACCACAGGCCAGGAGGAACCTCATCAAAAAAGTACAAAAGTACATCAAGATACTGGAAAGGAGCATCACAGACGTGAGGTCTGGTACCTTGAGGTGGAACATCACGCTGGCCCTCGAACCCCGACAGAGAAAACCAAAGCAGATATTCCACTCTAAAGTGATGGTGAAACACATCGCAGATCTAGTGAAGCAAGCAGATTCTCTCCAGCCTGAAGGTGACTCCAGACCGTCCGAGAGGAAGGTCCAGTCAGCAGAACGTTCGTAGGTGCTGACTCAGCTAGTGTGCCAGAGGCTGACATTCGGATATTGAAACAGTAAATGTAAATGGAAGGGAGGAGAACACAGAACCGGCAGGAATAAGCAACATGCTGTCCTGCCAAAGGCAGCCATCACATCTCTCGGTTATACTGTAAGAAATCATATTCTGGAGCAAGAAATCATTGGGACCAAAGGCGGATGAAAGGGGACCTGATCCTCTACTGTACAGTAACATTACTGTCCAGGATTATGTCACCTAAACCATGCTGATATACTCTGTAGCTACCTTAAGAGTAACTGTCGCCTATTGAATATGCATCTTTGTAATCACAGCATTGTAGTCAAAGTCTTCTCGGGAAACGTGTTGTGCAATGGTAGGATGAAAGGTAAAGTACACAGCAATTACCAGAAATAATGCTTCACCCGATGAGTGAGAGAATGTTCTCACACAAGGCATCCATTCAGGTGAGCACACGTTTCACAAATTAATTCTGGTTCTTTCTCTAAACCATCTCCTCACATTCATTCATTTGTATTCACTCCCCCAGGATCTTACAGGGGATTCTGGGATAAAAAAACACTTGTTGCCGTGATCGTACTGAGCAGCGCAGCTCTCAAAGGAGCTTCTTGTGTTCATAGCATTCCCCCCCGCTGCAGTCTGACATTTCCGTGACAAACAGATTTAAATCAGTCACCTCTGCTCCTCAACCATCTTGAATTTTATCCACCAAAACGCAGTGTCATTCGCTGAGGCCCCGTGATTGACAGATTCCCTGGCCAATTGAATGTTGGTCCTCTACCTTTACCAGCCCTCCATGTCCTTCAGTTTTCTCTTCCTCAAACGGCCAAATGGATCTTAAGGAAAATGAGGGAATTAAAGAAGAGACTAATATTCTCTCTGTGCCATTGGACTGTTTGCTGTAGTCCCCGTCAGAAGGGCGACGATAGACTTTTAAGTTTAATTAAAAAAATAAAACATGGAAATACACGATGGCTTCACTTGGGCATCGATGTCAACGGTTTCATCACAAGGAAATCAATAATGTTCTCATGCACGCTACCCTCAACACACATGATCAATTCTGTATGTATAAATCCATGTGCCAGTCAGTCTGGCCCAAAATCGACATCACCCAGACGGAATGGAATTTTTTCGGAGCGGTCCTGGCCGTCTCTGGATGCCGGCTTCATGTTATAAATGATATTAGTTATAAATAGGCATACAAATCCATTCAGAGCCGGAGTACGGCTTCCTCTGACAGGTTAATGAATCAGTCTGTGTGGACGCTGCCAAAAGCTGACTCGCAGGCTTTTAAAAAACAACGGCAGTCCGGGGATATTTTTCTAGGTGAGAGATGGTCTCCACTGTGGGGCCATGCGGGATGCAGTTGTTATTCCAATTAGGACCCTGAGCTGAAATGTTGTGCTCAGCTGAAGTTGGGGTAAAACATGTCAGTAAGAGAGGAAGTCGAGGCCAACTGGGCCACCCTCTCTCTACATCTCACACGTCATGGGAGAGCTGAGGTTTTACCTTTAATTACAATTCAGAATAATTCCAAAACAGGACGAACTGAGGAAGAGACGTCACACCCCAGAAGACCGAGTCTGTGCCTTTTGGCTTATATATTAAATACCATCTTAGTGCCCTTGCTTTCATTTTCACAGAGAACTGCAGTTTGTAAAAACCTCTCTGTTTTCAACATCTATTTTCACTGAATAGGATTGGAGTGTTTGGTGAGATAATTTCTCTCTGACAGCCAGAGAATGCGATTATTTCATTAAGAAACAGTCAGACTAATGATCTGCCTTCATAGAGTGATGCCTCAACTACAACATTTACGCCACTCATCTGCCATAATTGGCTTTCAGTCGGAGACCATCCGAGGACACACAGAGCACCGTGGAAAGAACAGCAGTCTGTCACGGGACACCAGGAAGAGGACTGCAGTCTGTCACGGGACACCAGGAAGAGGACGGCAGTCTGTCACGGGACACCAGGAAGAGGACGGCAGTCTGTCACGGGACACCAGGTACAGGATGGCAGTCTGTCACGGGACACCAGGAAGAGGACGGCAGTCTGTCACGGGACACCAGGAAGAGGACGGCAGTCTGTCACGGGACACCAGGAAGAGGACGGCAGTCTGTCACGGGACACCAGGTAGAGGACAGCTGTCCATCACAGGACACCGTGGTTAAGATAGCAGTTCATCACAGCGTAGACCAACCCTCATTATCTGCTTACTGTTCTATCCACATCTGTATATGAAAACGTAATGAAGACCTACCACACCCATGAGCCTCAGCAGGATGGCCGTTTTAGAGACAGATTATAAGTATTTACAAGTCAATGTGATTTAAAGTGACCAAGTGACTTAATGGTCAGTGTTCTGTAGTGGGAAGGGGCGTGACGAAGGCCACTGCTCTCGGGAAAAAGCTGTTCCTCAGTCTGTCCATGACTTGATGGTCCTGAATCTTTTGCCCGATGGGAGGGAGACAAACAGTTACCCGGGGTGGGTGGGGTCCTCGATTATGTTGCAAGCCTTCCTACATAGTCGGCTAGCATAAATATTGTTCAGATCTGGGAGCTTGGTACCCACAATCCTTTATGCAATCTTAACTATCCGAGCCAAGTCTCTCCGGTTCCCTGCAGTGCAGCTGGAGTACCACTCTGCAGCACCGTGGCAGAGAATGCTCTCTATTGTGCTCCTGTAGAAGTTAACAAGGAGCTGAGTGGGAAGTCTGGCTTTTTTGAGTGTTCTTAAGAAGAAAAGTCTCTGTTAAGCTTTCTTCACCAAGTGAGAGATTTTAGCAGTCCATTTCAGGTCCTTTGAGATGTAGATCTCCAGGACTTTGATGTCGTCAACCCTCTTCACTTATGTCGAGGGGGGGGGGGGGGGAGGTGTCATTTTTCTGGCTCTCCTACTAAAGTCCATAACAATCTCCTTTGTCTTGGATGTATTCAAGACAAGGTTGCAGTCCAAGCACCACTGTACCAAGTGTTGAACCTCCTCTCTGTATCCGTCGTAAAGAAGCATCCCAGGTGATTGAGTAAATCGCCGAGTTCTCCGGCTATCAGGATGCTGTCCAGCAAAGCCAGTAAGCCCACAGGACATGACGCAAGTCCGCCATGTGCACGTCACATTCCCAGCTAAGGAGGAAAGCCTTCAGTAGCACTCTCCAGTCACGAAAAGCATCGCATTTTATTTCTTATGTTAGTGAAACCCAGCCTGTTTGTTTGCTTTTGGTTGAAGCATTCAGTAAATATTTGGACATTCTGGTCAGTAGGTAGCGAAAATGGAAGAAAACATGACTCACATAGCAGATGGGGTTTAATAGTTTTGCACGACACGGTGCAGGCGTGGGAGAGCAGGGTGTCTTCGGAACTTACAGCCCAATTTATATCGTGGTTCAAAAGCCAGTCCTCTTAACTCCAGCACACACGCAACATGCAAACACAGCCATATGTAACAGAGCCTTAATGCAGCTACAGCTTGGATACAATACAATTAAGCAATTAGTGCCAATTAACATAAATGGTTCCAGTGTGAATGACAATGAGCTATGGCTAGGTGAGCAGTGGTGACCTAATGGTTAGGGAAGTTTGCTTATGAGTGCTGGTTTGAATCCCTGACCAGCAAGGTACTGCTCCTTAGGTGCTAGTAACGGCCGCCTGGATGATGTCACATATGGGTTGAATGCAGAGGGTACAGTTTGTTGGGGCATGTCAAGAATGACATAAAAAAAAAAAGACGACTGATCAAGCATGGGATCGTCAACCTGTACAAATGCGTCCATAGCAAGACATGTGTGTCCATGGTAAAAGGATTTTATTGAGGAAAAAATGTGTAGGTTACATTTTTGAATACAATGTCAGTGGTAAAAAAAAATGTAAGAGCTCACCATGGTGATGACTCCCGAGATCCATCTCTACACCTTATGTCGCCATGGGAACCACGTCCCCTGACTCCAGTCTGCAAATTCACACATGAGAACATGGGCATCGATGTCTTTTGGCTAGATCCTGCTGAGGCAACGGGAATTCCATGTGTGGGAAATTTCCCAAGATTAAATCAAAGACCTGGAAGACATCCATTAATGACTTCATTAGCAGCCCCAGTGTAGGGTCACGGACCCATGACTCTAAATCAACGGTTTAGCTACAGAGCACGATGTCAGTATCAGGGCAGTGCAGCTGTAGCAGAGCTACAGAACTGGCCTTCCCAGCTGAGCCTGGATGTGCTGTTCTGGCTTTAATACAGACCGGAGACATCAGGTGCGATTCCAGAAATCTCCCGTCATGATGCTGATGGCTGTTACCCTCACTTGACTGTTGGGAAACAAAACCAGCAGATATAGGGGCCCAACTGTTTGTTCACGGGGTTATTTAAGCCCAGATGCCACAATCTACTCTACGGCTTGGATCGAAATCTGCCTCTTATGACACGGGTCTCGTCAAAACCATACGTGTGATTGGGTGGTCAGTAGCTGTAATATGCTTGGTGGACAAAAAGTAGTCAGACAGCCCGAGGATTCTGAACGTCCTAAATTTCTCAGGTAAAAGAGACAATATTCTAACATTCTATCCATCCTTTGTAATGGTGCCAACACCAGGACGTAGTGTAGAATGGATAGGCACATTCACGCTCGCCTCATTTGTGTGCGCCCGTCCCGCTAATGTTAGTCCTGGTGAATGATTAACAAGCCAAACAGTGCAACAGTATCTGAAGACGTCACTGAAATTCCTCATGTGGCCGAGACCTGAAGCTGGGCCAACATTTAGCTGACAAACTATATCACAAACAAATGATTGTTTCATTCAGGAAAAACGGCACTCTTGCAAATATTGGCCATGTCTGAATATCAAAGGGCCCTGGGACATCCGAGATCAAACCCAAAGGATGGGTGTAAGTGTGACGTACGGTCAAAAAGATGTTCATAGTGTCACACGAGTAAGCAATCACGCTCATGGTGTTACACGTGCGATCAAACACACTCAGCGAGTCACACGTAACCCAACACGCTCATGGTGTTACACGTGCGATCAAACACACTCAGTGTGTCACACATGTAATCAAACACGGTCCTGGTGTTACATGTGTGATCCCACACGGTTATGGCGTCACATGTGTGACCGCGGCCCAGCCGAATTTGATGCACAGTATACCAGACTTAATAATTACCATCAATACAATCTTAAATGCATCCTGGATTCTGGAGGATCTAATAATTATGCAAAAAGACACTTCTGATACACCACAGAGCTGAACGTTTTATCTCAGAGACGTCTCACACATCTGGTTTATTAAAAAAAAAAAAAAAAAAAAACATTTAAAATGAACTTGTTTCCTTTACAAAGCAGGTAACCAGCGATGTGAGAAACTCTCAGATGGCACCAGAGGCAAATCATTAAATATTTAAAGAATTTTACATTTGCTGAGCATGCAAATACACGTTTCAACATCTGAAATCTTACACGGACTATCCACAAATCACAAGGGTAATGTCAGCCTGTTTGCAAGGGGAAAAAAATATATACAACAACCGATATATTAAACATAAACCATATTAACCATATTATTAATAACCATAACCATATTATTAGTAAAAAAAAAAACAAAGGGCAGTGTGTGGCTCAGTGGGCTAAGCCTGTGTGCCTGTAATCAGAAGGGCGCAGGTTCAAACCCAGCCTGAGCCTGTGGGTCCTTGAGCAAGGCCCTTAACCCCCAACTCCCTGGGCGCCGCTACGGGTGGCAGCCCTTTGCAGACAACTTCCTCTATGAAAAAAGAGCAAGTTGTGGGAGGCATAAAGACAATTTCCCTACGGGGATCAATAAAAGTGTCAATTATTATTATTATAAACCAGTACTTTCCAAACCTGGTACACACATTGATCTCATCTGCAGTGAAAATCTCTCAATGCAGGCCAGCCTCTACATGCATATACAAAAACAAACACTTATTACGCCAATTAAATGAATATAAATTTAGCTTGTTTTTACTAACTTTGCTAGCATGAATAAATATTCTATTTAAGCTCCGATACATCTTATGAGGGCTGACAAAAACAAAATATTGTCAATGCAGAATATGTCACAGACAGAGGCTTGGTGCGTATCTAGAGAGGGTATGGTGCCAAGTGGGTGTGAGATGTACCTCCGGCCAAAACAAAGATTAATATGTACTTTTAATCTAACAAAAGTAAAAAGCTCAGGCATTTATAGCTCCCCCTGGTGGCTTCAAGGAATGTTTATGGTTGCAGCACTTTGCAAAAAATGAAAAGAAAAAAAAAAAAAAAAAAAAAAACACACAAACTGCTCCGTTTGCTTAAAAATAAATAAAATTAATGCACTGACGACAAAAAGATTAAATGTTTATTTTTTTTTTCAAACTGGGGAACCCATGACATGCTACGTCTGACCATGAATTGTAATTCCACCCTAAGATTTCCTACCCTGAAACGCAGCTCCCTCTACACGGTCTGATGGCGGTAGTTTCTGGAAAACCATCTGCGGCAGGGAATTTCTGCAGTATATGACGGAGCCATGGAAGGAATTTCTCTGAAGGGGGTGACGGTGATCCCAAGTTTGCAGTCGCGCAAAGTCTAAAGTGATCAATGGGGTCTTTTGGTCACAAAATCAGGAACCTAAGAGATTCACCCAGACTTGCAGGGCCGCAGGATGCTGGCAGTGGGGGACATAGAGCTGGTTTTAGCACCCTGGCACCTGTCCATCTCATCCCCTCCCTCCCACCTTGTTCTGTTTCTGCAGTGTCCTCCACCGGTCCTTCAGCATGACATTGGTGCGATCCTCAAAGCCGAACTCCTCCAGGATCCTGGCCCATCTGCCTACGCCGTAACGGAGCACGCCGCTTCTCAAGTCCCGGTCTTCGTCATACGTCCATTTCTGCATACAGTCAGAGAGAACCGTGCTCACCTAGACTCCACCCCCAACCATGTGACCCACTCACACATCACACACACTGATCTCACGCGGCGGGTCACAGCGGCGATAAATTCACCAAGAAATTATTGAGCGGCGAAAGAAAATCATGCACAGAGACACGAACCTTTCTTTTTGCTCTACTTGATTGATTTGCTGACTTCTGCGGCTTGGAAGACTGGCGGGTAGAACGGTCTCTCCCTACGAGATACATACAGTCATGCCGCTTTCTCAGCGGAGGGAACGTCATGGTGATCCTGTGAGCTGTACTCAAAGGATCAGCAACAGGCCAGCATCAGGAAGACCAAGTAACAAGGGCATCACAGCACACAGGTAGCCGTGCCAACATATATCAATAAAAGCAAAAAATAAGCACTTGCCCCTCAAGTTAATGTGCATGTGATGGCTACTCGCTGGTTTCTTGCTGCTGCCTGGTTTCCACGGCAAAATATTGTGTTTAGGAAATAAAGTTCTTCTTGCCCTAAGGAAAAAAAGAGGACATCACAGGAGACTGTTTGCTTGTTCATCTAAGTGCCACAGATGGTCATGCATTAAAAAGCACATGCCGCTATTTTACAAGGTTTATGGCAGAGCTCTCCACGAGCAGGCATGGGTAGCTGCTCAGGATGGATGGATCCAGGCACACGTTTATCAGAGGCCGTGACACCCGTTTGCAGACGGAGACACCAAGACCAGCATCTCTGACTGATCATCACCGTTGCCCGTGGCAATTAATTCAGAAGCAGCTAAGGTGAACTCTGACTTCAAAAAACACAGACCAGCAAAAGGCAAAATGAGTTTCAAAATGTCAGGCTGCCTGATGAAGGTCTTTCAAGAACAGGTGAAAATTATCCAGTAGCAAATTAATGGCTATACCATAAGTCTGGGACAGGAATACAGGACCCCTGTTAACATCAGCAGGCATTAAATGGGGCTTCAAAAACAGGGGAGATGGGATGGGAGAGGGGGGTCTGCTCTCATACCCCAATAGTGGGTACTGTTACTGAGATTAGCAGTACGGCTGCCAAGCCGATGGTCTCTTACCTTGTTTTTAATTGGCAGGACGTTGAGGCCCCCACACTTCTATTTAAGTGAGGAAGTGGGGGTCAGGTTAAAAGGTCAGCATGACAACTGTATGCAATTTTGTGGCTTTTAATTCATTTCAACCATTTGAAAAATAAACTCCACCCACTGAACTCACTGATTTTGATCTGATGCCTCGAGTTTTGTCTCTGCCTCGTCCATCCTAGAACAAAACAGCCAAGTCAGTGATAAAGCAGCCGGAAGACCAGTCTGGCGCAGGGGAGGGGGCGGCGGCGGCGCACTTTCAGCTTCACCACTACCTGGACGGCTCCTTCGTGTTCTCTGAGGATTCCTCATCCTCGCTGTTCATCTGCACTGCTGCCAGACGTGACCCTGCCTCCTTTGAAGCTACCTGCAGGGGGAGGGAGGAGGTTTCCATAAAGCATCCACTCCCTTAGAGGGAAAAAAGACATCCGCTTTGGAGCTCCCACCTTCGATGGATTCAGCTACTTTAAGTGTTAACTTCAGCTGCCTTCTGCAAAGTGCCCCCCCCCCCCCCCCCCCCAGTCAGACAAACCCACAAAGGACAATCTGCAGTTTGACAGCAGTGCATCTGAAGATTTTCAGAATAGCATAACAAGTAATAAAGTATTTTGTAAAATAAACTATGACGGCACAGTATAGGAAGTTTATCAAATATTGCAATATTGTGATTTTGTTGCATTAAATATTGGGGTATTTCATAAAAGGAGCTCAACAAATTCCTCACAAACCGGTCTAGGAGTGAAAATGCATGCAAGGATAAGAACTTTGAGTTCAACTGAACACACACACATGCAGGAGTAAATCGATTTCCAATCGCAGTGTCTGGGAATGTTCGTCCGACTGCCAGAAATTTAGCACGATTTCAGTCGGACTAACGTTTACATGCACTTTAAACAGTTTTAGACGGACTAACACAATAATTGGATTTTCTTAGTGTGCATGTAAACGTACTGACTGATATCACTCTGCTGACCCTGGGATTTAACAACCTTCTGACCAGAGGCACAGCCCCTGACCCCAGCCACCACACACTGTCTGAAGAGGGGTATTTCATTTCTGCTGTTTTACCACTGACCTTGTTTGCATGATAAATCAAGCTGTGTCTCAGCTTTTTAAAGCTCTTTATCTACAACCAGGCTGTGCTTAAGCATATTCACCCACCCCATCCTCGGTAATCTCCAACCCAGCTAGGGCTGGGCATAGTTTACAGTTTTTCCATGCCAGTATCAGAACGATACCTCAATTTCAATACCGGTTCCTAAACGATACTTGTTCTGATACTAATGTCACATTTTGCGGGCATTTATATTTAAATGCAACTATATTTAGGTAGGCGCACCAGTATGACTTGCAAATATGGCGTCATTTACACCCACATATGCCCCCCATATAGTTGTTGACCACATTGTCGTTTATCACATGAAACACCTGGGACTAGTACAACGAAGCAGGGTTACTGGCTTATCGGGGTAACTTTTTGGATTTAAGGTAGTCTGGGCAAAATGTAAGCGAACAAATATGAAGTCCATTTATGCCGTGGTACCTTAAATCCAACAAGTTACCCCGATAGGCCAGTAAACCTGCTTCGTAGTACAGGCCACTGGAGAGAACGAGTTTGGGTATATGAATTTGGCACCAAAAGAAAAAGATTTTGATCCTCGAGAGGCCCTAGACCGAGTGCAGGGTCACTGTGAGATTGCCCCACAGTGCAGGGTCACTGTGAGATTGCCCCACAGTGCAGGGTCACTGTGAGATTGCCCCACAGTGCAGGGTCACTGTGAGATTGCCCCACAGTGCAGGGTCACTGTGAGATTGCCCCACAGTGCAGGGAGCACTCATGCTCCCTTTGCCAAATTTATATGGATGCCTACTCACCTCTAAAAAAAATTTCATTACACATCTATGTGCATATTTGCACATACGTACATTTTTAATAGGTGTCAAATTCATGACGATAATTGCGATTTTGATTAATTGCAAATCATTACCATATTTATAATTGGCCATCTGAGCCAAGAAAAAGTATAAAGGAATTAAGGGCTTGAGCAGTTTCTGGTGTTATCCACAGCTCCATTGAGCCAGGAAGTGAAATACAATAAAGGGTAATGAGGGTGGATTTAGGGTCACCAACATGCATTATGCGGTTTCCCAGAGAAAATTAATTTCAACAAGGGCAGTACAGTTCACATGCACACGAGCGTCTCTGATGTCAGCAAGCCATTCATGCGCAGTCTTTTGCTACTTAATTTTCATTGTGTTTGCCATCCTTTTAACAAGCCTTCCAAAACCAATAGGATGACAGCATCTGTAAGGAAGTCGGCAGATGTCATGTGCTAACTAAAGGGGGCGCTGTATCAGAGACCCCTTCTGAAGAAGGGATCTCACAGCAAAGTCAAGCCTGCTAACTACCCAACGATTGCTGGCGTCTACTTCTGCTTAAGGATGCATCAACCAGGTACTTAGCAACAGAATCACGGCACCTGTCATGAGAGGCATGTTGGCGGCATGTACTTTGCGTGCTTCTCATACATAAAGGGGCTAAGTACCCCACCCCCAGATGCAAGCTGACATTAAATCAGGCATCACATCACATAGCGAGTACAAGAAAGCAATCAGGAGTCAAGAAGACCCAACATCCCTATAGTCACACACAGCCTAAGTCAATCAGCATGGAGGCCGAGGAAGCAGATGCCTGCAAGGCGGGCCACAGGATGATCTGACGCACCTTAACGATAAAGTCAGAGGGATGATCCTCCAGGAACTGGTCCAAGAACACCTTGATATTCTCCACCAAGCTGACAAAGCTGAAGGTCGTCAGAAACATATGGTACGCATCCTTCATGTTGACAATCGTGGAGAGCTTCATCTTCAGATTCTGCGAAATAAATCGCAAAAAACACAAATCTGATTACACTGTGCTGGTGCCGTCATGATTACTCGATTAAACCTGATTCCTTGATTATTGAAAAGGGTTAGTTAAAAGTTCCCTTCTCAGTTACTTGAAAATATGGCGGAAGGAAGGTGGAGCAAAAGCATCATGTGTGTGGAAGCACTTAGCATTAAATTAAAATGCAGTCTGTCAGTATTACAAAGCAGGCCTTAATTATCACCATAGACCAACCGCAATACAAATTCTTAAGACATTCAGGTTCGACGGACTCATCCAATAATGCGAGGTTAGCCATAGCTATTTGGCAATTAGCTTCTTTGAGTAGCCTAGCCCGTCTGTCATCGTTTTTACCTAAAGCATTTTCCTTAATTCACTTTCTACAATTTCTGTATGTCAAAATAATCTCTGCTAAAACAAAGGTTAGCCCCATCTCTTAGCTGTGTCACCTTACATAATATGGTACATATTAAACATAATTATTTTTGTGAACAGTCTATGAATGAGTCCAACAGCAAAGACAAGAATGATTATGATTCTCTGAGATTGCATGCAGAAGCAGCGATGGTAAATAGACTGATTTATGCACACACATACGCACACACAGAGATAATGCTGAAAAGCAACCAGCCTTAAAATTGCAAAGCTTGCCAAGTTCTGTTCCCTAAGACCGAGTAAAAATATTTCAGTGCAACCTGGATGGACTGAATCCAGCAGACTATCACGGTCCTTGCGATGTAACCGTCGCACGCGCATGCATGTTCAGCCTGTATGTACGTGGCTTTTCCTGCTGATCCTCCCACTGTCCAGAAACATTCAACTTAAGAGAACTGGAGTTGCCCAAATTGGCCATATGTGTGACTGAGTGTGCATCATGCAACAGCCGGTTGGTTCCTGCCTCATGCCAATCACATTGTCTATTATATAATATACAATATATACAAACCACAGTTACTGAGAGCCAGCAGACTCACTTCAAATGCATGTTCCAGTGCATCTCCCAGACAAGCCCACTCCTTGAATACATCTGGCACATCCTGTGAATAGCTAATGACCTCCCAGGAATGCCCCCCCGCTGGCATAATTCTCTCAGACATGCCAGAAAGATTCACTAATGTGTTATGTAAGGCGGGACGTGGGCCGGTAGACCCCAGGCCGGCTCCTCTGAGGGACCATGTGGGTGTATCGGTAACTTTCAAAGCGCAGCACATTTGCTGCGGAATATAGCAGTGAGCAGGGCCGCATTACGGCGCCTTCAGCACCTGCCCAATGCTGCGGACGGGGAGGGGGGAGATCGCACCCTGCTCCAGGAATGGCCAGCGCGCATCACATGACCATCTCAAAATTCACATCAGGAAGACGCCCCCTAGAGGAGATGGGCACACAACAGCAGGTTTGGTAAACTTACCGGGGACAGGGCGAACTCGTCCTTCAACCAGTTCAGGACCCACTGCGCCTTGACGTAATCACCTCTCTCCATAAACACGGCCACGGCCTGAAGAGGGAATGGCGGAAGGGGGTGCTATAACCAGAGCATGAAACACAGCAGGACCAGCCAGACACGCATCACAAACAGCAACAGCAGAGAAAGATGGAAATTCCAAAAAACAGTTGTGCACTTTAAAAAAAAAAGAAGATAAAACTACCTATCAGAGGAGTTTATGATTAAACTGGCTACGTATCCCCCCCCACCTGGATAAAAAGCAGTCTTTTGATGTTGTTGAAGAGGGCCTTATCCACCACCACGTCCTCCAGGGAGTCCCAGAGGGGAATGGCTGACATTAACGGGCTTATTCGCTCATCACTGTCATATTGGACGTCTAGAAAGAGTTAAAAGAATATACAATATAGTTAGCTGTTGGGCATGTGGACAATCCCAGAAGAGACGCAGGCATCGAGCACATTTTGAAAGGTTAATGTTAAGACTGCAGTCATGGGAGACTGGGGTCAACACACAATTAATCCTCAAGCTCAGAGCGGCATGAGGAAGATGTGAACCTTTGGTCTCCCTCAAAGCTTCTCTGGAAAGGAGTTTCATTTGGGAACTTCAGAAGCCACTGGTAGGGCTACATAATACTGGAAAATACTGCAACATTTATAAAGCAAAAATGAGATGAAAATGCACCCAAAATAAAATACAGGCAAACAGAACTTGTCTACCAAGAGAGTGTCAAGTTAGTTGATGGCATTGCCATGACCTGGGCTGACAAATCCCTTGCTTTCTCTCAATATGGTTTCTATGGAAACCTAAATATTTCCCACATGTTTTTTTTACAAAGCATTTCTAGTTTTCTATGATAAACTAAAAATGTTTTAGCGGAATTTATTGATGACCTTCAACGAGTAAATCACACAAGGACCTTCTAGCCCACGAATTTTACTGCCAAGACCTCGCTGTTCAAAAGTTGAACGTGAATCAAAATCACCCCGATTTGGAAATCCAGTGTTTTGCTATCCATGATCAGGTGATCCATCTTTCTTTTGTGCTTTCAAAGTAACACTGGATTTGATCCAGGTACAGACTTTTCAAGATAACCAAATCCAGATTTACGGTGTTCTAAATGTGGCTACATATCACAATCAAGGCTACTATCTATGAAAAGAACAATAGGAAGAATAAAAGCCAGAGTGGGTTCACTTTAAATGTTATTTGAAGAAACAATAAACAGCCCAATAAAACAATACAAACATCCCTTCCCATGTTCAATTTCATTTAGAAACAGACTGTTCATCTTACCCACAACAAATACATAAAACAAATATATGTTATTCAAAAATACATTGCAGATATTTTAATAATAATACATCTTATTTAAAGGCACCTTTGGAAGCACAGAATTACACAATGGATAAGAACAATCAGAATTTTAAAAAAACAATCGCAAAACTAAAAACAGTATAAAAAGATAAGAGTCTACAGAGAGTAGTAGGCAGTTGTAAACAGACGCGTTTTGAGTTTTGATTTAAAAAGAGAAAAGGAGTTGATATTTCCAATGTCTTTTGGTAGTCGGGGAGAAGAGCAACAGAATGCCCTGCCCCCATGGTGACAAGGCGGGCAGAAGGGACGGTGAGGTGAATAGAGGAGGAAGACCTGAGGGGACGAGAGGGAGTAGCAACGTGAATAAGATCAAACAGGTATGGAGGAGCGAGGTTGTGGATGGCCTTAAATGTATAGAGGAGGATTTTGAAATTAATGCGTAGATGTACCAGGAGCCAGTGCAGCTGCTGCAGGACAGGGGTGATATGATGTATAGAGGGGGTTTAGTAATGATACGAGCAGCAAGAAACATCTAACCGCAACTTGACCGAAAAAAACTGAACACGGCAAAGCAAAACAGACCTGCTAAAACTTGAACGGGCTGAGATGCGCCTTTGATGGGCCGACGCAAAGGCAGACGGACCTACTGGGAGGATGATGCCTATGAATTGCTCTACCTTTCGACGTGTGTTCTTGGGTTAGGTGTGGATTTTTTTGTGCTTTATCTACAGTACATTTAGTGACACAGTAATCATGCCCCCTAAGGAAGTGAGCACTGACAGCAGCACTGATAGCAGCAAACCAAAGAGGAAAGTAGGAGGAGAGTAACTGTAGAACTTAAAAAGGAAATGATAGCAAGACTGGAAGGTGGTGCACATGTGTCTACTCTTAATTCGTAGTATGGGATTGTCATTTATTTCATGTTTATCGCTTTGTATGTGGGCTTTTATATGCATGTATTGCTTTCAGATTGATTGTCAATGCTTTTTATTATTAAATAAGTAGATAAGTTTAAACAGGTAATCATTTCTGGGTCTGGAAAGGATTAGAATTAATTTATATTACTTCTTAAGGGGAAATTCAACTTGGACCTCGACCAAATCGCAACTCAACCAGCCTTCTGCAATGAATTAAGTTTGTGTTCCAAGGTACCACTGTACATCTAAAAAGTTCTGAACAACACATAGTAAACGTTGAATCCAGATCAAAACCAAGTGTGATTTAATCCGATTACAGAATCATTTATTTCTTTTGAACCCATTTAAAAGATTTGTCCAATCTGATAGAAGAAATCTTATCAGATTATTTTTTAACAAGGGCACCCAGGATTTGAAAATACTAAAAGTTTCCTTTGAAAATACCACATACATATTGCACATTGTCCAGCCCTGTAGCGACAGATAAAGACAGATTTCTGTGCTTTTCTCCTTCTTGATATACATGACATCTTCACAAGTTACTGAAGCCATGACAAAGCCATGCCCACAATCCCTGAGCCCAACCCCCAACTTCAGGAGATCGGGTTACCTTGCTCTTTCCCATCCACAACCCGCGCAAGAAAGCAGCAGACAGTCAGCTTCTTGAAGTGGTGCCTCTGAAGCTGCTTAGATGACTTCTGGAAAGCTGAAGCAGGTGTAGGTCCGCCCAAACATGCCGGAAGTAAGACAAAACACGAGAGAGGAGTTTCAACCACCATAATAGTGAAGCGTGCATTTTAATGGATTTATCCTGAATTAATCGCATTGTAGGCTCTCACGCATCCGGCGTCACACTCCCACTTTCAGGCTCTCACGCATGAAATCTTACGGCAATTATTCTATATTATTCCGTGTGGGGTCGTTTACAAACCCTACAGACTACTTGTCATGCGTCTCCAAGGTGTCCTGCTGAACAACTTTGTATATAGTTACTGACCCGTCCTTATCTTGCCCGTATTAGCGTTTACACCCCCAAACATACGTGTTAAAATGCGTCCCTGTGCACCTCGACCAGCGGTGAGTGACCCGGTCACAGTGCGTCCTGGCGGTCTATGTTTCGGTTTAAGTTTTAACTCCACGGAGGCTATATTATCACCAAGAAGTTCGGTACCTAGCTATAGTTTGGCGATTGTATGACTAGCCTGTCGAAAACTTTCACCGTCGCCACCTACCCCCTTCCCTCCTCCGTGAAAATAAAGCGCCCGGCCGTCAGATTTGTTTTGGCTCCGCGTGGACACACCCCAAATGCCCGCCGGTACCTTCCAGCCAGCGCAGACAGTCCCTGAAGCGCTCATGCTTGCCCATCTTAAAGTAGCGGCACAGCGACACCAGACCGAAGTCGGCGATCATGCTGTTCGCCACCGCCCGCACGGCCGAGAATCCCACGGCCGGCTTTTCGAACTCGAGACCTCCATTTCCTTCCATGCGAAGACGAAATTAAGATTGCACACAAACAAACAAGCCCGCCGAAAGCCACAGAGACATCCCCTTCTCGGCTTAAAGACACAGACCGCCGACATTCCGTGCGCTCTAGCTCGCAGCGCCACCTACCGGCGCGGAGGGCGGGCGCCGCTATGAATTCAGGTGAAATTTATGGGACGGCACAGAACATACCCAGTGAGCATGGAGCCCTGTGAACCAGCTTGGGTCCTGGACATGACGGTACAAAAGGGTCTATCGCAGCGGTTCTCAAAGTCTGTCCTCGGGCCCCACTGCCCTGCTTGTTTTCCAGCTATCCCTGCCCCACACACTGCTGATTACCTGGATCAGGTGTGTTCAGTCAATCAGAAGCTGAAAGACGGCTGGGACGACTTGGAAATGCTGCTCTTTAAACCCAATACAAGTCACAGCTGGAGGCTTGTGGGCAGCTTGAAGCAGAAAGATCTATGTTATGGGATCCAGACAGTTTTAGGCATCTTTAAATTAATATATTAGTTTTGTAGGCCTTTTGGTTGCATCTGAAGCATACCTTAGAAACACTGAAAAAGGAAAATATAAACATGGTAAACCGTGTAAAACAGCTAATAGTGTAAGAACACATCAAAAAGTACTGGCTGTACTCAGAATGGCATTTTGGGGGTTTAAGGTGCCCATGATGTATTTGGACAGTGAACCTTTTAGAAAAACCATTTAGGTAGCCTGCTTAATGTGGCGTAATGTCATCCTGCTTCCTTTTGGAATGGACGAATGAATGCATTCACTTTGTTATTCTGCATGTTATTCTCCATGGTTATTGAGGTGAGGGAATTCGCTATTATTATTTTTGGAGCAAGATGGTTGAACATGCTTGTAGTTCTGCTTACCGGAATTGTCCTGCTTCTTTTGGCCTGTTGATGTGTTGGTCTGTCACGTTCCGTTCCATTAAGTGCGTTGGGTTGGGATGACTCAGTTGTGAGAGGCGCTATATAAAAATATATTGAATCGAACTGAATTCCACAAGGTTTCCCTGGCAGCTCCTAAGGTTGGATTTGTGTCATTCGGGTGCCAAGAACAGAAGGTCAGTGGGATGACTGCTCCGTGTCCTCAGTGTCCTCAGTGACAACATGTGACCGGTAGACCTGGGTTAGGTGTGTTACCTGAAGTCCAGGAGGGTGCAGAGATCTCAGCATCTGTCCAGGCTTCCGGTGGAGCTTCAGGCTGAAGAGTAAAATGCTGAAGCAGAAACTCCTAACCAGGCATAAGAGGAAACCCCGCAGATGTGCTGTGAGCATCACACCATCACCCCCCCCCCCCACCAAGCTTTGTGGTGGACCCACTGACCCCCCCCATTCCACCATGCAGGTAATAAAAAGGTCTTTTTCCTTCACAGAGCTGCTGCGTTCAAACCGTGAACACAGCGAGGATCAATACGACAGCAGTCGGCAGACACGGAAGGTTTTATTGTTTTCCTACAAACTGCATCACTCCGCCTTGTAATTATTTGTGAGTGTTATTATACAAACTAAATCGACATTCCAAATGTTTTTTGTTATTTCACTGAACAATAAGTAGATATTTTATAGTTGGATGCATTATATACAGTTTTCAGAAAGCAACAAAAGAAAATCCGTGTTTGCCTGAAGGGAAAGACTTTCACAAGAATTTTGAAGTTCATTAAGTGGTTCCTTTCCTAAGTGTGTTACAAAGCAGTGGTCCCACAGAGGAGAGGCAATGGTTTGGCTTGAAAAATGCATCAGTGATGTTGATGATGTATCAGCTGCTGTGCAGTACCATAGATGAGCCATATAGTCACAATAATCCAAAACCAGAAGCAGGTAACTCTGCACTAATCTCTCTGAGGCAGGTAACTCGGCACCAATCGCACTGAGGCAGGTAACTCGGCACTAATCTCTCTGAGGCAGGTAACTCGGCGCTAATCTCTCTGAGGCAGGTAACTCGGGGCTAATCTCTCTGAGGCAGGTAACTCGGGGCTAATCTCTCTGAGGCAGGTAACTCGGGGCTAATCTCTCTGAGGCAGGTAACTCGGCGCCAATCGCACTGAGGCAGGTAACTCTGCGCTAATCTCTCTGAGGCAGGTAACTCGGGGCTAATCTCTCTGAGGCAGGTAACTCGGGGCTAATCTCTCTGAGGCAGGTAACTCGGGGCTAATCTCTCTGAGGCAGGTAACTCGAGGCTAATCTCTCTGAGGCAGGTAACTCGGGGCTAATCTCTCTGAGGCAGGTAACTCGGGGCTAATCTCTCTGAGGCAGGTAACTCGGGGCTAATCTCTCTGAGGCAGGTAACTCGGGGCTAATATCTCCGAGGCAGGTAACTCGGCACCAATCACACTGAGGCAGGTAACTCGGCACTAATCTCTCCGAGGCAGGTAACTCGGGACTAATCTCTCCGAGGCAGGTAACTCGGGGCTAATCTCTCCGAGGCAGGTAACTCGGGGCTAATCTCTCCGAGGCAGGTAACTCGGGGCTAATCTCTCCGAGGCAGGTAACTCGGGGCTAATCTCTCCGAGGCAGGTAACTCGGGGCTAATCTCTCCGAGGCAGGTAACTCGAGGTTAATCTCTCCGAGGCAGGTAACTCGGGGCTAATCTCTCCGAGGCAGGTAACTCGGCACCAATCGCTCCGAGGCAGGTAACTCGGCGCTAATCTCTCTGAGGCAGGTAACTCGGGGCTAATCTCTCTGAGGCAGGTAACTCGGCACTAATCTCTCTAGCACAGAAATAACAGCATAATCCCATTTGCCCTACCAAGTACACACTTACATACTAGCACGCTTGGTGGGCATGTTCACACGCTTAGCATAAGTATCCAAGGGTGTCCCAAAATAAACTAAGTGCAGCGTACTTAATGTGCACTTTATCCACACATTAGCAAATACCGCATAAAAGTGGTAAATATAGACCACAATGCTCCGCATCAGTGACGACTAATGTTTACATTGAGCATGAGGAAGTCTGTCGGTGTATCAGAAATCAACATGCCTCCTAAAAAGTTTCAGTTTAAGTGTGCAAAGTTGTATGACGACTGCCTACGTAGCCTAATCTACAGTGAAGGGCATCCCCAAGTGTAACTAAGACAAATGGTAACATAGTCCTAACGTGTTTCTTGTTCAGATATCAAGTGTGTCTCAATGTTTTCAAGAATTTCCCAGGCACTAGAGCTCTTTACATACACTTGTGCACTTTGCGTCTCATGTGAACCAAAGTGTGTAGTATCTTAGTGTGCTTGCACTTAGGTGGGGTAAATGGGGAGAAGCCCACCAAACCCAAACCTGTGCTTGGTAGTTCAGCGACTGAACCGTATTGTGAAAACAGTGTTTCCTAGGGTGCTGACCGAGGGAGCCAGGGAGAACACAGCAACACAGGCATGAGATATATACACATTTATTCATTATGCTGCATATTCTAATAGACTTAATGGGGGACGATGCTGTTCCATTTTTACAGAGATGTTGAAACATACATGTACCATAACAGAGTGTGGTCGCATAATTGTACAGACTACTACATGCAAACAAAGATGCTGATGTGTTCAGAAACAGTCTTCAGCTGAGAGAACTTTCTAGGAGCTTATGGCGGGAACATGAGAACCGTCTGATACAGCAGATATGTGGACAGCTTGTAAAGTCGCTGTGACTCAAACACGATCGACACACATCCCTCCTTCCCTCGAAAGAAAAGACGACGGCAGCTTAAGGTTTCACAGACTGTGGGTGATATGATGCGACTCTATGTTACGCTTCAGTCCCGGTTTGCTCAGTTACGAATTCGACGGCGACACGCAAAAACCAGACGTCCTGTTGATGTAGATATGTCGCTGAACAAATCGAGGGCAGAATGGCAATGAAAGAAAACAAATCACAATTTCCTGTAAAAGTGGATGAAATTATCGTTTTTGGTAGTGACAGATGTGGAAATGCGGTATGTGGGAGCTAACCCTTAGCAGGCCTGCGATATGGCAGAGAAAATGGAAGCAAACAGAGATCTCAGGGTTGACCTGTAGGGGGCGCTCACTCTGCTGTCTGGAGTCTCAGCTGGCATGTCACGTGAGGACAGCGCTGTACGTCTGCCCGCTGTGGATACTGACCGGTGTGACACCCACCCCCACCACGGCCCCCTGTCCTTATGTGCCTTGGGGTTTCTCATGGGTTTCCGGAACATTCTCCAGGGACTTAGCCTCTGTCCTCCCAATCGCCCTTACAGTAGTACAAAAACAACAGCAACAGAATGATAACTAGCCGCCGTAATCTGTAAATGAGAAATAAAACTACGGTATGCTAACAGAACACATGTGTGTTATACAAAACCTGAGAACGCAATAATATTACTTGTAGCTATCACTTAAAGACCTGATTTATCCCTATAAAAAATTAGAATTTTCTGTACAATACTGTATGAACAAAGCTGGACAACTTCACCTTCTCATAAATAAGCGTTTATGAAAAGGCACGCGTAATTTCAACCACCAGACGGGAGGAAACCATCGTGGGTATGCTTTTGGTTTAGAAAAAATATAATCATTCTCAATAGTAAGTAATTCACACAAAAAAAAAAAAACAAACATAGAATTCTCCATTTGCGGCAATCTCAGATAACATGTGATTCTAATGAAAAGATGACCTATTTCATTCCTTATGATTTATAAAAGTGTGCCACCCCCCCCACTGCCCGCCCCCTCCCGTCTCCTCTAATATGTAAGCCACCTATTGAAGCTGTATTACTAAGTGTTTATTGACTGATCTGCTTTAGTCATACCTATGCATTGTTATTATACGGGGTAATACTCTTATTTGATATTAAAGGTGTATTGAGAAATACTAGCTTTTTTAATACTGTCTATACTCTTACAATTCCACTGGACTGTAATCAAAAGTGCCACATATCAGGGCCTGCATAGATTACAGTGAGCGGTATTGCACTTCACTGTATGGCATGAGTAGTCGAAGCAACAGTGAGCTACAATCGTCCTCATCTGAACCTGACCACGGGTGATGTGGCTGCCTTCGTCACGGCGAGGCTTTTCAAACGCAAATCTTGTTCAGCAGACGCATCGTATGTAATAAAAGGCAACAGAAGACAAACTACACTGCAAATCTACAGAGGAAAACTATAGGATCATGTTTACGCAAAACTGGTTTAGCCTTCAGAATAACAATATGATGTGACAATCTGTGTTAAACCACAGCTGAAAGTAACTCAGGTGAGGGAAAGTGATCTCTGCAAGTAGAATGATCTGGGCGTAAAGAATGTGTTTATACAGTGAACCATTCTGTAAAGAAACTGAAAATGACGTGACACTTTTATACAATGATGTCAATGTGCCTGAAGAGAAAAGCAGGAGGATTTGTCTTTTTGGTCCTCGGCCAGGATGGAGAGTTTTATCATCTTCTGGGACAAGGTGTAGCACTGAACTCTCGCTGTGAGGTCTGCGGATGGCACGGGAAAGATTTAACAGCGGATACTATGAAGTAATCAATAATTTAATCTGTGATAAAACAGCCTCACCTCCCAGCTCTCTAATTTATCGCTAGTTTCAATATTTTTGTCACTCTGCCCCTAATACTGCCGCTTGAGAAATAAAGCATGCTCTCTCTGTAAATATCACTGGCTAGTCTTTTACCATGTTTTGCTCAATTTCTGTCAGCAAGGAATTCTGGCTTTGGAGTAGATATAATAATTCAATGACCCACTGCAGAGTTCTGTAACCAAGGTAGAATGTCATCAGTCATGATAACCTCTGACGTTTTCAGTTATTATTTGGCAATTATATAAAAAATCAGGTACAGGATCATAGAAAAACGGAGTGGCATGTACGTCTGGTCTGCGGTTTTTGATTACGTCACTGGCTTGAAAAGCCAACCACAATACATAGTAAATGTAATTTCCCTTGACAAAGTTTAAAAACGAAAATCATCGCGTCATTGTCATTGAAAGACAGTGCCTTACCATAAAAAGTAATGATATGTTTTCATAGGTCGCTACGTTGCAGACTTATCAGC
Organism: Brienomyrus brachyistius; assembly: GCF_023856365.1. Taxonomy (NCBI): domain Eukaryota; kingdom Metazoa; phylum Chordata; class Actinopteri; order Osteoglossiformes; family Mormyridae; genus Brienomyrus; species Brienomyrus brachyistius. The sequence goes on along the minus strand of NC_064547.1, from coordinate 20,409,607 downwards.
ATGCTTCTCAGTGTCTCTCACTCTCGGCGCCCGGAAACCTTCTGTATCTCCCTGTGCATTTGCTGTCATCTCCACTGCCGTCATATTTACACTGAATCACTTGCAGCAAACTAAGCACCTTTGATTTACAGTTTTAAATGCATGCTTTTGTTTTAAACAATCAGTCCCTCTTTGTGCATTTCTTACAGCAGCTAAAAAAAGAGGAATAGTACAAGGTCTGAATTTACATTTCACAGAAAATAAAAGTCTTTGTACGCTCGTAACCTAGAGTCTTCTTATAGACCCTGGTCATGTGATGAAGGTGCCAGCTTCAGTTTCCCACTGCATCGTGGAGGAAAGGCGCCTCATTGTACCATGCAAATATACCTCATTCCCTACATGGGCGCCCACTTGTGGGCATCCCCTTCACACTCCACAGTCACATGCTGGTTTCGCAGGGGGGTGACACAGCGCCCTCCCCTGTTCTAATGTCTGGGGAGAACATGTGATTTTCCACCTTGTGTCCTGTCTGATTGTTGTCAGACTTGCTGTCCACGACCGCACCGCTGGCAGCTGGCGTGCAGTTCTGCGAGGGCGATTCGGTGGTTGTGCTGCCCCCCACTGCCTGGTCCTGCTCCTCGTGGGTGACACCTTCTGGTTCCTTCTGGTCCCCTGTATTGCTGTCACGCTCTTCCATTGGAGGCCGGGGGGATTCTGCATGAAGTAACCCGTCCAGTGCTTGAGGGGCGGGACCCGGATGGGGCCCCTCCCCCTCCAGTAAGCTGCCCTCCAGCTCCGGCGGAAATTCCTCCGGCGTCTCGGTGAAGTTGACCTTGCGAGCCCTGCTCCTTGACGGGTTGCTGCCACCAAGGGTGCTCTGGTCGGAGTTGTGATGATCCTCATTAGTTGAGGATGCACCGCTGTCCGGGTTTGGAAGGACAAACTCATAGAGGCTGTCCTTGGTTGGCATTCCATTGTGGTCACCTTCACTGCCATCTGCCACCTCGACTGGTGGGACCAAATGACGGAGATCCAGGGGTGGGGCCCGTGGGTGTCTCCCCCTACCCTGCTCACCCTCGGGGGGGTCCGCCATGCAGCTAGCAAAGCTGTCAACGCTCGACACGCTCTTGATTTCGGTGAAGGGTCGCTCTTTTTGGGGGAGGCTGCAGGCCAGCGGCACTGGCTTCATCTCCAGCTCCACCTCGCACTGCAGTGGCACTGCACTCTGCGTGCTCCCTGCCGTGTTCAGGCCGCTGAACGACTGCGACTTCGTCATCTGGTTGTACATCTCCTCCAGCTTCTGCACGTTGAGGCGCTGTGGGCTCGAGCCGAGGTTTGGGATGCGATCTTGCGACCCCGGCGGAGCGCCCTCCTGGTACTTTTTGTCAAACGACTTCAGGCTGGCATCGGACATGGCGCGCTGCGGCGCGCCCCACCTGCTGGGCGACAGGTGGTTGTCCAGGGAGCGCTTCTCCTCGGACTTGTCCACCACCACGTCCATCAGCTCCATGCTGCGGGCGAACGCATCCTTCAGATTCATGGAGACGATGCTCCCATTCCTCTTGGCTCGCTCCAAGGCCTCTCGGCGTTTGATCGCTTTCTCCTGGCGCTTCTGTTCCTTGTAGAACTCAGAGAAGTTGTTCACGATGATGGGAATGGGCAGGGCTATGACCAGGACACCTGCGATACAGCAGAGGCCACCGACTATTTTGCCCAGCAATGTTTGCGGATAAATGTCACCGTATCCGACAGTGGTCATAGTGATGGTGGCCCACCAGAATGAAGCCGGAATGCTGGTAAATTTTGTGGCATCTTCGTCTTTTTCTGCAAAGAACACAAGACTTGAGAAGATCATGATGCCCATGGCTAAGAACAGTATTAACAGTCCGAGTTCATTGTAACTTCGTCTGAGGGTAAACCCCAGGGACTGAAGTCCGGTGGAGTGCCTGGCCAGCTTGAGAATCCGCAGTATTCTCATGATACGGAAGATCTGGACGACTCGCCTCACGTTCTGGAACTGCAGTACGCTTTTGTTTGACTCGGTCAGGAAAATGGTGACGTAATATGGCAGTATGGCCAGCAAGTCAATGACGTTGAGAGGCCCTTTGAAGAACTTCCACTTGTTGGGCGAGGACAGGAAGCGCAGGACGTACTCCATGGTGAACCAGGCGATGCACACGGCCTCCACGTGCGCCAGCTGCGGGTTGTCGTTCGCCTGGCCGAACTCGTCTATGACCTGCAGCTCCGGTAAGGTGTTCAGTGACAGCGCGATGGTGGAGAGGACAATGAACAGGATGGAGATGATCGCCAAGACCTGAGAGAGACAGAGACAGGACAGAGCATCATATCACATTTGCATTAGATATATTTCATACCTGATTTACAGGAGTCAGCGTGGTCATTCTGAACAGTGTAGACAGGATTAGGGGCAGAATCACTGTGCAAGGGCTTCTGAAGCAGCCCAGGGATTCTGACGCAGCCCAGGGATTCTGAAGCAGTTCAGGGCTTCTGAAGCAGCTCAGGGCTTCTGGCTTTTTAACCTTCTGCCTTTTGCCTCCCCCTAAATTTACTGCCGTTTATTCAAGAGCAAATGGACGAACAGAGAAGAGTAGATTACGAGAGGTTTAAACACAGGCTTGCTGCTTGTTCTTGTCCATGTTTCTGTGAGCGACTGAAGCTTGATCTCTGTACACACACACACACACACACACACACACACATACAAACCGCACAAAGCTCCAATTGTGGCTGATAACATCCTATTTAAAAAATTACAAAATGTTCTAACTTTGAATTATTGCTTTGAATTATTAAACTATTGATATGCATTAAACTTCTTTACCCATTAGTCTGTGATACACTGGAGTGTGCCCAAAAATACAAGTCACTCTCCACCGGAAAACCGAAGAATGAGGATAATGACAGTGTTGGTGTTATCAGCAGGTAATAAGCGGTGGATAGTGAAGGCACTAAAGCAGCTGGCTAGAGTTATGTAGATGCTGTGTGTGTGTGTGTGTGTGTGTGTGGAATAGGGTTATATTACATTGTGGGGACAGAATGTCCCCCACAGATAAAAACCTGCTGTTTTCACATTGTGTTCTCCACAAAGATATGAATACAAACGTATGTGTGTGTGTGTGTGTGTGGGGGGGGGGGGGGGTCATGTACATATTACATTGTGGGGACCAAATGTCCCCACAATATGACGAAAAATTTGTTCTTTTTTGGGGACGTTTTTTCCAGTATTCACATGGGGAAACTCATATGTGAGTTTTATAAAAAAATCTGTGAATGCAAATCAAAAAATAAAAAATGTGAAAAGTCTTCTATTTCGTCAGGTTACTTATAGTTAAGGTTAGGGCTGGGTGGGGGTCAAGGGTGTCGTTGCTGGGATCACAGTTTTGCCAAAAGAAATGAATGGAGAGACTCCACAAATGTATAGATACCTAATCTGTGTGTGTGTGTGTGTGTGTGTGTGTGTGTGTGTGTGTGTGCGTGTGAGAGAGAGACATGTGTGTGTCCATGTGTGTTTCAGCTCACAAAAAAAACTTGCCGTGTTCTAACCTTGACGGCACAGATGGAAAAATCTCATCTCCGTCAAATGATGCATCCCCCGCCTCTCACAACCCGCAGATGTGGCCTTCCGCTGCAGCGTCGCGCTGCCGTCCAGCCCGAGAGCGGCCTTACAGACACACAAAAATACAAGGTTGCACTTGCGTCACGGCTGGTCTGCCTGCTGGAGTCCCGAGACGGGAGACGCTCTTCCTAAAACCCTCAGGATCCCTCCAGAATGCTCAGTAACCCTGGGTAACCCTTAAGAACCTTTGGTAATACTCAGAAACCCTCCGAAAAGCTCAGGAACCCTTAGGAACCCTTGCTAACCCGCAGCCCTGTCACTAACCGTTTTGTATAAAAATTAAGTACCTGTTTAAATCACGAGCTGCAGAATATATGATTTGCGCAAATTATTCAGGATGCACTGAACTCATGCATCCTCTGATAAGGAACCTTAGTAGGATGGTTCCTTTTCATGTTCCGTCGTTAAAAGGCACACATTAATCTTGCTTAATCGATCGTGTTTTGAGCAGGCAATTTGGTCATTTATGACTTCACACTTAATTGGAATACCTCATCCAGCCCCGTGATGAGGGGGCAGACTGGGAAACTGACCTGCACCCTCTGCTGGAGCAGCTCAGTAATGCTAATGTGTCCCCGATTCTGCTTCCTGGGGGGGGGGGGGTCACTCCCACAATGAGAGGGGAGCCACCAGGACACCCTCCACACACAAGCCACTCTCACTGACTATGTCTATTATTTAGTGTAATTTTTCTGTGTTTATAAATTAGCATGCATGTGGAAAAAGTTCAAATGAAGCGCCGAAGATCATATTTTAAAGGAAGCAGGACGCTATACTAAAAGAGACGAGTGAGTGAGAGATATTAATAAAGGATGGGTTTCAGTCGTTCCTACCCTCGGCTAATGGTGACCTGACACCTACCCATAGCCTTCAGGAAGAGGCTGACAGTGAACCAGCCAGCAGAGCCGTGGGTGGGGGGCGGTGCCCTCCTGCAGGGACAGGCGGATAATAGATCCTTAACAACAGTCCCAGGGAGCAGCTGCACGCCCCAGGAGTCAAGGGGAGATGTCAGCTCTGCAATGTTCTGGGTGCTGCAGTTGGGATTATTACATACCAAAGTGCTGTCTCTATCCTGTTGTTACTTTCAGTATGCCTCCCCCAAGGCCTCGCTGCCAGTGGAACGGCCTCTATAAGCCAGCAGTCTGCATGTCAGCCCGTCTGCATGTCAGCCCATCTGCATGTCAGCCCGTCTGCGTGTCAGCCCGTCTGCGTGTCAGCCCGTCTGCTTGTCAGCCCGTCTGCGTGTCAGCCCGTCTGCATGTCAGCCCGTCTGCATGTCAGCCCGTCTGCATGTCAGCCCGTCTGCATGTCAGCCCATCTGCATGTCAGACTGTTTACATGTCAGTCCTGGGACATATCAGTCTATCTGCATGTTAGACTGCCTGTTTGTCAGTTCGTCTGCATGTCAGCCCATCTGCATGTCAGTCAACCAGTCTCAGCACTGCAGTCCACCACTTAATGCTGAGTAATGCAGGAGTGAGCAGCACCAGCAGTAATCAGTCCCGGCAGGACCAGGCCCGCATTGATTGCGGTCTCTGTACATTTACGAGCTTGAAGCCCCCTGATCGCCAGACCAGCGTTATCAGATTGTGCAGATAAATTGGGCTGTTTCTCAGCCATGATAGTTTCACTCCCGCCGGGAATCAATGTCCCATGATTACTGTTATGCTAATGAAAATCGATCGCACCCCACCGCCCTAACCCCCACCCGCATCACCTGCTCTAAAAGGAAGGGTTCCAAGAGTAGCCAGGACATGGCAAGCCTGGGGAGACTCTGTGGCACTGCCACAGTTACGGGATCCTCCCCTTTAAGGTGAGCTTTAGGGGCTGCAGTGGCATTTAACTCCCTGGGAAATGCAGATGAAGAGCAGTGAGCCAAGCAGTGTCCACCTGATTTGAGGTCAGCCTGCACGTGTCTCTCTGTTCTCTCGTTACCTCCTTAGCCTTTCGTTCATCTCTTTCACACTTCAATCTCTCTTTAAAGCAAGAGAATTCCCTGAGTACTATAATATTTTATTCAGTCTATATAGGAAAAGAAAATCCTCCGTTGATGTTTTCCCCTTTTTCATGTGTTCTCCTGCTGAATAGGTGCCCATTACAGGCCCCATGAGTATTATGGGATTTCTGCTGCAGTGTTTCCCCAGTAAGGGCTCGGCATTTGCTTGAAGCTGCTCCCCGAAAGTGCTTATCGCAGGATGCCGGTAATAAGAACATATTCATTACAAACAAAATGGAGCCTGAAAAATCATTATTCGCTGCCGATTTTACGCCGCGGTATGACAGTATCCAGCGAGAGCTTAAGGAACACTGTAAATTTACCCCGCCGGCCTCACGGCTCTCTGCAGGCGGGCGGAGGCCATGGTGAAGCAGCCGTTTCTCTCTCCTGTCACGCGCTCTGAGTGGGGGTGGGGGGTGGGGGGGGTTTTCCTGCTCACAGACTGCCGGTTCATAACGATCCTACAAATCTTCAGGCAGCAATAGTATAACAATTATTATTTTACAGGTTTTCAGGCCTGGGCTCCTCCGAGCTTGCGAAGACGCCGTTACTCCAGCACATGGACGCAGCCCCCCCATAACTCTGGGAGGGGGGGCCGCCATCAGCCATACTACTGCAGAGCCATAAAAGGTGAACACGTGCCCCCCTACTCTGCCTCTGCCGCTTCCCTGAGCACCACATGAAGAACATGGCTCTAGTCAGGCATCAACAGGCTGTTTCGAGCCACTGCCACCGCCTGGGAATCCCACAATGCAGCTGGCAGCCACAGCGTGGTACACGGCGACTCGGCTAAGTGCGATGCTTACTGCTTAATGACATGGACAAATGGTCATAATGGGAGGAGAGGTGCCGGGGAGGCAGGGCTGGGGGGGGAAGCAGGGCTAGAAGGGGCGGGGCAGGGAGGTGGACCTGGGGTGAGGCTCGGAGCGGAGCTTGGTGGACAGGGACTGGTGGGCAGGCTGGGAGGGGAGGGGCTGAGGGGTAGGGTGGCAGGGCTGAGAGAGTTAAGCTGGGAGGGCAGGATTGTCAGGATGGGCTGGAAGGAACAGCGATGGGGGGGGGGAGATGTGGGAGCCAGCAGCACCTCTAGAGATTATGGGCCCAATAAAATTATATCATATTAGCCCCCCAAGCCAGTGTTGGGGGGGGCAAGTCTGGTGGGGGATGTGACTTTAGCTGGGCTTTTGTGATGGATAATATAAAATAGCAAAGCCCATAAAACAGCTCTGACCACGATGAGGAAGGGAATCCGTATGTTCCAGGCATTCCCGGCACTCCGGGGTCCACCACGGTAATTCCGGATCAGGACACTATCCCCAGCTGTCTGGGCCAGTTGGAGCAGCACGATGAGTAGCACAGAATTCTGGGATATCGCCCACGTTGCCTTCCCTTCACAGAGCTGGTTTTGCAAGCCGCTGTCTGATTTTCAGCCAGGCCGGACTTATTTCTGGACCAGAACAAACGCAACACACAGCCAGCTCAGAATAAATGAATAGTGACAATGACGAGGCGTGGATTTCAGCTGCATGTGACAGGCACCGAGCGTCAGGGGGGCAGGTCCTCACAGGGCCCGTAAAGCGTGACATCGGTGCTGCTCTCCTCCCCCAGTTAAAAAGTCAGGCTCTGAGCCCCCTCTCTCTCAAGCATGTGCAGACACATATTACATGCTCACATTTCACTGAATACACTCAACGCAGAGTCACGCGTCGGGAAGCCGGAGAACCCATACACAGCGTGTACACGGAAAAACAAAGAAGCTTTGAAAACAAGAGGAGCTGGCAGAGGGGCAGGGAGGGGGGCTGCTGGTTTAATAATAGACAACGTCAGGATATTTTTGTACGGACTTAGAGAAAGGACTACACCAACAGATGACTCACTGGAGCTGTGCAATGTCACACATGAGTAATTTATTTTAGGCGGAGATTTCAACCTTGATGAAAATTAAATAGCCCCCCCCTCTCCAATCAAGAATATTGATGTGGGCTTATTTTTAGACTCAGTGAAAAATCCTCAGCGACAAGGGACTGAATTAGAAGCCAAATGTTTTAACTCGGAGGAATTCCTGGGGATCTGCGGATACGCCGCTAGCAGGGAGGTAGATAAGGGCAGCAGAATGACACTGGCAGCATCGGCAAGAAGGGACAGAGTCGCTCCTCAAACGTGATGCAGGAGGCACTGCTAAGTATTAAATGCTTGTTACACGCAGTCAGCAGAAAGGCAGTCCTCCCCAGACCCTGCACCGAAGGGTCCGCACATTGGACTGGGATACAGCGAGTGTACGACACGCTATAATCCTATGAGGTATAATACGAGCAGTCACCATTCTCTGTACTTCACGGGAGATTTAATCTGTTATTAAGGTAGCTAGAGAAATATACAGCACATGTAGTGTGATACATGCTCAAGGATCCATGGGACGATTCACGGGTTTAAAGGTTCCCAGCTGAATGGGTCCAGTCTGATATTGGGTTGTTGTTATTTAGAGATGAATCCTTTCAAAGTGGTCCTCCTCTCCTCCAGTGGGCGCTCTAATGAGTACTGCTGTACTGAGATACCATGAGTGCGGCTCAGGGCAAGATACAGAAGCGTCTGTGTGCCCCAGCCCTGGGATTCAGACACCCCCATTGTCTCCAATAAGCAAGACGTCATCTTCCGTCCTTCAGTTTGAATTGGAAAAAGCGTAGAGTGCGCCGTTCACGTCAGAGTGACTGCGGAGACCGCCCACACCTGCAGAGTGGGGTCCTTCTGCCCCATTAAGTCAGAGGCTTGACACGTCACCAAAGAGGAGTTTCCTTAACCGCTGGTGACTCCCATGGTGACTCCCATGACATCAGCTTTAGAGAGTCACCACTTCCTCCTTCATTCCGCGCTGATATCCTCAGATTTGAATATATTCCTCATTCTCGGCCTCTTGAACTTTGCAGCCAAATTTCCCACAAACGTGCACATGCTTAGCGGTCGGACTGAAGCACTTTATAAGTGCAGCGTGACTCTATGCTGGGGGGGGGGGGATTAATTCCACCCCTGCAGAAAAACAAACAAGGCCAAATTCAAGCGGATTCGATATAGTTATTGATATTTTGGGAAACACGCCAGTTCCGCTGATTGGGTCGAGCCACTCAGCAGAGCAGTAAGATTTGTGCACAAGTCCTCGTAAAACTCTGAATTCATCAAGTATATTGAGAAGCTCTTAAAAAGGCCACTATTAAGAAGGACTTATGCAAATGCTCCTTGGCACAGGCTTAAACACTCTGTTAGCACATTAACTTTACATCACCGTGACCACTGAACCGAGGCAGCATCTCTATTAAGCTCAAATTTTTATGTTTAGTCCAATTTATGGAATTATGCAATGATCATTGGCCCATGATGGGGGGGAAGGGGCAGGGGGGCTGAGGGATCCCCCCCCCCCATTGTTGAAGTATCTCTAAATCATCTCACTGAAAGAAGGCCAAGACCTGTCACGATATTAACACCCCTGGCCCAGATGAAGAGTGGTATAATCCAAGCTGGTCTGGTGTTCTATAAAAACAATGTAACATCACCGGCAGATGACTGATTCTTTGAAAATTAAATACTGAGGCTTTTTAACAGGATAGGACTGGTCTGACTGGCGGTGGGGTCCCAAGTGCCTCGAAGATAACGCAGATAACGGGTATTTGGATGATACCATTTCTCCTGAAATGGTCATTGCTGAGGCCACCCTGTCCCTGGAAGAAAGACTCGTCCTCAGGCTGGTCACTGGCAGTCTAACTGGCGGGAGAGAATCATCTCCTATCGATGCTGTTTCCTGCATGGATCAGTCTGGTTAGTGGAGTGAATAAGGTGAGGTCGACACCCACCAGCAGGGTCCCGACCACAGTGGAAATGGGTTTGGACAGCACACAACATATTGACTGCAGCTTACTCAGTTAACAGCAGAGGGTGCTGTTACCTCCACACACTTTTTAACAGACTACCTGTCACAATGTGTGTCTGGTCGGCTCCCCACTGTGTGAACCACAACCCCAGCTGCCCCCCCCCCAGGGCAAATTCTGCTCCTTCATTTAGCATGTACAGAAACCTGCGCTGCCATCTGTATGTGTGATTCAGGGAAATATAATTACTACTGAGGAAGCCGACCAGAAAACAACAGCACTGGTGGGGGGGGGGGGGGGCTGCCCCATTGCACATGGTCACCTCCTGATTCCTGTCTCATACCTCCATTAGTACAACTCAGTGTTTCAGAAAACCGGCATCGGATTATCGGGAACGGATAATAAGCCATTTATAACTTTCTTATATCCTGACTATAGTTAGAAAGCAAATCCTATTACCATTATGCTGAACTGTCCTCAGGCAGGGTGGACGGCTGTAGGTACCCAAGCTGCCCTGTTGAGGCAACACAAGTTTTCATCAGCATCCAGCATCCATGCTGCATCGCCACCCACCCCCCGCTCCCCCCTTCAAGGTACAGAGTGAGGCAGGACCAGGGGCAGTAACCTGTGCGAGCAGTAACCACAGCTAAGAGCAGTTAGCAATCTGGTTATTTCTCCATGACACATGAGCGCCCCCTGGAGGGAAGGAGGACTTGAATTTATGAGGAGCTGAACTGCATCTGCTTTTGCTTTCAGGCATTTGATACAAAACAATAGACACAGTGTAGATTTACGAAAATTATATCACAAGTTCCTTAAATACAATTTATACCCAGCTCGGGTGCAAAATAAGAATCCCCTTTGTTTAAGCAACAGGTTTAATTTATTTATATTAATTAGTATTATGCAAAACTTCAGTTGAACACTATGATGTCAGCTAGCGATGTATTTGTCATTTGTCATGATACGCTGGGGGGCAACAGGTTCGGCAAAGTTAAGCAGGAAGTATGCAAACCAGGTTACCCCGAAGCCTGAAGCAGCCGACATCCAGCACAGAAAGTTAGCAAATATGGCAACCCTGAAGCAGCAGTTATCCAGAACCAAGGGTCAGCCAATCTAGCAACCCCAAACCTGAAGCACCAGCTACCTATCACATGAAGTCAGCACATCTGGCAACCCCAAAGCCTAAAGCTGGGGTTGTCCAGCAAAGGAAATAAGGGAATCTGGCAACCTGAAGCAGCTTTTACCCAGCACAGGACGTATGAAAATCTGGCAACCCCGAAACCTGAGGTTGCAGTTACCCAGTGCTGCCCTGAGGCATCCTTCCTGGTGTGCTGAGCGCAGATTTACAGAGGAGGCAGGGACCTCCTACATGCTGCTGATGATTGATGTTTAGTCTGTTTAGTCTGATTTATGCAGTGGCTGTCAGGGTTCAGTATGCTAACCGGCTAGCGGGCACTGCTGGTCACAGCACCCGGCTGCCCAGCTGACATGGGGGGTAAATTAATATCTGAATTAATGTTCAGCCTCATTGAGCAGCTCCTTTCAGTTCAGGAAGCACTAGCCAATGGCTGCCATCTTACCGTATTCACACACCGAAATGTTCATTTCCATGTTTTAAGTGTTTGTTCCAGGCTGTGGTCTCCCCCATTATTCGCCTAAGAGCTCCGGATTTGTGGCCTGATCGCTTGGTGAGACTCCACTCTAAAAATATGATGCATTTACAGATAAGCCTCCGAGAAAACCTGGCCCACGTTCTGGATTGATGGGGGGGGGAACCTGGCCCACGTTCTGGATTGATGGGGGGGGGGTGCGCCTCTGCTCCAATCACTCATGATTTTATCTAAAGGAAATCACCCCCCCCACCACCACCACCCTGAGTCCCACCCCCACCCCTCACTGGAGACAAGAATCCGCTTATGCGTCATGGGGCAGATCGGAAATAGCTCTGGATTCCACCCTCACGTGCAGGGAGGATTGCCCTGTGGCTCTGGGAACATCGCGGGCCAGTCCCATCTGTGTCGGGACACGACGCCCTGCTGCCTGCTGCACGTATGCAGTGCTCTGTGGTACAGATTTAAATATGTAACAGATATTTGCTAAAAAAATCTAATCCGGCACAACTGTAATCCAATCCTTAAATGGCATTTAGCGGGTCGCACCTCTTCAGCAGTGCCTGGATGGTCACCAGGCAGGCAGAAGCGATGTGAGGCACGGCGGTAGCATAAGATGAAAATGTGGGGGGGCCTCAATCCCAGAGACGAGCCTTAATCAGTTATTTAGTATGATGGCAAGCAAATTGTCTCGTGAGATATGATGCACCTCGGATAGCAGGCTAACGGCGTAATAACAGAGTAATAACAGAGTAATAACAGAGTAATGACAGAGCATTGACAGAGTATAAGTCATACAAGATCTCTGAGGTGCTAAGCAGGTCTCTCCTTGGTCCAGTGTGATAGCCATCCATCCCAAAGCTACCTAGATGCTGTTTCATCATTTATCTGTGCATCCTGCCCCCCCCAGCACGTCCGGGCTGGATGGTCTAAAAATGATGGAATCATCTAGAAGGGTAGGTGTGAGGAAGGACCCCCTGGGCTACCCTGAGACTGACAGCTCAAAATGTGTGTGTGTGTGCATGTGTGTTATGTGTGTGTTATGTGTGTGCGTTTGTTGAGCACATCTGTGCATGTGTGTCGTGCATGCATGTGCATGTGTGTTTGTGTGTGAGTTATATGATTGTTGGTGCATCTCATCTTTCCAAATATTTTTATAACTTATTAGCAGATATGCAAATGCCGTCCAAAGTGTGAATTCATAGGCATGCCGGTGGCTGCTGCAGCCGTACATGCAGCGTTACATAATCAGAGCCTCTCTGCGCGTCGCAGATTCAATGATGAATTCTGCACAGAGTCAGAGCCAAAGCTCTTCTCCCCGGCTCAGACTGACGTGTGTTTTTGGTCACCAAAATGACGCTACCCCCCCACCAGCAGAAGGAGTGCGTTTTGCTTGTTGCGTGTTTGTCCTCACAGAGTGGATGGAAGAGTCGTCTAGAACACTGTGGTTTCACCACCATCCTTGGTTGCTGGTCTGGGCCTCCAGCTGGAAAAGCCTTAAGCCTGGAGAAACAGAGGGCATCAAACCATTCAAATAGCAACCGCCCCTCCTCCCCCGTCCGGTTTCTGCAGGTCAATTCTTGGCGCCATCTTGAAGCTTCTTTCAAAGACTGAAAATGCCGCGGAGATGAGGTAAACCCTGCAGAGCTGAGGAGATAGACTTCAGCAACAAAACATATTTTTGTGTGTGTGGGTGGTGAGGATGCTTAACTCCAGACGGCAAGCTCGCGGCATTCCCACCCAGAAATTTTCCATTTTCACTCAGGCCAGCAGGAAGAATTAAACTCATCTGAGGTTTCGTGGAATTTTGCTCGGGAAGGCAAGCGGTCGCCACGGGAGCTGGACCGGGCCGGCCGACGGCAGGAGCAAGTCTGTAAAACCGAAAACGGCGAGAAAGAGCAGCTAGCCACACAGCGGGCCGGTGATCTGATGAATCGTGTTGGCCTTAATGTGAAGCCGGCCTGGCAGGATGCTGTCATGAAGTATCAAGAGCATGACACCCCCTTTGGCTCCGAACAACTCTCTGCGCAACGGGAGCCTCGAAGAATTCAGTGAGTCAAGCATAGAGAGTCAAAAAGATGGAGCAGGAGAGAGGGAGAACCGAGAGAGAGAGAGAGAGAGAGAGAGAGAGAGAGAACCAGAGAGAGAGAGAGAGAGAGAGAGTGCTGATGTTTAGCTTAGCAGTTTAGCCAAACAGGGAGATTTCCCGTGTCCTTTGATGACACTGGCTGACGCACGACACCCCAAATGCACAGAAACACACCACCCAGACAGTGCAGAAAGCCGGGGGCGGGGGGGGGGGGGGGGGGGCATCATTAGCTAGGAGCCTGCAGGATGATCAGAGCTCTACGTTGCACATATCAGAAAGCTACGGCATAACTCAACTTCCAGCTACATCTCAAAGCCGCTTGGGGCTTTAATCTCTCCTCAGATCTTTTACTAAATTCCCCTATAAGGTAATTTTATACAGCCCAGAAAATCAAGTTGCAGTACCCATTAATTTGCAGAGTGAATGTGAACAAGAGGCAGGATGTAAAACAGACTGAGTCACGGCTGCGGAGAGGCTGTGCTGAGCGGTAACAGTGCGTCTACAAATGAGTGTAAGGAAGGGACCGGAAAATCGGGATCTCAGAGGACACTGCGGTGAGCCGAAACGGCGTGTTTACACACAAGTGTGAGGAAGGGACCGGAAAATCGGGACCTCGGAGGACACTGCGTTGAGCTGTAATAGTGCATTTACACACAAGCGTAAGAAAGGGACTGAAAAGGCAGGACCCGAGACGACACTGCGCTGAGTAGTAACAGTGCATCTACACACAAGCGTGAGTAAGGGACTGGAAAAACTGGACCTCCGAGGACACTGCATGGAGCTGTAACAGCACGTTTACACATGAGTGTGAGTAAGGGACCGGAAAAAGAAGGCCTGGGAGCTTGTTTCAGATAATCCCCCAGTGGACGAAGCTGGAGATGCACAAATGAAGAGTTATTCTGCAATAAAGATAAAACATGATACAGGAGGTATGTATTCCTGCAGTAAGTCAAAGTAATGAAAACATTCACTTTAAGCTGTCAGGCAAATTACACACATACACATCTGCACACACACACAAACGCAGGTTTGTAATTATATCTTCGTGGGGACTCTCCATTCATTTCTATGGGAAAAACTCTAATCCCAGTATGATCCCTACCCAGTCCTAACCTTAACCATAAAGAACCAAACGAAAAACATTAAAAATTTTTTGATTGCATTCATGGATCTTTGTGGAATCCTGAAAAATTATCCTCACAACGTCAAAATAACAGGTTTTTGTTACTTTGTGGGGAACATTTGGTCCCACACACACACACACACACACACACACATACACACACACACACACACATACAACCATTCGGGTTGCCAGATTCCAGTGTTTGGCCCCACAATGTGGTAAATACAAACCCACAATCACACGCACTCACTCACACACACACACACACACACACACACACACACACACACACACACACACACACAGACACACTCAAGTGTTCGCAGTCCTCCTCTCTAATGTTTATATCTGTTGTAAATATTCACAGTTTACTGCCATCACCTCATGCTTCATCAAGCCTTTAAAGAGGACGGCACCAAGATGCCCAGCTGTATCAGATAATTCTACTATGTATCAGACCCTCCTGCCCTGTAGTGGACACTCCTCTCCTGTATCAGACACTCCTGCCCTGTAGTGGACACTCCACTCCTGTATCAGACACTCCTGCCCTGTAGTGGAGACTCCTCTCCTGTATCAGACACTCCTGCCCTGTAGTGGACACTCCTCTCCTGTATCAGACACTCCTGCCCTGTAGTGGACACTCCACTCCTGTATCAGACACTCCTGCCCTGTAGTGGAGACTCCTCTCCTGTATCAGACACTCCTGCCCTGTAGTGGACACTCCTCTCCTGTATCAGACACTCCTGCCCTGTAGTGGACACTCCTCTCCTGTATCAGACCCTCCTGTCCTGTAGTGGACACTCCTCTCCTGTATCAGACCCTCCTGTCCTGTAGTGGACACTCCTCTCCTGTATCAGACACTCCTGCCCTGTAGTGGACACTCCTCTCCTGTATCAGACACTCCTGCCCTGTAGTGGACACTCCTCTCCTGTATCAGACACTCCTGCCCTGTAGTGGAGACTCCTCTCCTGTATCAGACACTCCTGCCCTGTAGTGGACACTCCTCTCCTGTATCAGACACTCCTGCCCTGTAGTGGACACTCCTCTCCTGTATCCGACCCTCCTGCCCTGTAGTGGACACTCGTCTCCTGTGTCTGACAATCCTGCCCTGTAGTGGACACTCGTCTCCTCTGCCCGACACTCCTGCCCTGTAGTGGACACTCGTCTCCTCTGCCCGACCCTCCTGCCCTGTAGTGGACACTCGTCTCCTCTGCCCGACCCTCCAGCCCTGTAGTGGACACTCGTCTCCTGTGTCCAACATTCCTGCACCTTCCACTGACATGCCAATTTGTACAATCTTTCCCCACCAATTAGTTGGTTAACTGTATTGGATTCTGTATGTTTTAATGTCCATATCTTAAAATGTAATATGTATTATTCATATTCTTTATATGTCTACATGTTCATTTGCAGTATGACCAACATTTTCTGTGGGATAACAGTGGATTTCTGTGGGATACAAAGATCTTACAGCGACATGCAGACACCACTGTGATTTGTTTCTTAGATGTGTCTATTGGACAGTTTTTGACTGCATACACACACGCTCCAGTTATCTGGCATAAAGAACCACCCCACAGGTACAATGGGATGTATATGAAATCTCTTTAATGTACCATATCGCAAACTTGTGAAAACCGAACACTAGCAAAGAAACAGAAAGTTGTTTTACTAGCATTCTTACTGTGCAAATACCGTATATTATTTATGACACTCGAATCATGAAGATGGCTGTGCTTCCAAATGGCGAGGATGCCGACAAAAAATGGCAACAATGGATTCCCTGGACTGCCCGCTCAGCCCCTCCCCACCTGACCGCTACTCCTCCCATGCTGCCCAGGCCTATCGCATACACTCTCCTCACAACCGCAAAAAACCCAACTAAAAATTAAAAGTCCAACTGAAATTACAATTATATGATCCTTTATTTACTATTTGCACAAGTACGAGTACAAAGTACTTTGGCATGTTTTTTTTTCACATATCCTGTAATGATCTCTTTTGAGACACAGTTATACACAACTGAGAGCAAAGCTTGAGTTCTGAGAGCGGATCAGGCTATTTATCCAACCTTAGAAGACCTGAGACGTGTGATTTGTCTTAATGTAATCAGCTTCACCAAACCTGTGCCTGTTCTTTCATGTCTCACCACTGACTAGGACTCGGGTGACACAATTAAATTTCTCCATGATAAATTTCACTGAGTGTCCCCCCCCACCCTCCACCACCCCCCCGGCCCCCCTATTCAGGTCTGGGAGGGGTGAGGGTGAGACCAGAATAAATTTCACCGAATGAAAAAAAGTAGACTACACCAGCCCTTGCCTCTCTTCACCTCTCCAAAAAATCCTCATTAAAAGTCCAACTTTAATTAAATTCCCCCCACAATACTGTTTGCCAAGTTACCCAAACTACATTTCACCCTCCAGCTACCGGACTGCTACCAATAAAATTTGCGGAGCAGGGGGCTGATAATGAAAAAGATATATAATTTTTACTTTAGAACATTCAGAAAATGATCTCACAACCCATATTGTGACAATAACTGACCTGGGCGATGATCCTGTGTGGTTTGAAAGAGAAACGTTCCGATTACAGATGGCTCTGTTCATAAGAGGACGTCTGAAAACCTCCCTTTATATCCTCTGATGCTGCCTATCACTGCTGTTTTGATTTTAGAGCCTTTTGTCTCAGGTGTAGATTAAAGATGCACCGACAGTATTGGTCTGCTAAAAAACATTGGTCTGCTAAAATTTCACAAGGAGGATCTACTAATTAACATTTCAGCGCAACAACTTTTAAGGTGAGACAGTGAACAGTATGAAGAGTTTATGAAAACCAAATCCATTTGAGGAGAAGAAGGCTGCAGGATTGCCAAATAACCCTAGTATACAAGCGACTGACAGCAAAAAAAAAAATGCCATGACAGTCCGAAATACAAAGATATTACTCAGAAAATTACAGAGTTGATCACACTTCATGATCAGCCCTTCTCTGTTAGAAATATATAAGATGCACTGAAGTCTCAAGCCCTGACCGTGAGATACACGCATTTCAACCAGTTCACGCGCTCACACACCACGCTTTGTGTTTCTCACGCTGAGAAGTAAGAGATAACGCCCATCAAGGTGTCCCGTTATGTAGAATTAATGAAGGAGGTGCAGGCATACGGAGTGCAGTTTTCTGTCGAGTTCATATCTGCCCTGATTGAGTTAGAGTAAATAGCCACCTACCAACCAATCAGGATATAGCATCTGTTGCATGTGATCCCGTTACAAACCACGTTATTGCATGGATGTGCACACATACGGTGTACAGACAAGGTGGAACTGGCGGGGCAGGATCTGATGAATGCAGTAGGCAGGGCTTTAAAGTGTCACATATTGACCGTGAGACACACGCTGCGTCCCTAGCAGACATAATCTCATTACAGACTTTTGATGAAACTTGAGAGCCCTTGTATACAATTATAAAATATAGTGCTCTGAGACTGTTGTTGTGTGCCAGACTTGGCGTTTTTTAGCAAAAAAAACAAATACTTTTTTATTAGTGGTAGCAAGTTCCATCAAAGATCAACTTGAGTAAAAAGAGTAACAATATCAAACAGAGTTAATAATGTTCACAAGGTCAAATATCTTATCAAAGTCTCCCTTCATTTTGCTGTCACTAACAGCTGTTGCTTCTTTTTTGTTGTAATTTCTCTCAAAATTTGAAGATCCAGACCTTCGCCCCTACAACGGGTATCCAAAGGTTGAAGAAAATCTATCAAATACTTCTTGAGTTATCACGCAAACAGGATCAAATGTGTGAATATTGGCAGTACAATTAACAGCACCAGTCAGCTCTATAGTGTTTGTAAAGTAACAGGCACATAAAACTAATCATAGAGAATTAGTCTGTAAACTTCGGGTCCTAAAAAGACATGAAATATAAATAAATACATGCTGCTTTGGAGTAAATCATATTTAAGAGGAGACATTCCTGTTACACTACAGATATCCCCATGACATGAGTCAATGTGGGAGGGGTCCTTCTTATTGCCTATTTTAGCCCCCAGCTGTTCTCCAGCACCCCCACGCATACACACGCACACCCACATACGCATAAACAACCACACATCCATGTTGAGATCAAAGGCCATCATGTCCTTCTGCCAGAGCTGGCATTATGTAACGCATCCGCGATGAGAAGATTGCACCCTTTCATGTGCCTCGCTGCACAGCTTCCCAGGAAGCACTAATTAGTGTCAGGAAAGGATTTGTTGCTGCTAACGAGCCGAAGGACTGCAGTATGCAAAAAAAAGGAAAACAGTGAAAGAGCAGAGGTACACAGTGCAGTAGCCGAAACGACAGGCATTTTAAAGATGATTTCGGGTCATTTTTGTGCCTATTCTCTCACCCAAAAACATCCATGCAAATCTTCCAGAGATTCTCTGAAAGAATTAGTGTCAGAGTTTAAAAAAAAACACAGACTTCAATGAAAGAGATGTGTAACGAGTAACACAGTACACAAAACAGAAGATTTTGCCATCTCATCTCCGTAGGTCTACTAAAAGAATTTGAGCAATAGACCAACTGCCCGGACTTTGTTTACGGTATGAAGAGGGAGGTCCTTGACAAAACCATAAAGTCTAGTTTCTTTGGATCTTGGTAATCGTTGTAATCATTTTGGCTCTTCCTAGTGATGGTTGTGGTGATTTTGGTCCGGCTCTGCTGAACTATTGCACTCCGACAGCACAAAGGTATCAATAAAATATAGCACCCTTAGGAAGATGACGGACAGCCCTGAGCACGCAGGCCACACACAAACCAGCCTCCCAAATGGGTGAGAAGCATCCGTAGGGTGCAGCCATAAAAGTCACACGGGACTGACGCCTTCAAAGAGGGCGAAGATAACCATTCCTTCAAAGCCACTTCTCCGCCCGTTCAGATTTTGCTTGCTTTTGTAGTGCAAATCCCGGTTTTCCGAAACATTCCCATTGATGTGATAGGCGATCCTTCATAGGGAATGCAGGAAGAACAGACGTCCTGACCTGCCTTTGATGCCCATAATCTTGCTCTTTGAACACATTCCCTCAGTAATATTTTATTAGACACACATATACAGGGCGTCTATCAGGAAGGGAGTCCGAGCTCAGTCTGAACAACATTCCTAGGAATCCTATTTTAAGGAGCTACGTCTGTTACAAAGTGCCGTCACTCGGTATTTAACAGGTGGGATATCAGATATCAGACAAGTGTGTGTGTGAGAGACACCCTTAGCAGGAGATTACGCTCTAACAAAGATTACTGGGAACCAGTCAACAATGGCATTAAACCGTTGAACTGGTTATTGAGACAAATCATCAAATTTCACTTCAAATTCTTGCCTATATGCGCTGGGTCTCATTCACCAACTGTTTTGAAGAAAATATTTCTTCTTAAAACCCACATATGTAGTTTTTGCGAAGATTCTGACATTCATCAATGTTTTCTTATTTGGGATTTGTTCTTAGGTAAGAACAAAATCTATGGACACGTGCGCATTTGAGGGCTTGGCAGTTTGTGCAAAATTATTGCTTATGCTGTTTTCTTCAATTTGGCGCTTGTACAATATTACAGGTTTTAAATCAGAGAAACATTTTAATCATTTATAAAAATTCCCTTGCGACCTGTCTGGGATCATTTTGACTCCAATAATAATAATTAAAATTCTGTTTACATGGGGTGCGGGGGGGTGTTTAATTATTTAATAATCATAATTTTCAGGATGAACACTTATTTGAATAATGACTAAATTATAATTATAATATATTACATTTTAATATTAAATATTAATTAGCATTACTAAAATAATATTTTGTGGACATTTTATAATTTTATGATCATTAATAATTTTTTAGAATTGCTACTAAACGAGTAATAGCATCCCATGAATTTTCTTTTGTGTTATTTTAAATGCAGTACTGACGCTACTAAATATTATATTAAATATTACAGCCGGAGTGCTGCTCACGTCCTGTGGTGGTACCGCCTCCACAGAACTACAGAAGCTTTTCCTACGTTCGTACGTCCGGCACTCCCTCGTCTTTAGATTTTCGTTTGGGCATGCTTAATTGCTTTCTCAAATGTTCTTCTTAATTTCTGTGTGGGCACGCAGTAGTGCAGTCTCATGCCCTTTTATGGGCAGTGGTGTTTACAACACGCTTCCGGTTTACAAAGACGGTGGTATTTATCATTAGAACACATTAGTGAGCAATTCTGTAGTTTAACAACATGTCGCAAATCTGACAGACTTTTCTTAATACCTCGAGAACAAACAATAAGAAAAGAAAGTTAGGATGACATTGGTGAATGAGGCCTATTGTGTCCACGTTAAGGCGACAAACATTAAACTGCTTACAAAGAGGTATATGCCACCATTTTCCTCCTTCTTGAAAGATGGTAGCTGTCTTTACACTGGCGAGTGTTCTTCAGGCACACTGCGGGACACCTCCCCCCCACCCGCTAACCGAGCAGCTCTATCAGGTGGACTTGTAAACATAATGGCTACGTGAGCAGCCCGCCTCTCCGGCCCAGTAGAGCCCGTCCAAACACATCTGTGAGAAGAGAGACGTCCAGCAGGTACTGATGGAGAATCGGAAGGTCGATACAATGATGCCTGGGGGGGGGGGTTCACAAAGGTTGACTGTTTGGGGGGGTGTTTAAAGAGGCTGACTGTTGAGGGGGGGGGGTTTACAGAGGGGGGTGTTTACGGAGGGTGAATCCAGCAGAGAAGGGGGTGTTTGGAATGGATGTGTTTTTGGACTGTTGGCGGTAACCGGAGTACCAGGAGGAAACATGAACGCTCCACACACGTGAAGCCCGGGGCAGATTCCAGAGGCGACTGTGCTAACCACTGCTCCACTGCGCCACCTGCTGTTCAAACTATGATTCGATAATAGAAGATGGTAATCAAGGGTGACAATGATGTTTAATTCAGGGTGACAGACAGTAAGACAGGCACAGACAAACATAGAGCGGCACAGACACACCAGCAGCACAACATTTCCCAACTGGCCAGTGAGAAACACGAATGTATCGATCAGGTTGGACGCTGGGGCCCCTTGGGGAGAAACATGTCTTATAATGACTAGGCCATAGCTGACTGGCTCCATGGGACTCACAAGGTCATCTTGAGGTTGTGACGCCAGCTCCGGGTAGCGAGACTGGCAGGGCTACGTGGCACCTGCCACATGTACTGTCTGTGGAGGGATTTAACAGAGGCGTGAGCTTTATAGGGGGGCGTTGCCCTCGGGTAGCACAGTGGTAAGAGTCTGAGGCTGGTCTGTTATTGAATATAAAAATAAATATGATAAATAAGACAGAAAATGCGCAGCTGGCAGGGGAGATGGGGTCAAAGAAAATGTCATTTCCCGGGAAGAGACATGCCAGAGGATTTAAATTTCAGAAAGAGGATTCAGTTGGAGGTTATTGGGATTACCGCGGTACATTACCAGAGACACCACTGCCTCAAACCACCGGCATCCCTGCCTTTTCTCCACAGATACATATAGTGACCCCCTGTCCGATATGGTTCCTGGGGTCAGGGCTCCGTGTCCAGGGGGATATTCAGCATTGGGGGGCTCCCCAACACATGGCCTCCTTTCTCTCCTCGGTCTCCCTGTCATCCTTCCTCCCAATTCTTTCTGCTTGTTTTTGTGTTTTGTTCTTCGGAGTAGTGAGCACGCCCCCATCGTTACTGTTATTTCAGCGGCGTCGTGTCCATGTGCACGATGACATTCGGTGGTGAGCTGCACTCGAGAGGATACCCATGGTGCATTGCAGCGATTGGTGAGGCAGCGTCCCGCCCGCCGTGACTCTTTGCCATCACGAGCGGCGGTAATTATTGATCCCAGCATGCCACAGGCTAATAAAATGTTAGCGCTAATTAAGTCAGTAGTTCATCCTAGAGCACAAATAGTCAGACGTGAAATAAATTTGAACGCTTTCATGATGCCGGTTAAAATATCACCTCCATTTTTGTACAGTGGTAGAAAGTGTGAGTTTGGCAGGGGGTAGGACAGGGATCAGGGAGGTACTGTGTCCCCCCCCCTCACCCATTAGCAGGGTGGATGGTGAGACATTTAGAACCTAAAACACTTCCCAGCTTATAGACGCACCCTCACGGTGACACTGTGACACTATGGGATCCAGGACGTTAACACAAAAACGTGCTGTGTGCCCTTATATGGAGCGAATGGGGGGAGCATGCGAGTGACAACTAAGCCAAAGGAGACAAAACTCCTTCATCCGGGGTGGGGGTGGGGGTATGACCTCTGAGGCACCCGCAGCTGTGGCTCCCATAATCCCTCCTGGCCGCTGACACCGCCCCATTCCTGGAAAGAGAGGCGTCCAAAACACAAACTATCACTGGCAGAGGGTGACGAAAGTGGGGGCCACCTGGCTGGCTGGGGCTGAAGGAAATGCGGGGCCGCCCCCCTGTCTGATCGGCGTGGCAGGCGGGGGGGGGGTGGGGGTGGGTACTTTGCCATGCCACTGCCAAGCCATGCTGACGAATCCCCACCGTTGCCATGGAAGCCAGCTCCGTGGTAACCAAACCGCCTTGTCAAACTCAATAATGAATTTGGTTCAAAATCCTCTGCAGAGCTGTTACCGGCACAGGCACCCCCCCCCCCCCCCCCCCGACACGATACTCATGCCAGCCCCAATGCAGGACATCACCGCCGGTGTAAACAGGGGAATCGTGACCAACCGGGTAGCCATGACAATGTGTGTTCCCACAGCCTATGACCCAGCAATTAGGGTGAACGCATCACCACCATCCTGTCACTGAGGGGCTGTCCCCTTGCTGCCGTCCCCCAAAACAACGTCACTCTGGTCCGAGACTCGATGTGAGCAGAAATGGGCGTCAAAGGGGCAACGGTCACCTAGGAGAACTTCAGCAGAAGGCCGGGGCAGTCGCTGATCTAAAAACATTCTCCCGCCCCAGCACATCTGAAGCTGCTGGAGGCAAGAACAAGTGTGAATGAAGAGAATGAGGCAGGTTCTCCACCCTGACACGGGTCACCGATCATCACCATGATGCTCTAATGAGAGACCCAGGTATGAAGAACTTTAGAGGAAGGAGACTGTGAGGGAATGTCCTATGAAACAAACAGTTGACATTTTACACACTGCATTGCTTCAGTTCTCAGCTGAGGTCTGATGTTTAGGCACGCTGAGAAGGCTGTTTATATAAATGAATATGAATGTTCAGATGGATAAAGGACCACGCCACGTTTTTGTGGTGGACTGTCTCAACTCCGCTGGCAATGTGACACACGGAGAGTCATCTGGCATCATTAACAGACGCATCTGTGCCCAGCTGCTGATGCAAACGGTCTTGCCCACTGAATCTCCTCTGCTACCTGCGGCATGAATGAGAAGTGCTCACCGGGTGGGGGCTCGTCATCGTCTGTAAATGAAGCAGCCCGTGGCTCAGAATCGCTGGCTTGACCCCCCTGTCTCACGCTGAGGGGTTCGACAAGTTCGAGATAGAGCTGAAGTCTCCCCCAAAACCCTCCGTACTGAGTGCAAGCATGTCCGAGAGAAGACTGCTACACTGGGAAAATCTATCTCACAATGAGAGACACAGACTGGAAGAGAAACAAGATTCTGAGCCTTTTATCTCTGGGTTCAAATCTAGTCTAGGCCACCAGTGAGAGGATTCCGGTGGTCTTACAACAGCCTCATGTTGTCAGGCACCAGGAAAACAAAATCAATACTCATTTGCAAGTATAAGAGGCCTGGCTGGAAGCGGTTATGTAAGCGGGAGGTGCTTGCTGTGTGGACAGCAGAGCATCCCTCGATCTGCCAAATGAGAGCAGGGGAAAGCTATTAGAGAAACCCAATGCGATGCATACAGAAACCTAACAGGATACATATAGAAACGTAACACGATGCATTTAGAAACCCAACACAATGTACTCAGAAACCTAACACGATGTAATCAGAAACCCCATAGGATGTATTCAGAAACTCAACATGATGAGAAACCCAGCAGGACGTATTCAGAAACCCAACATGATGCATTTAGAAACCTAACAACATACATACAGAAACCTTACAGGATATAGAAACCCAACAGGATGTACTCAGAAACCCAGCACAATGTATTCAAAAACCCAATAGGATGAATTTAGAAACCCAACGCCATACATAGAGAAACCCTACAGGATACAGAAACCCAACAGAATGCACTTAGAAACCCAACACAATACATTTGGAAACCCAGCAGAATGTACTCAGAATACCAATACAATACATTCATATACCCAATAGGATGAATTTAGAAACCCAACACGATGCATTCATAAACCAAATACAATGCATTGAGAAACCCAATACAATGTGTTCAGAAACCCAACAGGATGCATTGAGAAACCCAGTGCAATGCACACAGAACCCAAAGTTCAGTATACAGGCATCCTGTTTTATATGTTTGTTCACATAGCTGACCTTGCTCTCATTTTTTAAGACATACACAGGGACAGACATTCCTGGAGCATTTTTGGGGGATTAAGAGCCCAACAGAGAACCAGAGGCCATCCAATCACAGGCAAGGAGGCCTAACCCACTGAGCCACGCACACACACACACCACCTGCTCAAAGAAAAATCGTTTTCACACAAAGCCAGACGATCGCGACACGATTGTACGCAGGTAAGCACCCGTCCAGCCTACATGAAACATATGAGGACACTGAGGTCCTTGTTGACAGGTCGCTCGGCTGTGCACGTCCTCAGGAAAACACCAACACGGACTGCCAGCCCACATCGGGTACAGAGAGATGGCAGCATCCGGCATAAAAAGCCAGTCTACTGCCCCCAGCTTCACAGCCCTCTTAAGTCACACCCCCCCCCCCCCCCCCCCCACCCCCAGCAGGTCATTTTCCGTCATCTCCTCCGGTGTTTCCCTGCCACAGATGTATGACGCCGCGCAGCGTATCTATGGATAAGTATGCATGGTAACAGTTGCCCTTAGCTACGGCGGCTAAGAATAACTCTGTGTGAAGCCGAGGGCTCAAAAATCATTCATAAGAATCTCAGCAGTGTAGTTAATAAGTTTTCTGTGATAGGTCACGTATTAAACACCCAGAGCCTTAAGAACTACATTACGATGATGTTATAGAGCGAATCCCAAAAATATCATCATCCTCTGCATTCATACCTATTAAACATTCTTAGCCCAGTTCTTTATAAACCAAATGTGACATATCCCCCCTCACTCATAAAATGCTAATGAAAAACAAATTAAACACAGCCTGCCGAAATGTCCGCTACAAGGCCACATACTTTTGGCTCGTACCCCAAATCCATCCTCTCAAAACAGCATCACTGAATTAAACACCCTGACATTTTTTTTTTACCTCCTGCTCTATAAGAGGAATATCAGGTGTGCCATGAAATATTTTGACTTCATGGTGCTTAACGTGTATATAATTAGCGCTGGGCGGCCTTCCAGCCTCAGGACCGTCGATATCCGTCAAACATTTCATCCAGGAAAAGTATTTTTGGATGCGACTGAAGTGAATGGTGTTACCTAAAATACCGTAAAACACCCCGGAGCGCATTTCCCCATACGAACACGCAGGATACATTCCAGCAAGAAAGAGACTGAGCGTATAGTCGACTGAGCCGTAACAACAAAACACTCTGCTGTTTGACCCAAACAAGCCGAAAGCATCATCACTGGTGAGTACTGCTGCTGCCTGCGTGCCCATGATTCGATAAACAGAGCAGTTTGAGGACACTTCTCACCCAGTGGGGGAATGCGGCCGCAAACGGACGCAAGACGCAGCTTCGGATGCTGTCGACACCCTGGTGCGGTTTGTAATCTCCCCTTCTTAACTGCTCCTCATTTGCATGCGGTTTATTACTGCAGCTCGTAGCGGGTGCAGGTATTGCAAAAGCTGCCTTGCCTCCAATAACAATGTGCAAATGGGGCTGCAAAGAGGGACCCTCACCCACTGTATGTCGCAGAAAGAGCATGACCCCCCCCCAGCTAACCCGAGCATCAGGTACAGCTTAGCACTGGTATCCTGAAGTGGATGGGGGACCATATTTGACCACCACCTTCCTGAAAATCCTCTGACCCCCCCCCCCCCCCCCGACTGCGCCTCATCACCTAATAATAATTAATACTTTATTGAACACAGTGGGGAAATTGTCTTTTTATTTCACTTTTTTCTTTTTACACCTCCCTCAACTTGTTGTTTGTAAAGACACCCAGGGAGACGGAGTCTAAGTGCTCAAGGACTGAGACTGGGTTCGAACCAGCAACCTTCTGATTACAGGCACACAGGCTTAGCCCACCAAGCCACACATCCATAAGAACGGCTGCTAAAGTTCTGCCCCCCTCCCCCTGCCCCACCCACAAGCTGCCCTACTTAGTTGGAAAATGAAATAGTGGAAAATTGGCCATGGGGGACCCCCCTCCACATTAGCTGTCCCATTCCTCAGCCAGCAGCGTCTGCCCCTCACCCCCCCAATGGGCTTCCCTCAATGTTATGACCCTGTGATGCACATATAGCATAACGAGCCCCCCCCCTATCCCCTGGGTATCCCACCTGAGTGTGACGAACAGGGGCCCTGTGATCTGAAACCTTGTGGCACGTCCCATAGGCCCAGGACTCAGAGTGCCTGAGGGTGATCGCAGTGCTGTTCCCCGAGATGTGACCATGACCTCAGGTGGAGAGATACTGGATTCCTGACTGAGGAGGAACAGACCTGGGACAAGGTGTCCCTGGGTGACCGAGGGGCTTCACTGGCAGACGATAGCACCACACACCCTCACCCCGAGGACGGCTTTAGTGTTTTACTGAGGAATTTCCACTACGGAATTCTCAGGAAAATAAAAATATAAAAAAGTGCTACATGATGGTGTGATTTTTGTTTCAACCAAACATCAAACATAATTTGTAATATATATATATATATATATATATATATATATATATATATATATATATATATATATATATAGAGAGAGAGAGAGAGAGAGAGAGAGAGAGAGAGAGGCTGTTTAATTGTTCTAGTGAAATTTGAGGAAATTCTTTTGGGGTTGAGTTGGAAATGTATCATAAAGTGTTCCATTAAAACTAATAGAAATATCCATTTGATTTATAGCGGTGTTTCAGGAACCAAGAGAAAGCTGCAGGAGAGCGAGCCGCGCCCCCCCCCCCCCCCCACACCCCCGCCACGCCCACTCTCCCCAGGGACACGATTGCAAATCCCTGGCTCTCTCCCAAAATTCCACTCCCCGATCTTGGCCTGACAACGTGGCTTTGCAGGTACCCTCTGTTTTGGTGTGTGTGTGTGCATGGGGGTGTGTGTGTGTGTGGGGGGGGTGCTCTACACCCACTTTTCTCCGCCTCCTTCCAATAGTCGGTCCACATTGTGGCCTGAAATATAAAGGCTCCTTGTGCAGGATACGATTTATGTAACGTCAAGGCAGACGAGGATCTGAGGAGACGTGGAGGGCAGGGGGGCAGTGGGCGGGGGGGGGGGGTGAGATTACACATTAGCATAACAATTAAACTGCATCGTTCGAACTCTTCCTCTGGTAAAATAAAGAGCAACGTGGTACAGAGAGTCCAGGCTCACTCTGAAGGGGGGCACCGTCACCCAGGAAAGGGTACGACCCACAAGGAGGTCTGTGAGTCCTGATAAGAGGTATTAGGGCAGGTCTCCATGGCAACCAGCTGGACAGGCTGCTACGCTCTCCGTGGCTGGTGAGTGACCCCCTTTCCTGAGGGAAAACACCATTTAACAGGAAATGCTCCAAGCAAAAAAAAAAAAAAAAAAACACTGTCTGGCCGTACGTTTTGAAGCATGGCCTATACTTCATGCCACGACTGAAGCCCTTTTGTTTGCAGAATTTGGAAAAATGAAGCAGGATGCGGCATTGGATGCTGCAGCCCTGTGGTACGCTACCTTTCCCGTGAATCATCCAAATGTTGACAGCTGTCTATCTCGCTGCTGTGTCAGGTACTGGGAGCCAGCGATTCCCCACCTGCATGTCTCTACCCTCCGCTCATATTCCTATTAGCATGTTTACCTGATGTTTGGGGAGAACAGGTTGAGTCAGAGCAAACTCACGAGTCATAGTGAGAGACGGGTCCTGTGGTTTTGGGCTTAATCTATGCTATAAGAGCCACATTCAGATCAGACTGAGACTCACTGAGTCATACAGTAGCAAACCATAACAATAGCCAGGTCCTGTGGGTTTGGGCTTAATGTACACTATAAGAGTCACATTCAGTCCAGACTTAGACTCAATGAATCACAGTGAGTCACAGCGAGAGTCAGGTACTGTGGTTTTGGGATTAATCTATGCTATAAGAACCGCGCAGCCCAAACAGTGTTACAGGTGCAGTTAATTAATAAATGATTTTCAACTGAGGCATGTTTCCAGAGCAGTCATTTATTAATTGCTTCATAAAAACCTGGAAATTACTAAATTGCTTGACAGTCTATGAAATGATTGATTTTTACATAAGCAATTTCGTAGTACGAGGAATTCTGACAGCTTTGGTTTTAGTG
The DNA here is from genome assembly GCF_023856365.1 of Brienomyrus brachyistius. Classification (NCBI taxonomy): domain Eukaryota; kingdom Metazoa; phylum Chordata; class Actinopteri; order Osteoglossiformes; family Mormyridae; genus Brienomyrus; species Brienomyrus brachyistius. Next base: position 20,380,750 of record NC_064547.1, on the reverse strand, counting down.
CAATAACCTGTACTGACACAACAATGCTGATGTAAATGTGCTTTTAGGGCAAAGATACATTTAAATTTTAAATAATCGCTAATGTAATACAGGATTATAGCTTGAGAAGCACCCTGAGAGTCCCTGTGTGCAACAAATGGGGGCGTTTTCACCTCTTTCCAAGTGATTTAAATCTACAAGTTCTTCAGACAGGCACAGACTGTCCCAGAGCGAACAGGTCTCATGTCTTTGCTCCCCCCCCCCCCCACAAATTGAGTAATCACCAATCATGCCAGTCAGGCCTGCCCACCCCAGCAGGAAAGTTGCTCCATCTTCTCTCTTCCTCTGCGACTAAAGCCTCATGTAGGTGTGGGACTGCAGGCAGGACGTATGGTTTAAAGCTGATGTATGGAATCCCCCCCCTTGCACATGTAATGACGTCATTAATTATGGATGCACTGCGCCAGCCTGACTAATGACAGGAGGTACAGTAGGCGGAGTAGTGGTGACCGAATCGCGTGATTTAGCTGCTGTTGGGAAATTGCTTTTGCCGCAGGAAAGGGCGAGAGACAGTCCCGCCCCTTTAAGATCATGTGACAGGTAGTTATCCAGCCGTCAAACCCCGATAAACATGGTGACCAATCAGCATCCTGTTTGGACCCCAGGATGGACCTGTTATACCCTCTAGGGCAGAAGCTGAACCCCCTTGGCCCGGAACTCCACCTTCGAGAAGCGAAGCTGCACCTCGAGGCTGCACACTCTGAAATGTTCAGCATCAATTTAGCAAGACATTGCACGCCGTCCTTTCTGAATATGTTTTACAGAGAGACGGCTAGTCAGATAAGTGGCTGGCTGAGGATCCCAGCAAACATGCTGAAGATTCTATCAGGAATCCACAGAAATCTCTGTGACGAAGGTGAAAATGACAAGAAGCCTTGGAAGCAAGTACAGACTGGTCCTTCTCCTCCACGAATCTGGGGAATTTCGTGGTTCTCCTGGGCCAAATCGAAAATATATAATCCATAAAATATATGCCGAGAACCAACTGGCCTCCACGGTCTGCGTGTTAGACATCGATACCAAGCGAACTGCATCTTCAAGTTTCACTCCTGAGGCTGTGGGCAGTCAGAGAGCCTTGATCGTCATAAATCAGGCACTTCCGTGTGGTTTCTGTTCCGAAAAAAACTCCATTACATTAATGGCATCGCTCGACGTGCCCCTAACGAGATTCCCGCTAATTGAAAAGGCGCAGGCCTGATTGCAGCTCCTTCCCGGCACTTGGAGAAATGGAGGCATGCGATCTGAAGCGCAGGAAAGCATCCGCGAGACGGCGTGGGAGTGAAGGGCAGCCCCACCTTCACATTAATCATCCACCCCTCGTTCATCGCTACGCCCGCTTTCTCCATCCAGCTCTGAGAAACGGGACATGAAGGATTAAAAAGAACATCGGGTCCCATTAGCCAGTGCCCAGCTGCCAGGCCGAAATGAGGAAAGATGAATGTTGTAGCCTTTCCTACTCCCTTAAAGAGCCAGCAGAAGCAGCCACTGTAAACGTGATCTGACAATCAGGCCAGGACGTCTGAGGTCTGCCAGATGGAGGAACGGCACCTCACTCACTCCCACAACCACTGCTATCAATCGAGCAAGCTCTGGGATACAGGAGTCACTGGGACAGACTGGGAGGTGGAGAGGAGGAGGTCTGGAGGTGAAGCTCACACAGGACATGGGTATCAGGGAATGCTGGCATCAGTGGGATACTGGGAGAAGAAAGGAGCAGGAAATGTGGACAGGAATCAGCGCTTGCTGTTTGCGGCACCGACAGACACACTGTTGCTGGGGAAAAAAGATCCAGGTCGCAGCCCAAGTCACGTTCTAAATTTCATCTGAAGGGTCTCAGATGCTGAGAAAATGGCTCTGTTAGGGGCTCAGACTTAATTAACCAGAATCCCTACTTCCTGGTGCTGAGATTTCTCTGCCTGCACAGAGGAAGTTTACAGGCATCTCGACGTAGAGAGCATCACTCCCCTTCTCAGTTAACCATTAAGAGTCTTCAGAGTTTTCAAATAAGGTCCGACACATGATTGACAGGAAGCTCCTGTAACAGGAACAGGAAGGAGTGTAAAAACCGTCCTGAGACAGCGGCTATGAAGCAGAGAGGGACTTTTCCTATCTATTTGTTTGTCTTTATTATTCACATCTAATGGCGGATTTAATGCAACAACAAAGGCCTCTGTTTACGCCACGCCTGCCTGCATCATTCACGAGACGGGACATTGGATCCAGCAGGACTTTGACAGCTACTGGGAGCGACAGCGACAATGCAGATGGATCCTCTTTGTAACCACTGGAGTCTGAGACGTACGAGTGACACGTGAGCGACAGGACTGTCAGGATAAATGTCAGCGCGATGGGGAATCCCGGCACCGTGGCAAAGCGGCACGTGCTGGGGAGCAAGTTGTGAGGAGAGACTGGGGATGTCCAGTTGGGGGCGCAGTTATCAAAAAGCCCACCACCCTGTGAATGTGGAAGACAGCGTAGATGGTGTCCATCATGCAACAACAAAACATGACAAAGGTCTGAAGAACAAGGAAAAAAAGATGAAAGTATGCAGTGGCCTTGAGCTGAGCCAGGCAGGCGCAGAAGACAGGCCGAAGGGCATCGATCGCGATTGCTACTGCGCTCAGGGTGTGAACTCTGCACGACCCTTTCGGTCGCTGACAGATTACAGTGGGCTGGTATCATTGCATCCCACATACACTGCAGCAGGGGGTGAGTGAGTAACATCTGCAGAAGTTCAGTTTAATAAAGGCCTGCAGAAATGCAGCTAAAAGCCGGCGAGACAAGCATTCGGGGACACCGAACACAAGTGACATGGTGTGTGGGGACTGTAAGAGCTACAGAGCTGAGCTGCAGCCTCCTGCCTCGGTTCCCTGGCTATGAACTGGCCTTGAACTTTAACTGGAAGCTGGAGCGGCTTTGTTCCGCTTGGCTGTACAGTTAATCTCCAGGAAGTAATGCTTCCCCATCTCCGAAAGAGGGCCTCCTCTTAAACACAGCCATACCGGTGACCTCACAGGAAAACCCCCTGGAGTTCCAAAATAACACCTCCTGCCACATCTAGCCACTCATCAGAGGCCTTTGTCAGAGGTAAGGCCTGATTTTCACTTGTCTGAGCAGCCGGAAGCGCCCACTAACCCAGCACGATTGCTCTAATTATGAATAAATACTCAATATCCTATCCGGCTTGTCCCGCGCATAGAGTACTCAGCTCTGTATAGAAGGGATGAATGGATAACGATGGGTTGCCAGCATGGAGTCGGCAGATAATTCTGAGAGTCTGCAGTCAGGACACCACCATGCCTTCACAGCAGCAGCACAACCTGGTCCAGGGCACAAACCACGAAAACCGAAGCGGAGTTGTGTCTGTGAGCCTGTGTCGGTGCTGCAGGCACCTTCACTGTAAACGGGTGAAGCCTGTTTATCAGGGTACATTTCTCTGCATGGAACAAGACCTCTGGGTGAAGGGCCACCTTCGCTTAAATAAATGCTCTCTAACCTTAGTCATCTCACTTATGCTAAGACTCACACCCAGTCCTCCAACAGAGTCAAAGAAAGGGATAGAAGCAGGACACAGAACTACAGCAAAGAACCATGGCACAAATCCAGAGTACAGAACCCAAGCACTGAACCAGAGAATAAAACCAAAGCACAGAACTACAGAAGAGCACAGAACCAGAGAACAGAACTAGGGCACAGAACCGGAGCTCAGAACCATTGCACAGAACCAAATCACAGGACTAGGGCAAAGAACCAGAGAAGAGCACAGAATGATGGCATAGAACCAGCGAGGTCGTTATGGAATCCAACATCATTTTGTGAAAACGGTAAAGCTTTTGGGGGGGGGGGGGGGGGCTCTTCTTAGCATCAACACTAGGAGTAAAACAGAATGTCTGGCCTCCAGCTGACTGAACGCCACAATCAGGACGCCGCTGTCCAGAGAGCATCTGGGCTGAATCAATCGCTTTGGCTGAAAGGGAAGAGCCACCTGACATTAAAGCGAGTTCATGTCTGAGCCACTCGGGCCTGGCTGTAAATCCTGATGAAAGGTGACCAAAAATAACAGCATAATACTGCCACTGCTAAGTAGCTGAGACATTAATGGAGGAAAATAGCAGGGCTGCAATGTATTGGGTGAGAGGGATTTATTTATGGGTCATATGGGACAATCCCATGTCGGTGCCATGACGGCCCCGTGTCGGCCCTGTGTAGTCCCTGTGTAACGGCCCCGTGTCGGCCCCGTGTCGGCCCTGTGTAGTCCCTGTGTAACGGCCCCGTGTCGGCCCTGTGTCGGCCCCATGTCGGCCATGTGACAGTCCCCATGACGGCCCCGTGTCGGCCCAGTGACAGTCCCGTGTAGTCCCTGTGTCGGCCCCGTGTCGGCCCCGTGTCGGCCCTGTGACAGTCCCCATGACGGCCCCATGTCGGCCATGTGACAGTCCCCATGACGGCCCCGTGTCGGCCCAGTGACAGTCCCCATGTCGGCCCCGTGACAGTCCCGTGTAGTCCCTGTGTAACGGCCCCGTGACGGCCCTGTGTCGGCCCTCTGACAGTCCCCATGACGGCCCCGTGTCGGCCCTGTGACAGTCCCCATGACGGCCCCGTGTCGGCCCTTTGACAGTCCCGTGTAGTCCCTGTGTAACGGCCCCGTGTCGGCCCTGTGTCGGCCCTGTGTCGGCCCTGTGTCGGCCCTCTGACAGTCCCGTGTAGTCCCTGTGTAACGGCCCCGTGTCGGCCCTGTGTCGGCCCTGTGTCGGCCCTGTGTTGGCCCTCTGACAGCCCTGTGTAGTCCCTGTGTAACGGCCCTGTGACAGCCCCCATGTTGGCCCTGTGTCGGCCCTGTGTCGGCCCTCTGACAGTCCCGTGTAGTCCCTGTGTAACGGCCCTGTGTTGGCCCTCTGACAGCCCTGTGTAGTCCCTGTGTAACGGCCCTGTGACAGCCCCCATGTCGGCCCTGTGTCGGCCCTCTGACAGTCCCGTGTAGTCCCTGTGTAACGGCCCTGTGTCGGCCTTGAGACCCAGCTTCCTTTAAACCAAATCAATCGGTCTAAGGGAAATACATGCTGTGCCCCCTCCCCGCCCCCCCAAACACACACAAAAGGGAATCAATCTGGAAAATGTATGGGCAGCCGGAAGCAGAGCCCCAGGACCCAGGACTGAGGCCAGGAGCTGTGTGGCTGTACGTGGGCCACAATGCTCTCTCCTGCACACTAGTGGCCTGCCAAGGTCGATTTTTAATTAACTACTTACTTATAATGACTCTCGGGTGTTCCCTAGTGTGGTCTCTAATCCCCCCCACCGCTGGACCTGTGGGCCCCTGGCCCCGTCCCGTCCGTTTCTCCTCTCCTTCATCGGGAGCATTTGGGGATGAAGCGGCACAGAGACAGGCATGCGGTGAGCTCCAGTTGTTACTTCCTACGTTCCAGGACAGCTGAGGGACAGAACGTGCTTATTTCATGGACGATTGGGGACAGAAGACACGTCATGAGGTGAAATAAAGCATTTAGTAAAATCAGACGGCTCCCCCAGTAAATGCTAGAGGAGTGCACAGAACCCACCCCGCAACCCCATGAACCAGGGTTGTGTGTTTTACTGTGTATCCCTGCATGCCGGAGATCAAGCCGTCACGCACAGAGAGGCCTCCCTCTGGGGATACTCCACTCCTCTTTTGGAAGATCCCTCCTTTCTGTCTTCCCAAGCTTTGTGTATATTTGCATCCAGCCGTGCGCGTTTGTGTATGAAATGCGAACGGAATGTTCCATTCGTCATGTTTATCGGCCGTAAAAACGCCGAGTTCTCCGGGACATTCCACGCATTTCCAGGTGACAGAAACGCTGGATTGTGGGACGCGGTGCCACTCTGTCAGCGGAACGTCGGCAGCAGATGTTACCCAGGCGGTGCCAGCTTGGCACGTTCTGCAGGTCTGCAACACGAATCCTCTGAATAAATACGCATTTAAAAACTCGAGCCACATCTCCACGGAGCGGGTGCTTAACGGGCTTCTAACGTTGGCTTGTCACCACGACGCTGCGGACCTGTCCACGGTGACATCTGCAGGCTCGGAGACACCCCCCCCCCTCCCCAGGACAGGGAAACATATTAGGGGAAACTTGAGACGGGCGTGATCAGTGGGGGTGGGGCTTCACAGCCTGCATGGGGGTGTCCAGAGCGATGCTGCAGTACGGTGAGGACAGGATCTGGGGTTTATCACTTGTTATGGATAAAGGGGGACATCTGCAAACACGTTAGTATGATGACAGAGACGACCCAGAAAGCCTGTCATCACCGAGCGACGCTGTGTTCCCCTTCATTTTGGGACCCCAAACAGCATGGACTGCTGCTGCTGTTTAAGCGTTTAGTGGGAGGGATCTTTCCCTCTAAATACATGCAGGAAATTACATCATCCACCGATTCACACCAACCCACCTACACATCCATCCATCCATCATCTATGCATCCATTCCTCCATCCATCCATCCTTCCATCCATCCACCTACACATCCATCCATCCATCCATCCATCCATTCCTCCATCCATCCATCCATCCATCCATCCATCCATCCATCCATCCATTCTGGCCAGGGATGTAGGGGGGCTCCCAGGCAGCACAGATCACAATCCTGGGGTACACCCTGGATGGGATCCCCCCACCATCACAGTCCAGATCCTGACTCTGCACCTGATCCTGAATAAGATAAATTTGCTAAGCAGGGAACTCCCCCCTTGTGCTTTGGTAAGATTTTGACTCAGTTCCCCGCTGCTGTGGGTGCCTCTGCCACCCCCCACCCCCCAGCCCAGTGTAACCATCATTTCCCGCCCTGCGTGAGGCAGCGCTTAGAGAGAAGGCGATTACAGCATGATGGTCATGCTCCTCTTACTTTCTTTGCTGTGTTTCAGTGGAACCGGGACTTAAAATACCCCCCCCCCCCATGTTTATGGAAGATAACGGGAAACTATTGCGCTTTCCATCCTAAGGCGACTTGACGTGGCGCCAAGCTGCACCCTCCCGGCCGTCGGCCCCCCCTTCCAGACCTGGGGGGGAAGAGTACCTGTATGGAGCGCGGGACGAGGTTCAGAGGTCGAGGCAGACATGACACAACAATGTAAAAGACAAAAGGCGGTTGGATGTGAGAGCAGTGAGACCAGCCAGCAGCTGTGCACGTATCAGCAAAGCCAACCCCTTACATATAACTCTGCTTTACTCCTCAAAAGAGACCCTCACTCCTGAAGGAGAAAATGTGATTAAATTAGCCCTGCACTCAGCAGGAGATGTCTCCTGTCCTTGGTACTGGTACTGGCTTACTTCGATCGAGTCCACATATCAGAACCTTGACCTTCGAATCAAACTGGGCTCACAATCGCTCACTCTCCACCTCCAGGAAGGTCCTTAAGACTCACACAAGGCCAGCGTCGGGTGGGGGGGGTCTGGGGGTGTGCCAACCTACTAAATATGTGGCCGATTATTAATATTGAGTGGATTGTAAAACAAACACATTTTTCATTTGAGTCATGCTGAAGAACAGGAGCATGGTGAATGTCCCCAGTGGGCAGTCCGTGGGTCATTTTCTCTCCTTGACCACTTCTGTGTGACTTTGTCGAGTTATGAAATAGTCATACTCCTTTCCGCTCGATGCGTGTTTTCTTAACGGGCTTTTTTGTCAGACTTTTCGTGTTCGTGTTCCTTCTGGAGAAAGCCCCACTGCTGGCCACCGAAGCCGCTTCTGAAAGTGCAAGGCTGATATAATTATAATTCACAGTAATAGCTGTAAGACCAAAAAATAAAAATAAAAAATAAATAAATAAATAAATACACAACAAGTGAGAAAATAGCTGCTGATTCATCTGGAAAATGTCTAGTGCTGCGTGAAAGAGCACAGGGCTGGCTGAGGACGTCCCCTCTCATTGAGATCTTCTCCTCTTTGGCGTTTAGGCTCAAGGATGCCCGACCTGGCAGAGATCTTTGGCTCTTTGGGGTTTATAAAACAGTCACGAATTCTGGGATTCTGTGACACTGACAATCTACACAATGACGCAGATCACAATTAACAACCTTTTGTCGCTTAAAAAATGCAGCTCCTGTAGAGCATTGTGCTTGCCGTGCAAAGGTTGTGGGTTTGAATCCCAAAGAGCACATGCAATTTATACCCCATTCTTGTGCTTTGATAAAAAGCGTGAGATAGGAAAATACATCATTATTTCCTGGATGGAAATTCAGACATTATAGAAACAAATGCAAGACAAAGGCAAAAAAGTGTGTAATAACTGACACTGTATTGATCCATGTGGGAAATTCTCTTAATAAGTCCCCAAGTTGCTCTCTGTAGGTGAGAGCGAGCTGGCCGAGAAGAGCAGCCACTTGTTGTGGCACAGAGGAGCTGGGTGTTAAGGGACCCCGCTCAAGACCCTGCAGATGTGCCGAGGCCGTGCTCGAACCAGCGACCTTCTGACCACAGGCACTGAAGCTTAGCTGCATGACGAATCATTCCAGTATCGTCAGCTCAATGTACACATGCACAATATTCACATCACATGCTGTGCAATGGCAAGTAAATCAAATTAAAATCACATTCTGCTGCAATGTATTTTTTTTGCTGCTTAAAACAAAAGGGAAACTCAAACAATTCTTTTTTTCCATGACTAATCTACAAGGGAAGTCAGTCACATATCATTTAATTTAGGGTTTTTGGATGCATAGACTTTGTCGCTAGTGAGTAGGGCTGGGCGATGTGCAATATTGATATCAGCGTGTGCACAATTCTCACATCGCAAGGATATGGATCAAGATCAGGCATTATACCTGTTCAGTTTCACTAAAACACTTTTTCTATGTCATAGGAAGCAAAATTTAGCAAGCTTTACAATGTTAATTATTGTTACTATTCAAGACTATAGTAAAAAAAATAAAACAGTTTAAAGTTTACCCCTGCTGCCTTTGCAGGATTGCCGCATGTGCTCTTAGCTGTGTGTCACACTCACAAACACGTTCGTCAGAGATGAGAGAAAGGGAAGAGAGAGGGGAGGAGAACAGTGAAAAAGGACTGGTCACTAAATCCCATATACCTTCCGTCTTCTGTAAATATTTCGGATTCCATAGAGATGACATTGCGCAAAAGCAGGACATTTGTCAGCACAACCCACGGCAACACCACCATCGTATTTGACGCCCTCTGTTGGCAGATTATTTTGGGTGAATTGGGCAGTATTCAGCCCAAATGTATACTGATCCCAGGAAGAAGAGTGTCGACGTATGACCAGGGGACATTCCCCCGCCCCTCGAACCTGCATCAGCTGCTCATTTGGCGTCTGCGTGGGCGTGATGAGCATCAGTGGGATATAGAAACAGCCCATAATAGTCCCCCGCAATGCCACCCTGCCCTCTACGTCCCTCTGCACAATGAATAAAGCCAACACTTCCGGATTAAGTGGGAAAGCCTGCCACTTGCGATGTCATACTCTAATTCGGCCCACTTAGGCTCGCTTTGGCCATCAGCGCCGGCAGATAATCCGGTGGGCGGGCCGCTCCCACATTAATCTGATGCATAGAGAACCGGTAATTGGCTAAGGCCCGTCCCTAACACACAAGGGTGAGGGGGCCAAGGCGGAGGGCGTGGTGATGTCCATGGGCCTCCCCCTCCTGGGATGTCTTTCCCGCACGTGTTGCTGCTTTGCTGGTTCAGGTGAACCCCCCGCCCGCGCCCCCGCCCCACACACACATTGCACCAACCAGTGAACCGGAACCTTCTACGCGTTTTCCAAGCAGACTTAGCGGGCAGCCCTTCCATCGATATCTGGGTCATAATCTCTCTCTCTGAAGAGTGTCAGCTAATCAGCTCAACGTAAAACATAAAAATAGCATTCAGGGTCACGTATATTTGTGCCGCATTCACAATATATTTAATTAAGATGGAGCTGTACAAAAATTGCATAAACACAGTGTCATTGTGTCTTCTAGTGAAATGGAAAGTATAAATTATTTCACACTAAATCAGTAGTGACAGCTTAGACTAAATCAACATGGCCACACTAAATCGGCAGGTCCTGTCCAGATCTGCATTCCGGTCTTTTTGTTGTGACATTGGCATCGAGTGTTAAATTAAGCATAAAGCCATATATCCCATAATACCCTCTATAACGCACACAAAACACCTCGTTTCTGCAGCTTCAGAATATAATCCACACCAGCCATCTGCCACTCCCTGCAAAGTGGAGGGCCTGGGCCTGGGCCTTCCAGCTCTCAACAGCGGTAAATGGAAAAATCCGGAATTCCAGGCATTATATGCAAATATGTGCGGCTTGAAGAAACAAAGCAAAGGAACAGGTGCTACACTTTTGGGGGAAACTCATTGTGCTGCTAGGGAGCATAATGTAATATGCTGTAATAAACACATTACAGTCTGTTTTCATGACTTCATCTCGGGGTGAAATAAACGTCAGGTCCACATTATAAGCTTGGCATTTCCGTTTGATGTGTGTATATGTGTGTGCGTTATATAATGTAAATAATGCTGAAAAACCCCTATAACTGAACAGGGCCGGGGAAGGCATTTTGACAGGAGACGGTGTTATCAGCTATTAAAATTAATGTGCGGAGCGGATATGTGTTGGCCTGAAAGCCTTTCGAGTTTATTGATATGAGTAAAACAAGGCCTCTGTGCCCCTTCCATGGCGTTCCAGCAGAAACACGGCATGCCAGAAGCGCGTTGTTACAGCCGGATCCACAGCGCTGTGACCACAACAGGAGAGTGATGTGCACAGTCCTCAGGGACAGGGCCAGATTAGCACCACATGAGTGATCCGATTCATCCACAGGGGCCCTGGAGCTGTAGGGTGTTGTGGGGGGGGGGGGGGGTGAAATGCTGGCAGCCAAAGCTGTGGCTGAAGCTGACCACTTCCTGAGATGCTCCTACAGTATGTTAGGGAGTGGAGATACCTGCCCCTCCCCTGGATATGAATGCACCCCCTCCCCCCTTTCCACTGACTATCTGCTGTTTGTAATATCTGTGCATGCGCCCGTGTTTATTAAAACAGAAATGAAAATGCCGTCGTTAGAGCCAGTAACGAGACTTCCAGATGTGCGGATTTCATGGACGATGCGAGTCTGACACCTTAATTAGGCAGCTAATGAAACGATAAATGCCAGGATGCGTCTCTGCACAAGCGTCAGGGAAGCAAGAAGAAGAAAGAGCTTCGCCGTTTAGCCTAGAATGAGGGAAAACAACAGCATTGTCTGTTCAACCAAGGTACCGAGGAGCAGTGGGGGTAGGAAACAAGCCAGAAGCAAAATCTTGTGGGAGATTTGCTTAAACAAAAAAGTTCTGAGGGCAGAAGGGAAAATGATTGGTTCCGAGAATTAAACAAATTGAATGTGGAACTAGAGGAGGCAGGACCGAGACATCTGATTGGTTGGGCCCGCCTCCACTAGTTGCTTGAACTCTACAATCTGATTGGTTCTCTCTCTCTGGACCAATCATTTTTTCCTTCTGCCCTCAGAACATTTTTTGTAAGTGAGACTCCTATAAACACACAAAGCAGAAGGTGTGCAGATCGCATAACAAGCGGAACTGCCACCCGCAAACGGGAGCGGTATACCTGCTAGGACCGTAAGCACAGGAAAGCTTCTCCTAACTAGCACCACACCAGCTGAGTCATTTTCTACGGTTTCATTTTGGGGGAGAGCACTCTGTGCATTAGGCTGCCAGCCCAGGGCCCCATGCTATCTGGGCGGGGGGGGGGGGACAGCTGATGCATGAGGTTCAGAAGGAGCAGTACAGGGTCCCTTTGGGCAAAGAACCATGTTCAGTCAGTTTTGGCTTAACTGGGAACCGGATGTTCGGACGTGTTAAAGTTAGGGTTAACCAGGTGGAGGGTAGGCACTCGGGTTGGGGTTAACCAGGTGGAGGGTGGGCACTCGGGTTGGGGTTAATCTGGGTGAGGGTGGGCACTCGGGTTGAAGTTGAAGCTGACTTGTGTGTTACTGCAATAGAGGGGGCCACTGTGACCCCCCTGTGCTGAAGTGATAATGAAAAGCCGCAGTAGCAGTAATTCGCAGGAACCAAAAGGGGAACGGGGAATTTAATGAGAAATACCAGCTAGGAGCTCTAAAAACTGACTATGCAGAAAATGCTGCAAAGCTACCAGAGGATTCAGAGCTCCTTCACACGCTACTCCTCCTGCTTTAAGAACATGATGAATCTATCTCTGTCACTGGGAGAAATCCAACCGTTAGTTTTGCCTGTTTGTCACATTGAGGCTCAGTTACCTCCTATTCCCTTTCATGTTTAGTCACCTCCTGCTCTCATTCAGGCTCACCTCCAGTACCCATTCAGGCTTAGTCACCTCCTGCTCTCATTCAGGCTCACCTCCTGCACCCATTCAGGCTTAGTCACCTCCTGCTCTCATTCAGGCTCACCTCCAGTACCCATTCAGGCTTAGTCACCTCCTGCTCTCATTCAGGCTCACCTCCTGCTCTCATTCAGGCTCACCTCCTGCAGCCATTCAGGCTTAGTCACCTCCTGCTCTCATTCAGGCTCACCTCCTGCAGCCATTCAGGCTTAGTCACCTCCTGCTCTCATTCAGTCTCACCTCCTGCAGCCATTCAGGCTTAGTCACCTCCTGCTCTCATGCAGGCTCACCTACTTCAGCCATTCAGGCTTAGTCACCTCCTGCTCTCATTCAGGTTCACCTCCTGCAGCCATTCAGGCTCACCTCCTGCAGCCATTCAGGCTTAGTCACCTCCTGCTCTCATTCAGGCTCACCTCCTGCAGCCATTCAGGCTTAGTCACCTCCTGCTCTCATTTAGGCTCACCTCCTGCAGCCATTCAGGCTTAGTCACCTCCTGCTCTCATTCAGGTTCACCTCCTGCTCTCATGCAGGCTCACCTACTGCAGCCATTCAGGCTTAGTCAGCTCCTGCTCTCATTCAGGCTCACCTCCTGCAGCCATTCAGGCTTAGTCACCTCCTGCTCTCATTCAGGCTCACCTCCTGCAGCCATTCAGGCTTAGTCACCTCCTGCTCTCATTCAGGTTCACCTCCTGCAGCCATTCAGGCTTAGTCACCTCCTGCACCCACTCAGGCTCACCTCCTGTTCCTGCTCCCTTTCAGGCTCACTTACCTCCTGTCGTCCTTTAAGGCTGCAGTTCTCCCTCCGCACCCTCAGTGGTCATTCTCTGGCATCAGGGTACCATATATGATTTGTTGTGCTTTAGCAGTAATGTAAAACTCCTACTGTACAGTTTATATTTGCACCTCACTGGTGCAGCTGAACATGGGATTTTTCACATTATCTTCCAAGTTTCATCTGAAGCTGCGTGGAAGGAACCTTACAGAAACCAGATAAAAATATTTGGTCTTCTGCTTATCCTCTCTACAGTACAGAGATATAAAAATACTTCTGAACCTTTATTGCGACATTACGTCCAAATTAGGGATTTTTATGCAAGAGTCTCCATGGTAACCCCCCCCCCCCCCCCCCCAAAAAAAAAAAAATCTTTCTAAAAAGGTCAAACACAAAGAAACCAAATGGAAATGAAGGAAATGATTATTTTTTTCATACCAAGCTGAACCTTGTGAGTGTACGGTTCAGTGCTGCTGGAAATGGGCGCTGCTTGACTTTGACCGCGGGCAGCTGCCTGAGCCCGGTGGAGCTGCCGTTCCACGCTGCTTTGGAGGTGGACCACACCACCCTCACACACTGCGCTCCTGACCCACAAGTAGCCTTTCTGCTGGGACATGGAGCAGCGTGTCGGCGCTCCTGAGGAACGCCACCGAGGTGAGGGACGTGTACATCCTTCACGATAAGGACACGTTAAGGAGAACAGGACTGCCTCTCCCACTACTCACCCCCCGATCCCGCACACAGGAGGAAATCAAAGGTTTATTTTTAGGGAATAACTGCAGATATTTAGTTTCCTTTTGAATGTTTGCGAGCTCGAGGTCTTTCGGGTCCTTCTCATGTACCAGAACCTGGTGATATGGTGCACTGGAGCATGAACCAACTTAATGAGGCCCTTAATGGACCTCCTGGACTCATCACCTCCTCCATCAACTCATCAACTCCCCAGCACGGTCCCGGGGAGAACCTGCCCCCTCCCCTGTCCCCTAGCCTCTTATTAATAGTATGCTATGTTTGCTTTATGCAACTTAATCTTATTAACATTAGTAATGTGATTAGCTTAACCTTTTTCCTACTCATTGCACTACCACATAAATAGTACAGAGGGCGCTTACACTTCAACCCATAACCTTGAGGTCACATTGTCAGATAGGAACTTGACCGGTACCAAATACAAGGGCATCAGAAGTCTGCTGTGTCCAGTGTACACTCAGGGAACATCAAGACAACGTTTTGGTCAGTCAGGACTCGTAGCTAATATACAGACACGAAATGATATTGCCCCAACATGGGACTTGCAGCAGTAATACATTGGCTAATGATTTATACAGTAGACCAGGGTCTTACTCTATACTCTCCCTTGTTAAGGACTGAATGAAAACAAAAACAGCTGAACCATGTATGCCTGACTTGCGGGGTCCATCTCAGGCTCTATCCATTTGACAGAAAACACAAGAGGTCCCCATATTTAAACACACAGGTGGCAATCGAACCCGAATCGCGAGAGCCCTCATCCTGACAGAGAGCCACCGGCTGGGCCTGTCCCTCCGCCGTTATTAGCTGAGAGTTTGCTCAGAGCTCGTCCTTCACTCTCAGCCAAAACACCGTGAGCGATCCGGTGCCCTCGCGCAAGGGCTGCTGGGAAAGGTCCAGCGAGGTGTCGAGGTAACTCCAAGGAGGGGCCGCGGCTATTATGTGTCAAGAACAGGGCCATGGACAACTGTCAAACGAGATTAATGACGCGGCGTTTATTCCGCCTGAGGCAGGAGTCATAAAAAGGGGACTGGGTGCAGGACACGGTCCCAGCAGCTCAAGTCGTCATTCATGAGGCATGGTCAGCGCGGGCCTGGGCTGAGGAACATTCCGGCATCTACCCGTCTGCTGGCTGCAGCTGTCACTGTCCGCATGTAGGTGCCTCATGTTCTGCTTAAAGATCGCAGAAGCCGCACTGATGGGGCCAGGAGGTCGTCATGAATGCGTCTTAATTACTGCGTGTACGTTCATCCCAAACCCTTGGTCTTAACGTTAACCCTTTTTCATTAAAATAGTGATCGGAGTCTACCTTAAGAAATATAGGACATCACACACACACACACACCCACACACACACACGCACGCAGGTTTGTAATTATATCTTTGTGGGGACTCTCATTTCCATGGGGAAATCTTTAATCCCAACATGACGACCAAACCTCCACCTTAAACTTAACCATAAGTAACCAAACAAAATATGAGACCATTTTTAGTTTTTTTGATTGCATTCATAGATCTTTGTGGGAACCTGAAAATGGTCCCCACAATGTCAAAATAACAGGTTTTTATTACATTGTGTAATATAAACATAATTCACACATGCACACACACACACACACACACACACACACACACCCATTTTCACTCACCAATCACATGCTAAGAGCCTCTCGTTTACCTGATCTCTGGATCACCATATCCTGGTTTGGGGGGGGGGGGGGGGGAGGGTGTATGGGGACTTGGGCTGGAATAAATCGCATAGCCCTTGAGGTGGGAGGTGAAAGTAGATTGTGACACCCTGGGCTTTAATACAGCGGGCGACATCAACATCTGCTGCGTAGTTTCTATAAAAATCAGATTTACTGCTAAAGACTGGCCAACTGCAGTATTTTCACCATGGTTATGGGCCCCGGTGCAGTGCCTAACACAAGGGAGCAGTGTTACACACGCAGAGACACACACACACACACACACACACACACACACACACACACCCTGAGCCTTTATTTCACAAAGTACTGTGTGATACTCTGGATTCCCAACAGCAATTCATTCATTAATGCGCTTATCACTTTAAACTGCAGTTTCAGAAAATATTCACACATTAGGAGATTCAGATAGTCCATGCTAGAATCTGTCAAGACTGTAAATTCAGATAGCACACATTAGGATTTGGTCAGCTGTAAATTCAGACGGTATGCATTAGTATTTTATCAGGCTATAAATTCAGTTAAGACACATCTCAATTCGGTCTCTCAGTTGAAAGTGTTTGCCTTAATTACACTTTTCACAATCCCATCCTTCAAAACCTCGCTTGTTGCGGGGATATTCCCAAATAAGAAGCGGTACTACCCACAGCACCTCGCTCTAATCTAACCGGACTGTCTTATCCGGTTATGAAAGCGCAGCAAAGA
Organism: Brienomyrus brachyistius; assembly: GCF_023856365.1. NCBI lineage: Eukaryota > Metazoa > Chordata > Actinopteri > Osteoglossiformes > Mormyridae > Brienomyrus > Brienomyrus brachyistius. Next base: position 20,364,436 of record NC_064547.1, on the reverse strand, counting down.
GGATTTAGGGAATGACCCCCAACCACCAGCCCCTTGCGAGCACGTCCGGGCGCATCGCCTTACGTAACGTGGGGGGCGATTCCCCACGCTGCTCACGTGTAGTGAAGGACACCCTGTCCTGGTGGACTGAGCGAGGACAGCATGAGAGAACCACAGGGTGCAAGTTAGAAACCAGCTTTATAGAGAAAGAAACAACGGAAATGACGGAGCTCATAATAAGCCAGAATGACAGTAAACAGGCCAGAAAGAGGCTTTAAAAATGCTTATTGATTTGGCGCGCATGATGTGGATGAAAGGAGGGGCTCGCTGTGGTGGGACTGGACCTGTGCGGGGGGGGGGGACGGCCCACTGCTGTGATCGTCCCCTACTTTCGATCCGAACCCCGTGCGACCGTGTTGGTTGATCGGCGCCCCCTGGGGGCCTCCCTGAGGGGATTGGGGTCGAATCGTTTCCTAGGGAGCCAACCCTGTTCACCCTGGACCACATTCGCATCGTCACCGTCATGGTGTCACTGCGCTCTGAGTACTCCAGCAGGCCCAAGCCCAGTTTGTATTGACGCCAGTGAAATGGGACTTATGCCTCTATCGACCGAATGATCACTACAGGTCCTCGTCCCAGGAATTCAAATTAAACGTGTTTCAGGAGGGTTTCTGCTCCACTGATCCCAGCAGGGGGGCCCAATTTTACATGCATCACCCCCCCCCTCCTCCCAAGAGTCTTCAGTGGGACCCTCTGAGCTTCTGGCTGTGGGGTGTGACTGGGCACCAATGAGCCCCAGATGCTGTGGTGTCATAATAGACGTGTGACGACGGAACAAGGCTCAAACCCCAACTACAGCCTCCGCCCCCCAACCTGCACAGGTTCGACTCCCCAAGGTCTGAGGAAATAACAACAGTAAATAACCACATGCAAACCCCACTGCGCCACAAACCCTCAGGCTTCGCTGCCAGACTCATTTACACACATTTAGCAGATACTTTTACCTAGAAGCGCAGAGTCAGCCGGTCCCTAGAGCGACTGGGGGTTAAGGGCCTCGCTCAGGGGCCCAGCTGTGACATCACTCTGCCAACCCGGGGATTTGAACCGGCACCGTGTCCTAACCCACTGAGCCCTGCACCCCCCCGGACCCCACACACATTCTCAGAGGCTAAACGCTCAAATTGCCAGGAGAGAGATCCCCTCTGAGGTGCTTTCGGAAACACAGGGAATCCCGCTAACGAGAGCAACGCGTCCGGCCAGTGACGCCCCGGTTATTCAGGCGATTAATATCTAAATGGCAGGGTTATCCGAAGCAGCACAGTTTAGCCATGCTGCACGAATCAGACACGCTTCAGAGAAAGCCATCGCAAACCCACACAAGCCACCGCCACAGACAAAAAAATAAACACGCTCCTTCATCAGCCATGAACCGGCTCGCCAACTCGATTATATTAATGGCCTCATGCTGGAAGCGGTGAGGTAATCAGCAGGTTGGTCCCATCTATCCATCTCTTATCTGCTGGCTCTCAAAGCCCTCTGGTCACCTCTGCTGAAGAATACAGACATTTAAGATATTTACTGCTTATTCATCTCTCCATCCTGCGGCCCTCAATAGGATACAGTGATGAGAAGATGGATGGATGGATGGATGGATGGGTATCCCTTATTTTATAAACCATATAATTTTGTAAACCTCAAATCATCTGTTTCTGAAAGAGTAGGTTCTCCTGGTAATTAGCAGTGATGTGTTAATTATCTGGCCCATTTAATGTCCATTATCGGCATGTGACCGTCCAGCACATGGGCACCGGCTACGCACCAGCGATGCAAGACATGTGCCTCAGCTGAAGCTCTCATCTCACTCTGCGGGCCACTGGCCGCCTGGTGAAGGCTTCACGGTGAGGACATGTGCCTCAGTCTCAGATGAAGCTGCAGTGCCTCCATGATGCTTTACACTCGGTCTTCATACAAATGAGGACGGCGGACTTTGGCGGCAGCCTGTGCTCCTCTAACGGACCCAGGCCTCAAGCCTGCCCCCCCCCACCCCCCCGGAGCCCAAGTGGGCCCTGTCAGCACTGCTAAAGTCAAGCTGACATTTTCCATGTTCACACAGACGTCTTTCACGTGACCTGGTTTGATCCGATGTGAAACCCCAACCCGTATTCAAAGTTCAAGCTCTTATCCTGCATCTTCAGCATGATCTCATTTGCTCATCTCATCCTAAAAGGCAGCCGTGTTTTCCGTGAGGCGTGAACACAGGGAATCCCGCTAATAGGATCCCACCGAAAATGTAGAGTCAGCTCCATTAGGGGCGTGGTCATTCTGCATCACACTGTCCCACCTGTCCCACCTGTCCTACGCCTATAGCCACATCTAACGGGAGAGTCACTGCTCATGCGAACGCAGAAACAGCCAGGGAAGAACATGACTCCCTCACACCCCAGCACGTCGTACTGCATTGCATCAGTGCATGAAAGAATTCTCCCCTCGTTTCATTTGCCTCTGGGTGTTCGGCGGGCTAGTAAAAGTGTCGTCCCCCCCCCGGCCTGCCGACCCCTGGTCCTCCTATAAACATGTAATTGTACTGCTGGTCAAATTTACCCCCAGTGTCACAGCGGAAGGAGATGCTGTAGCTTCAGAACATAGTTGTGCCCCAACCCCCAGTGTACATAAATGTTACACTACATAAATGTTACACTACATATATGTTACATTACATATGTGATAGCTACCCCTCAGTGTACATACATGTTACACTACACATGTGACTCCCAACTCTCAGTGCACATATGTGTCTCAGTAGATATGTGCTACATTACATGTTACCTAGCCTTCAGTGCATATATGTCTTACACTACATATGTGTTACATTACATACGTGTTACCTAACCCTTGGCGCATTATGTGTTACACTACATATGTGTTAAATTACATTAGCTAACCCTCAGAGTACATACGTGTTACATTTACATTATACGCATGTTAGATGTTCATGCGATGGGACATCTTTGTTTCTTGGCTCCCGTTATTAAACGCAAAGAAAACAAAGTGTGTCAGGATAGTGGTTTCCCGGAATCCAGCTAACAGCCTTTTCCCGTGTCCCGAATGTCTTGTCGGACATCAATTCCTGCCACTATCTCAGCTATGGCTGAAGCACAGTCTGGCTGAAATGCTGGATGGCTTTTTTAAATTTATGCTCAATGCCCAGAAGCATGCTCTTATCGATCTAAAATTATTGAAATGAAATAGATCTACTTCATCATTCTGGATATTATTTTTTAAAAATATGACATATTCAATAAACAAAGAAAAAAAAATACAATACACACACATCTGGTGGGTGTTTGCAAGAAATATTATACAATAAAACACAAGAAGAAAATATAAAAAGAGGCAAGCTGCTGTTGTTTTTTTATCAGCTTATATCTGAACGCTCAGACTGGTTTTCTAAAGCGCTTTTACACATTTATGATGATTACCGGCACCTTTGATATTTCGACTCGCAGTCTGAGGTCTCGGATCAGCCGAGGAACGGAGCTGAAACCTAATCGCGTGTGACTCACGCCGCAAGTGTGCAACAAACAGGTGACGTTTAAAAAAGCGCATTGGGCAGGGACACAGCGCGTGATGCTGCTCGCGGGGGCTGGCCGGTCTGCCAAATGCGCTGGCCGCGCCCCCCCCCACAAAGCCCCGAACAGCTTCCAGCACTGATTCAGGGACTCTGCGTAAATTATGAGGGATTAGACCTCATCATGACTCCCCGGCCGTTCAGGTGAATTATGACAGAACGGGGCGAAATTTAGGATCCATTTTCCCCAGCGGAGGATGTGACTAAAAGACTTTATGCTGCACATAGATGGGGGCATGAAGAAATATTTCTAAATAAAGGTTGAGCTGACGCCGCTCATCGGCTGTTCGTTTGCATCCAAGGAGAATCGTGCGCTGAGCTTCAGACAAAAAACCTTCCAGGAGTCATGAACTGGGGTATCTCTACAGGGACACCTGTGGGCCTGAGGCCTGGTATGTCGGTGTTGAGGGTTTTGGTTTAGCGGTAATGAAGCTAGCACTGATTGAACGAAAACAGACAGAACGTCAGCTAGTCAGGGACAGGTCTGCCTCGGTACAGCCCGTGTCTGACTCAGGGACAGATAAGACTGGATTTGAAAGCAATGCACCGACATTTAGGGAGCAGTCAAGGGTACTCGGATGATCGCTGAGATTAATCTGTGTGGAAAACATCGTTATTTTAAGCATACCAACTGAATCGTAAAATGTCACGAAGACCATGAGCACTGCTGGGAACTCCTGTGGAAACAGGGAGCTGTTTATGCCAAACTCAGGCCAAATTAATAACTTTTCCATGGACCCACAAAGAGGTAACGTACTAGAAACAAAAATAAAAATATCATCACAAAGCAGTGCATTTCATACCGCAAACATTTAGCTCTAGCCGCATGCAGGGTGTATATCACCGAGGGCATCGTCGAGAACATAAAAAGTAAACCACGGCAAATAGCTTCCTGTGTTTTGATGTCCGTAAATCAGATAAGAGACTGAACACACCAGCTCAGGCTAGAGGTCTGACGCTGGAACGTGCGGATGTGCAGCTGCTGAAATGCGGCAGGACACGTGACGCTTGAATTGGTGCATCCCAGCGCTCACCTGGCGGCGCGTGTGGCTGCTAAACACCTATACCTGGACGTGTATCCATCACCGACTGGGCAGCAGAGCCCTTTCCGGAAAACGCTTCACCTGTAACCAAGCTGAATGCGGCTCAGAGAGTGCGACTGCGTCCTGTGTCACCTGGGGAGGGGACAGACCCTTTTTTTCCGATTCGAACACAGCCAGAGAACCTTGCGATCTCGCCACCACAGGCTCAGCCTGCATTTCCCGACACCTCCACACCCTCGCCTCCTCTTGGAGGTCCGTCCTGCCGTCGTAGAAGCACAGGCGCCCACACTGTGCATGCCAACCACACCTGCCCCTACCTTGGCCGCCACAGAGGAGCTTGGCTTCTCCAGAAGGTCCCAGAGCTTCTTCCTCTTCTCTGGGCAGCAGGTGTTATCAAACTCCCCCTCGCCCTCCCGTTCCCTCAGCGTCTCCGCCTCCCTGCGAAGCTCCTCGTTCATCTGCTCCTTCTTCTGGTGGTAACGTGCCTGGCAGCACGATTCCAGGTAGATCTCGTCGATGCCCCAATAGTCAAGCTCCTGTCCGAAGGACAGAGCACACATCTCCTCCATCATGTGCAGCTTGCCTGTCCGGTAGAAGTTCAGGATGGAAGTGAAAGCGCCAGGATGCCGGTCGAAGAAATACTCATTCTCGTTCAGACTGTAGTCGTCGCACACCTCCATTAAGGAGTCGTGCGTGTTGCAGTCTCTGAGCTTGCCGAGCCGGGTTCGAGGGAGCCGGTCCAGGGTCCTCCACAGCACTTCATGGTTGAGGCCCCCGACGTTGATGCGCACCCTCCGCGACCGCGCCTTCGTCCGGATGATCTCAATGGGCTCCGGAGGCAGGGAGCCCGTGGCTCGCGTACTGCTTTTGGACAACCCACAACCCGGCTTCTCGGCCATCGCCGCTGAGATGGATATTCGACGTTTCCCGCAAGAAAACAAATAAAAAGAAAAGAAAACAAAAACTATACTGGATCCACTTTAGACAAGTCCCTCCATGGCTGAAATAAAACCAAAAACAAATCGATTAAAACGTTATTCATAGGTTGAAGCACATTTTTCTTTCTTAATCTGGAAAATTTAACTGGATTTCAGCATGTGCGTTATTAAGACACTGGGCATTAAAAAAAGATTCAAATTCCGCCAGTGGTTTATCAAGAAACATAATCTGAAAAATACAGAGCAAATGAATCATGTTGTAGATGTGATTTCTTTACTGCCTCAGCATAGGGGCGTGGGATTACACCTGTTACTCGTGATCCCAACATAATTTGCGCCCTATAAGAGGATCGTTAATCCCGTTTTGCTCATGGAACTAAACATAAAAATGTCGAAAAACACCAAAACAGACTGGATAATTCAGCACTCTTCAGTCGGTTAATCGCACTTATTACTTTGTTTCCACGCTAAGCAGGACGGGCTTAGACCCGCTTGTATATTTAGTAAGGCGTTAACTAAATCCCGGGTTTATGTTCACTTCACTTACAGTACTTTGTAATTGCTGGGCTATTTAAAACTTACCCTGAATGATTGCATTTCAAGCCAGGGGTTTAAAGCACAATTACAAATTTTTAGCGTAATTTACACGGGATTTACTCGCTGTCAATCTCAGTAGGAATCAGCAAGAGCGCGTTTTATCTGCTCAAGGTTAAGATGCGTGTTATATAAGATAAAGTCACGGAGCTGAATCCGCGGGAAGTTCACATGCGGGGAAATAAATAGATCGTATTAACACTATAATACGAAAATAAGGGCAGAGAATACACTTAATTTTTTCGGAGATTGTTATGGTCTCTCCTGACGGACACACGCGTTATATCGCCCAGCTCGGTTAGGTGGTGAATGGTACCGAAGATGCAACAGTTTCCAGTCGATTCGGGTATCCGTGAAGAGAGTACAGTACCACTGCATCCCATAACACAAAATGTGCATTTAAAAAGATAACCGAGAAATAAACATAATTACATAACGCGTGATTTCACTGTGGAGGTTAAACATTTATTTTTCTGCGACGCTTTTTTGTGTCTTATCACCTGTTTTACTTATTCATTTTTGATCTGATTTTTTGGATCTGCGGTTTTTGCATACGCTTTCAAGTGGCGTAGTTACAGTGATCGCCGGTTTCTATTAACTTATCAAGGTTGTATGTATTTTTAAATTGATCTTTACATTATTGCAGCGGCACTGTGCGCATTGTGCTGATATCGCCCGTGCAAACATTAAAATAACGTTACGCCCACGGCTCCTGCGACCGCATCAAACACGCATAACAGTGAAACTAAAGTAACTGGGACAGGCCATCCCTTGCTGTCACCCCCTATGTCACATTATATTAAAGCATTAAGAAAGCGTGGCTCTCCTACCTTGCGGAAACGAGCCACCTTTTGCATGAAAGTCCCTCTTTTGACGGCGGGATCCGGGATCCCCTACGACTCCCGGCTCTCCGCGATCCGCCGATCTGCGCTCCTCATTTTGTTTGCAGAAAATAAATAAAATGAAATTAAAACGCGTAAAGATCAGGGGGAAAGCACAGAAGCTGGCCTCTTGAAATCAGAGAATGAGAAAGAAGCGGCGTCCCCGCTGCAGGGGCTGCTTCACGGCTGCGGGTGTGAAGGCGCACCGCGGCTGCATGGAGCGGACTGCGGACGGGAGCGCAGAGAGGGACGGCACAGCCGCATCACAGCCTAGAGGTGACACCTAATTGGATTGGGCTTGTACATCACCAAGGACGGCAGCAGATCATCCCCAGTGCGTACGGCTCTCCCCCCAGGTCCGCACGGCCAGCCCTCGGCCCCGATCCGGCTCCGCTCCCCCCGCTGCTGTGACCGCTCTCCCCACACCGCTAACTTCCCCGGGATGCGGCAGCGCACAGAGCCGCGATGCGTCCTTCTTACATTCCCACTGTGGGGTTTTTTCCAAGTTGCAACATATATGCAAGTAAAACGAAAGCGCACTGTTTTCGGCGTTTTATATATGATGATTACTGTCTAATGAATGAATGAATTGACTATTAAAGTTTGCAAAAAAATAAGCATTCAACAGTTGTTCCCAAAATATTATAACAGTAGCAATGCAATAAAAGCACACTTATTTATTAACAGGCAATAAATAGCCTTTTTATATAGAGGTACCGTGGCGCGAAGTCGCCCACCTTGAAATGCAAGCGCGGCGTATGCGGCCGCTGTATTTATATTACAGCTATATTACAGCAGCGTCCGCCTTTATCTGACAGCTTTCCAGTGCATTCTGGCTTTTACGATCATTACTCTCGCCTTTATGCAGGCATACTGTAATGTACGTGCACATGGACCCAGCTACTCCGCACCCGCGGAAACGGCAGACTTAGTGTGCGGGTCGGGAATATAGAACCAAGCAACAGCTTCGATTGTGTATATTCAGTTTTAATAACCGGTGACATTCATTCGGTGCTTCAATGACCACTATTCCAAAACTTCCCCAAATCACACTTGCTTATTCACTTGGGCAGGCGCACATGCAGGTAAATGGGAATTACCCCGATTAGCGGTTCACGCAGACAACGATGTCTGTGGTAGAAGCATAATCTCTGACAAATGGAGAAGAGAGTAAGCAGTGAGAATCTGGAATAACCATGAAAGATGAAAATCATTATAAGACTATTACTTGTGTAATCACACTTAATTATACAATTCCTCCCCATTTCATTTGAATGTAGTTCGACTCCCAGGCTGAGAATTAGGCTGTTTGTGTTATCCTGTAGGTATTCGTGTGCATATGGAAGAGACGCTGAACACTAATGATGTTACACGCCTGGCGCGTGAAGCCCATCTAGTGTGTGGAGCGCCAGGGCGCGTCACCGCTGAGACACGTGGCTGTCATGTATGACCATGACATGTTGGCGTGTTACACGTCACGCTTTCACCCACACGAGTAACTGTGTGTAACTTTGCTTCACCCAACCTACTACTGCCTTAACTGGGAAGTTCCTTAGAGCTAGAATTGGAATCCTTTATTCACAAATAAATTTTTAAAGGAATTTAATTCAGTAAGAATCTAAAGGTATAAATAAAAAAGACATTTATTGAAATATAATATATATATATATATATATATATATATATATATATATATATATATATATATATATATATATATATTGTAGCGTTTTATGGGTTTTTCGCCACAAGGAGAAATGGAGACAACCGAAGAACTTTGCTCAACAGGAGAGAAGCCTCCGAACTTTTATTCCTTCAGTAAAGAACAGAGTAAACCACAGCTAAGGCAAGCAAAGGCTAACTCTTCCACAAGCTCACTCGCTCTCCCCCTACACACACATAAACCCTGCCCAGATACACAGTACTACCGAGGATCCCCTCCAAGGTAGCCTGTGTGCATTTACACAAAAACCACCCAAACACATTTCCAAACACATAAGAACCCAATTACATTAGCAAACACTAACAACTCCCTCCCAAACAACACAAACAACAACAACAACAGGAATAACAGGTAAACAGATTCTCCCCCTCGGTGAGAGCAGTGCATTATGGGTGCCGCAGCCCCCTACAGTCCAACTCCGTTACAATATGTATACATCTCAAAGCGAGGACAGAGATCTTTGTACTTTTAATTCTGATAATATAGTGACCTCAGACAGGGTACATCTCATGTATAAATAATTAGTGAGGTTCGGTCTAGCTTTACTCAGAGAGAAGAACTTAACTAACCATTTGAATAGCTGACTATTCCCTTGCTTGGACTTGGATACATATTATTTAATGTTCACACTTTTTAAATCAAACTATCACTTTTTTTACATGTGCTGGCTAAAGGATGGAGGTTAATTTACTGCATACTGAGTCCTGCCAGCCCCAGACCCTCCAGTGGAATCCTTGCAGCCTAAATGTCGACAGTGAGGGCAGCACGCAAGCCGTTTCTTTGCGACGAGCTTCACTCCGCAGCCAGGGACATTAAAATAGATCAGGGGGTGGCAGTCATTAGCTGGTCAACCGACTCTGCAGTAAAAATGCCAGGTAGTAATGATGAAAGAAACCATCGTGTCAAAGTCAGACGCAGAGGTCACGCGGGGCCCGGTGATCGATGGCGCCCCCAACGAATCTGGGAGCGGAGAGAGACACCGAGCTCGTCTTGGAACGAACATGGAGGCTTTGGGACAAAAAACACCGACACAAAACAACAAGCAGGCAGTGGAAGCCGAAATAAATTCTTGGAAATGAGAAAAGGTACTATCATTTGCCATCTGTAAGGATGTGTCAGCTTCTGGCAGTGTGTTTTGCCAGGTCCATAGCAACACTGACGGCACACACCCCGGAGAACGTGCGGTGCTTGGTATTTTAATCCGTCTTTCATATCGCTTGTGATTGCAAGTCGGATTTTTACTCTTTACCAGCAGAAAGCCCGGGTGAACACAAAGCACATCGATAAAGGAGCAACTGAAGGCTAATTGGCCCATCCGCCATGTTTGTAGGCATCATAAACAAGCTTTATATAAGCAAATCCATGTACTTTGAAAGAAGGTATTACTGCATAATGAAAGTATAATCCCATATTTACATTATAAAGTCAATGCTACTTTTTTCTGAGCCATCCATTGTGTCAGGTCACATTTGTCGCTGAGCACTGAAACGATTTCTCAGGCTGAACGAAGGGAAGTGTTGAGGCGTATCTACCTGTGAACTGCACAGGGGAAAGTGAGCAGGCAGTGTTTGGAGAGATAGCTGCCGATGGAGGGGAAGGGTTATCAGTCAGCCAAAAGTGATCACAGGGGAGATCTCAACTGGACAGAAACAAGAGAGATTAAGACATTTTCAGTCGTTCTGTGAAACGCAAGGTAATGCGAAGGAAAAAGTAGTTTCTCTGGATGCTGAGTGCAAGATGATGGTGTGGCGTTCAACCATGAATTATAAGAGTATCCATCCATCCATCCATTTTCCAAACCGCTTATCCTACTGGGTCGCGGGGGGTCCGGAGCCTATCCCGGAAGCAATGGGCACGAGGCAGGGAATAAGAGCAATTGGAACAATCAATAAAAATAAATAAATTGATTCAGAAATGAATAAAAAGTTAGCAATGAAATGTACAACATGAAAAATAAAATGCACCGTTTAAGTTTTCAGGATATTGGTGCTTCATAAAGGACACAAATAGTGTAACAGACAGTAGTTAGTATTGTATGTCTGCAGAATTGTAATAATGTACATAAGTAGTGAAGGAGCAGTGAGGTCATGTGTCACGGAGTAAATGATATCAGACATCTGTTATACTCGCTATGTATGGAAATGTGAAGAATGACCAAGAACAAACTCTTGTCCTTATTCTGGGGGGGCAGTCAGATAGGTTGTCCTTGATAGGTGCAACAAAGTGGCCGTGACCCACGGGGCTCCATCCACGACTGGCTGTCGGCGGAGCTCCGCCCCCCCTCGCCTCGAGCTGCGCCACACGGAGCCAATGCAGGGTTGTTCCTGCGCTGTGAATCACAGGCCAACTCGTCTTCACTGCCGTCTTCGTCCTGGTGGGCGGTTTGGCAGGGCGGGCAGGAGAGTCGCTTACAGGATAGGCTGCGGCTGACTGAACAAGGGAGTCAGGATACAAATGACGGGGGGGGGAGAGGGGAGAGGGGTAGCCGCGGGGCCCAGCGTCGCCTTCATGGGTGGATGTGCTCACAGTTCAGCTTTTCCGTCGGGATCGCGCGAAGGCACAGGGGTTAAAAGGTGCCAGATTTACACCTTCCATTATATCCTTAAAAGGTAATCAATCCCAGAATAGGCTGAGCGGTAGCTTAGCGGTGCCCGGATTATTTTGCAGGCGGCTGTTTAGTTTGGGCGGCATGCGCGAGTGGAGAGCTTTCTAAAATGAGGAGACTCAACATTACACGCGATTCTGTAATTAAACATCTGGATGCGAAATCCGGCTTGGCCTTCACTGGGGCTGCTCTTCCCGCCAATAGGCTTCAATTTACTGTTATATAAACCGACTGGTCTGTGCAAGTATGTATTCTAATTAAACTAATTCTAAACATACCAAGCCATTATTTAAACTAGCTAATATACAGCTAACACTGGCTATGCAGTAAGTTATTCACTTTGCTTGTATTATTTTTATTTTAAATGAGTGTTTTAAGACCAAGTGACATTGTGTTTTCTGCTTAATCCATCACTAATAAATTAGATTCCAGTTCTGCAAAGGTCTAATATTAGGACAGTTAGTACTAAATAACATTTAGCAGGCACTGTGTTGGGCACCCCTATGTAGCACCAAGTAGGACCTGCATTCGTCTGCAGAGCCACTGGCTAGTTGTGCTTTCAGAGATGCCTGTCTGCGCAGCACTGTAGTACTGAGCTGTTATCTGTGGTCGTCCTGTCAACCTTAACGAGTCTGACCATTCTCCGACCGCTCTCATTAACAAGGCGTTCCTGGCCACAGAAATTCCATTGACTGGATGTGTTTCCGTTTCTGCAAAGGAATCGAAGGAAAAAAATCCCCAGAAAGGATGTTCCACACAGAACGTGCAGTTATTTATGATTAAAACACGCTGAAGATCAGTTACTCATTTTAAACATGACATGTGAACAGGGAACACCTGAGCCGCCGCGAGCAGCAATCACTCAAAGAGATGGGGGCTCTCTGCCCCCTCAGCTGTGGTTACCTTTGTGTACAGCAAGGTCAAACGTCACATGACATTAACCTGAGATTTGGCACAGTTTGGTCTCTGCAGAGATTTCTACAGTGTCACTCATTCATGGCGAGAAAGCCCCCCCCGACAGGACACTCACCTGTGGGACGCTAACAGATTTTTCCCAGATTATACCTCAAAAAGTTTTAATGATGCAAGGCGTTCCAGACAAAGTACAGACATTGTATATTCACTCAAAAAGTGGAACCTCACATGAAATATGACTAATATAGCACAATGTACCTGCCAGTCTCCACAGTTCCTCCTCTTCGATGTATTTCAACCAGAAAAATGTGTCCATTGTGAGCAACATCAATGCCTCGAGTGTCTTTTAATGATCAGAAAAGCAGCCTACAGCAGAGGGCGCTATACCAAATTAAACTGGATGGATTCACTGATTAGAGGACAGTTTTGTCTGTTTTTCTTCAACACTTCAGACGTCACACGTGTGACACGTGTGGCAGGTGTACTGCAGGCTGTCCGGCGGCGGCCTTATTCTTCAGAGAGCAGTTAGACTCACTGGCACAGTGCAAAGGCGGCATTGTGAGACCTGTCTCTGCAGTATGCTAATGAATCACTGCCTAGCTTGCCCACTCCACTGCACCGCCAGGACAGGCATGTAAATTAAAGCAGGAAGACAGCACCTCTCAGTCAAAAGATTAACTGGCAAGTCGCATTGCCGCCTCGACCCAATTGGATGGTTGGAATAATCATGCATTATCTTTTTGGACATTATTATTTTAAATGACAAACAGGATACTTTAAATCGCCGCATTTTCTTTGCTTTTATTCTTCCAGGGTGGCACAGGAAGCAGCTGACATATTTTGCAGTGATTTTTATGGGGAATTATCCGTGGGCTTGGTTCATGGCATTTTTTTATGTAAAAAGTGATCTTTTAAAAACGGGAACGCCAGAGGCTGCTCTGCCTGACCTTTATCTGGAACCAAAAAATGCTTATTTTTTATTAACGTTCCCATAGATCAAAATGTACTTGGCTGAGCATGTTTCGTATTAAGACGTGCGTATTACATTAATTACGGCACTATGACCACAAAGTCACGGCGCCTGATGATGTCGACGGACCGTTAATTACTCGTATGTTCGTCTCACATCGTTCATGCCCTCCTGAGGGCAGTTTGGAACAGGATGACTTGGGGGCGGAGCCTGCAGTGATGGGGCCTGTTCATTCCCAATGCCCCGCCCCCTCGCCAAACGTATACATATACTTCCGATGGCTTTTTACATGCTCATTTGGTGCTAATGTGGCGTACAGTTGAGGAAGCCGGGTTAGACTTCCTTGAGGGTCTTGCACATCAGTTTGCCAACCCTCGGATTGGAACCAGCAACCTTCCGGTCCCAAGCGTACCTCCCAAACCCGCCACCCCAGGACTTTCATTGCATTGAACCCTAACCCCGCTCTGGCCAAGTTCATTCACTGCCCGCTCCCCATCCAGCGCTCCCATTCAGCATCCTGCCTGGGGGGGGGGGCGGTCCTGCATTCCCCGCTGCTGTACTCTGACTCTCCATTGTGCTGTTAGTTCCCCGCCTGAGTGCTGCCTCCCTGCTTTGGCACTTGTGATACCTTCTCTTTTTATAAACAGTCATTCCAGCCTGAGGTTAAGTAGATTTCTCCGCCCCACTGCTGCTCTCTGGAGCTGAGCCTCCCCCCGAGGCCCACCCCTCCACGGCTGACTCCCACCTCTCTCTGGGACTGACCCTCGCACCCTCCCTGATCCCAGCTGTCCCTCCTGCTTACCGCAGAGGGTGCGTGCTGGCTGCACTCCCCGTAACGCTGCGGGCACACGGCTCCAGGACTGTAGCTTTGGTCTCTCTCTTGGTTCCCATCCCTCCTACTTGGTCCAGGTGAATCGGGGACATGCTAAAGGAGCCGCCCTCTGCCCCCCCCCCCATTCCATGTCCTGGTGCAGACTCTGGATCAGAGTGGGCCTTTACGCAGCTCTTCGATAATGAATGAGCTCTAAAGGTTAAACTCTCACACCCATGAGCACACTTTACTCACATTGGTACCTCTTGACAAATGTAAACGTCGAGAATAATGTATATAAAGGCAAGGGCTGCAGCTCGCACCTGGGGCCTGACAGCACAGCGCGTCGCGTCATGTGGACACGCCGGGTTTAACCCTTTGCATTCCGGCACGGGATGTGCGCCCCTCGCCCGAGCGCTCTCTGTTGCTCTCTCAGTTAATAACGCCGTCACCAACGCTCTTCTTGGTGAATTATGCAAGCTAAGTACTCAGGGCCACGCAGACGCGCATTTCCGCGTGGGCGGTTGCCATAGGAACCCTTTGCTGTTGCATCACGCGCCGGTGATTTTGTGGCATGCGGCTGACGGACAGCCCTCGCCCTTTCCGGAGCCTGCAGTGCTGCTGCTGGTAATCTAGTGGTGGGACGGGTCGGGGCGGGCCGGGGGGGTACAGGGGGGTGGTCTACCTCTCACTCAATGAACCTCACGTGCCTCTGCAGAGAACCAGCCCCTCACCTTTCACCCCCACCTCTCACGTGTGTCTCTGCCATAAAGTGTGGGAGGAATCCATTCATCCATCCATCCATCCATCCATCCATCCATCCATCCATCCATCCATCCATCCATCTATCCATCGCTCCAGATCCTGGCACATTTTTAAAAGCAAGAAAGTTATTCATGTTAAAGATAAAGCTACTGCTGGATAAGGGGGTGTTTTTAAGGACTGGTGGGTTTTTAGAGCTCCAGTTGACGGTGATTTGCATGTAAAGTGCGGAGAGTGCAGTGGGAGTGGGGTGGGGAACAGGGACAACTATAATCTCTGTGAGCGTGCGGGGCGGCCCCGGCCTCCTGCCTAAATTATTATAATAAGCGCTCAGTGGAGGGCTGCCACTAAAAATAGCCCCCGTGCCAGAAGCTGGGTCCCGGGTGGAGGGACAGGGGGTGAAGATGCAGCTGAGGGCTCCTACCCTCTCATTTCGTACAATGGCAGAGCTCCTGGGTGCTTTCCAAGGATTAACGGCTGAGACAGTGAAGCGTACTGTGTGATCGGGGTGGGCGAGTGCACAGGGAGTGAGGGATAGCGCCCCCTGTGTGCTCATCTGTGAAGCGGGGCATTGCCTGTCAGTCCCGCAGTCATGGAGCCCTCATACGCATGATTTATGGAGTCTTTAAGAGCGGCAATGCCCTGGAGGGGCTGCCTGGTGGTTTGGGGGGGGGGGGGCCTTTTCATACTTCTAAAGGTCATTACCCACGTCGGCCGGCGTACAGAAAAACAGGAGTTATGTTTGCACATTTGTATGAAAATGAAAGCCACGTTTATGCTACAAAATATGTTCCGTTCATATAACTATATGTGAACTATACTCCAAGTCAGAAAAGCAATAAAATTAATCATGTTAAAAAAAGAATTTTGACTTGTGAAAGAAACTTTGTTACAGGAGAAAATGTTTCTTTGTGATGGCCTGGCTCTGCACCTGGGGTGTCCCCTGGATCACTGGGACAGCCCCCAGACTCACTGCCACTGCGCACTGCATAAGTGCTTATGGAAGATGGATGTTTAAATTGCCTGTACGAGTTTCAGTCAGATATAAATATGTATTTTATTCTATTTATCAGCTCTGGGGTTGAGATAACTGCTCCTTGCACGCGTGTGATTCTTACCTGACTGGATTTGAAACTGGTACCCCGCAGGTTAGCCCATATTCTAGTCTTATCTTGTGGGGTTTATCATGACTGCAAGAAGCTAATATACCATCTGTTCATCCATCTATCATCTATCCTTCCATCTATCCATCTTTCAATCATTTATCCAGCACAAGGTCGTGGAGAGCTTGCAGCCGTCCCAGACAGTACAGAGCACAAGTCTGGGGTAGTTCCAGGACATGAGGCAGGGGACACCCTGGACAGGATGCCAGTCCATCACAGGGCAGGAGGCAGGGAACACCCTGGCCAGTCCATCACAGGGAACATACACTTTCGTACCATTACAGTGTTTTTATAGGCAATATAGAGATGTCAATTCACTGTAACCCACGATAATACACATCGCTTCAAATGCTATGGTATATAAAATATTATTTCAAGAAAGAAATTCATATTTAAATATTTATATAGGTGTATCGATCTATAAAATGGCAAACCTGTAGCATACAGCTTAATTTCTTTGCCTTGTCACTCCCCTTTTATATGAGATGACAGTTTTGCTTTATGTCGGTAATTAATCGCGTTATTAACAAGCACATATTTAAAGGCTGCCAGGGACCTCATATTCCCAGGCAAAGTAAATCATGTCAGCAGTGTCTGTGTTTTATAATTAGGTGAACTTCGAAGCCACCAGCTCTGCGATAGTCCTCAATGATCTGTAAAGAGCAATATCTAAGACACTGTTTATCGGTTGTGTTTATCAATCCATCACAGTGACACGTATCATGACTCAGCGTTTAAAACGAGCATGTGATGTTCAGTACCAAACTGGGGTCTATTTATCTGAATGCTGTTTATACAGGTACAATCATTGTACCAGACAGTTTTGCATAACTCTCAGCCAATAAAGATTCTGTGTTTATATCTATTTTATACTATTTGTGTTTATAATATGACAATAATTCAAAACATCCATCTTCCAAACCAATGGGCACAACCCAGGATGGGAGGCCAGCCCATCGCAGGGCACACTCACACACCATTCACTCACACACTGTCACACCTACGGGCAATTTAGCAAGTCCAATTAGCCTCAGCATGTTTTTAGACTGCGGGGGGGGGGGGGGGGGGGGGGGAACCGGAGTACCTGGAGGAAACCCCACGACGACATGGGAAGAACATGCAAACTCCACACACATGTGACCCAGGCGGAGACTCGAACCCGGGTCCCAGAGGCGTGAGGCAGCAGTGCTAATCACTGCACCACCATGCCGCCCCATATTAAACATAGGTGCAGTAAATATAAAAACAGGGTGTTAATGTAACATTTTCCAGCCATTCCAAGCTGAATTAATCAATGACCTTTACTTTCTGTAACATACAATAAATAAGGAAAAGTCCAATTCGGAATTAAATATTTTAACAAATATTCAGAAATATGACACATTTTCAAACAATCGCTGATGCATATAATGTATTTCATGTATTTAACAGTGTAATATATAAATTATATTAAAGCATGCAAATGTGCTACACGTTTTTGGCTGACTGGCAGTTTAAATTTTATTGCTCGTATAATAAAAATGTTCTGAAAACCTGAATGAGTGCACAGATTGAATAAGAAATGACATACTTCCAGCATAGAGGGGAGAGTTGTTACATCAGTGTTGTTACTAATTACCGTTGCATCGACTATGGAAAATAATTCCGTTAAAAACCAACATAATTTTTTCAGTATTTTTCCTGTCTACTCATAATAAGAATCCGAAAATAAATGACATTTTGGTCACAGTATCTCCAAGTATTGTTAAACATGAATCATTTTGGCAGCACACAAATGAGTGTACAGGAATAATGTCTGGTGTGGAAAGCGTCACCTTCTGAGCCTCCCAGATTTTGACATGTCAGGCCTCTCATTAAAATTCTGTCAGGGCTTGGCTTAAAATATAATTCCTTTTCCATTGTTACCACGTTCAGGCGTGTCCCTGTCAGAGGCTGCCGTATAGCCGAACCAAAGGCTTTCCCCAAAGTACTCCGATGTTTACAAGCCCTTGACATCGGCCGGCGTTTAAGGGCTCCTCAGTGACTCTGACCTGGGGTTCCAAGACGATGCACTCTGTTCTGCGGGAACACTAATGGAGTTCCTGGCAGGGAAACCAGGAAGGTCCTCTGCATCTTCCCAGATGAAGCGGAACGCCAGTCTTACTGCCTGCCTCTCAGCTTCTAATGTTTATGAACTGACTGCCTGTTTTACTTGAAAACCCCTACCTGAAATCGATCCTTTTGTCTGCATCCTGGCTAATTATGTTATAATTTACTCCTGTGGGCAGAGCTGCTCGACGAAGCCCCCCCATTTAAGCAATATGAAAAAATGTTAAGTCAAACATCCTGTTATCAAGGGTGTGTTATTCCGTGTGTGGGACACTGTTCCTGTGATTGGAGGGCTGCCCGTTCAAATCCCATAGTTAGTGGGATGATGTCACATGTACGCGTTGGGGCATCTCCACAAATAAGCTCCTCTGGATGTGGGAAATACAATGAAGGTGGATTCATCAGTGAACAATACATGTTTCACATTGTCTACGGCCGAAGAACTGCGCTGCTAGCTGCTGGCACGAGTGATCGAAGGTTTGGCTACAGCAGCCTAACCATGAATACTGACTCCGTGGATCTTCTGATGAACAGTTTTTGGTGTAAACAGGAGAGCATTTAATTCTGCAGTGAGTTGGGAAGCTGTGGTTTTATGTTCTTTGGAATTAGCCCCCAGAAATCCCTTTCAGACAGCTTCCTTTTGTGTCCACTGTTTCTCCTGCTGGATGCGGTCTGTCCTTCGTGGTGGTCTGCCGACGTTACCCTGTATACCATAGCTCTCAAAACACCACAAAGACTGGCTGTCCTGGTCACAGACGCCAACCAGACGCGAACCAAGTTTATCCTCTTTGGATCTCTGATATATCTCCCATTATGTTGTGTGCATTACAATATTTTACGCACAGCTGTGCTACTGCTCTGCTAATTCAACCTTTCACACTCTGCTCATACTGATGGAAAGTGCAATCAGTAATGATTGGCCACCAGACCGTGCATATATAGGTGTGACACCTCAAACATTATTGACCAGGTGTTTCAGCTTCCTTGCTCATTCCCTGTATATGTCCACTGTCACATAAGATTGAAAACACAATTATTTAGCCTTCTGACCCAGAGACTTGGTGCTACAGGCCTGCCTGCCGTGGTCGACATCACCCCAGCTCCTGAAATGGGAACCACAGTGAAATCGGACATCCGATTTTCCAGATTGGTTTCAAGGTGGCCGTTCAGGATGTTAGTTTGGTGACACACTGAATACTATCTACCATATACACAAAAATAAGAATGGTGTGGCTATGTTTACTGTCAGCCTTAATCAAGTTGTTGACTCCAAAGGAAATGAAAGTAATTGACCCATTAAGGTATAATTTGGTTAAGTGCTTTTCAGTCACTGATTAATTGCACGTTTATTTTATACACACTACAGTTAGTGATTTATGCCAACGGGTGTCAAAATGATCACAAGACTTCATTGTGGTGCTTGGTAAATAGGGTTGATGAAGACACTGTGTCAAAAAGTGTGTGTCAGTATCTTACAGTAGTTTCATTTTAAAATGAGCCTAAGATCTTGTTTCATGCATGTGTTCCACCCATGACACTGAACTCCCCGTTCTATGTCACCTGCTCTATCGATTACAGCACAAGTCCGTGCTCCCATTACTTACTATAACGCCTCCTGCTGGTTGACACTCCCTACAGCCACAACCACCCAGACTCCACTGAGACTGACCATTCCCATTCCCAGCTAAACCATACCAGACAGACCATGTCTGTCAGGCCATGCCCAGTAAAACCACTCCCATCTAAACCACACCCAGAGAGACTACGCCCAACCATTCCAGAATATCAGAGAAATCTGTTGCATATCTCCGAATTAACTTAAGGGCAATAAGAGGCCATCTGTAATGTAAAACTTTGTGAAATATTGAGTCTGCTATTTGCCGAACTGTTGGCTTTTTGCGTTTATGATTTGATCTGCTTTTGGGATTCTTGCCCACTCATTGAACTTATTATTTTTTTTTGTCTTGCTCTCGATTGTTTTTGAACTCGCCTTGTGTTGTGGCTCTGGCTCTCGGATGATGCTTCCGCGCGTGTCAGTCCACAGTGTGAAGCATTAAATATCTCTCTGTTATGACAGATCCAGTGAAGCTTCAGTCTGCGTTGAATAACCAGGAAGAAAAGTTAATTGAGCCTGTGCACTTGTTACAATCCTCCCCTCCCCTGCCAAAAATGTCTGAGGTCTTGGGAGTTCCAACCACTGCCATTTACACTGTTTCAAGTTCTTTTCCATTACCATATTGATTGTCACACCTCCAGATAAGTACAAGGGTTTTATTATGCAATCGCCATTATACAAGACCAACCAACCAGAGCAAATTTGGTCTATATTGGATTGATGTAGGTTATAGCCCATTCTTTAGACTTAATTATCCTGCAGGGTGAGACCACCAATCTGGACCAGAACATCCAGATGTCTATTTCTGTTGAGCGGTGATTCCATCTAGGAGAGGTTTAGTCACTTGTCTGATGTTCTTGCCACCCACACCATTGCACAGCATCCATGCAACTGGGCAGAGTCCCTGCATCTCTAGAAGAATGCTCCCACCGTATTTGTACCGTCTGTGTCTATATTGTGGAGAAGCCAGACATCATCTTAGCGAGCAGCCCAGAATGTTCCACAAGCAAAAGGGCACCCGTCGAGAAGCATGTGGGAATTTCAGCTCTGATTAACTCAACCCAAAGGCAGTTCACAGCTGCCGTCCTGAATGCTCAAGGCTGCATTACCCAATGCTTTGATAGACTCTGGTGAGGCAGGGGAATTTATAGATGAGAAGCTGGCACATCTTGTCAAGTACCTTGTCAAGCTATCAATCCTTATCTCCAGGTACAGGATCTAAACAGCGAATCCTTTCGGAGATGGGCGAGTCACTCAGCACGCTGAACCACTCACACCATAAAATGGACCATGACATTTTGAAGACATGTTATCTCTCATAACAGTTTCTTTCATAGATCCCCTGGTACTACGTCATCCCTAACAACAAATACATTGCTTGGCCATACCACGACGAGGGGGGAACTTATTCCCTGAAGTTTTTAGTGTAGAATTATTCAATTACATTCATAGCTATATAGCACCTTTCACAACATAGGCACCCCAAGGCACTTGACAACAGTGTGTGTCAATCAAGGGAAAAGGGGGAGAAAGAATGTTAGAAAACGACAGAGGAGAGAATCAAAAACTCCCCAGTGGGGAGAAAAAAACTTCATCCCCCCCGCGGGCATGGTAACATTAAAGAATATAGGTCACCCACATTAGGGCTACTTCTTAGGTTTCTCTTCTTTTAAGCTACAATGAAAATCTTTTCTTTCCCCAGCCTTTGCGGAGGCTTAAAAAGTATTGGTGAGACGATTGTTTGTTTATAAGTGTGTGTATTTTATGTTTTTAAAGTGATATGTAAATAAAATGTACTTACTTGCTTGCTTTCGTACTTGCTAATACAACGAGAATGAGCTTGCTTTAACAAAAGCAAGGTATAAACTGTGATCAGTCAGAGGTCCAGCGGTGGGCTGGCATATCGCGGGACACACCCACAATGTCACACTATAACCCTCCATTGTCACTCCAGCTCTACAGAGCACCAGCAATACATTAATGCCAGAGCGAAACAGGCAATTCCACAGTATTCCTGAGACTTTGCTATCGATCTGCTTCGGAGTGCCTCTCTTCCACGGAGTAGCATTCATCCAAGTATATTCCCAAGTCAGAAGCTATGGACAAGTGTATAGATGAGGTTGTTAGAGATTTGTTTGACCTTCTACATCCCCTGCCGCATTCAGTTTCTTCTTCGTGTTAGAGAATGATGAGGGTCTGCGTCCCTGTATAGATTATCAAGCTTTGAATGAAATTACTGTCAGGTTCCATTATGTGCTCACGCTGATCGCAGCTGTGCGAGAACAGGTTTGCCAAGTGGCAGATTTCACTGAGCTTGACCTACAGAGTTTGAATAAACTTATCAGAATTCTGGATGCATGGAAGACAGTTTTTATTACCACTAAGGGGCATTATGAATATTTAGCAATGCCCAACAAACTGATGGTTGCACCTTCATTTTTTCAGCCAATTCTGAATGAGATTTTTCAAGATATGGTAAAACCGTTTTTGATCATGTATACTGATGATTTCCTCATTTATTAGACTAGTCTATTTCAATATGTCCAACACGTTCACCATGTCCTACACCATCTCCATGAACCTCAATTATGTGTCAATGCAGAAATGTGTGAGTTCTACTAGCCTAATGTTTTGTCAGCTTGTGTCTTGACCTTGACTTTTGGTTTATGTTTTGGTGCCTGTTCTTCCTTGCTTGTTCTTTACTTGGATCTTATAAAATTAATGTGTTTGACACATAAAGCTCAATAAGTTGTAGAAGATCTGGCAGCATGGTGGTTAGTGGTTAGCACTGCTGCCTCACACCTCTGGGACCTGGGTTCGAGTCTCCGCATGGGTCACATGTGTGTGGAGTTTGCATGTTCTCCCCATGTCGTCGTGGGGTTTCCTCCGGGTACTCTGGTTTCCCCCCACAGTCCAAAAACATGCTGAGGCTAATTGGAGTTGCTAAATTGCCCAGCAGTGTGAGTGAATGGTGTGTGAGTGTGCCCTGCGATGGGCTGCACCCCCATCCTGACTTGATCCCTGCGTCATGCCCATTGCTTCCGGGATCCGGACCCCCCGCGACCCAGAAGGACAAGCTGTTTGGACAATGGATGGATGGATGGAAGATCTGACTCCAGTTGAAAGGAATTTAATTCTAAAAAGTGATGTCAAAACAAATTTATTTATTTATTTTTTAATTGCAGTTTATTTTTTCTGTTTTTAGTGAGGGAAACAAGTCTTTCCAATATCTACACTTATAAAGGTGCAAAACTATGCATGGCTGTTGATCATTAATAAGTAAAAAAAGTGTATCAGGACATCATTAATATGGGGGATATGTGCAGCCATAGTCTATCACAGAAACATAGCAGATATGCAAACAAAACAGTACACAGAAGTGGGTAGATAGTGTAGCGTGGAATTACAGCTTGTTAATCACCTGTTTATTCAAGGCTGCAGGGAAGTGAATAAGGTACATTGTAGGCTGAGGGCCAGCCTATCACAGACATTTATAAGAGAAGAGGCCCATTCATGCATAAAGAACATTGTAATGGTGCTTATCAAACCTGCAGTACCCACTGGCCAAGATATTATAAATATATATTGCTCTATGTATAGTTTACGTACACATGTTATTTTACAGAGGAATAAGCCCTTTCACAGATACATTTTACAGCAGTTCACATAATACTTATTATGCACAAACACATTATTTATCTAATCTGGGCTGAATTGAGCTCATAACATTGCTTCTCCACTCTAAAATGGATGCATAGGACAAACGTGGCTTCATTCAAAGCAGGGTCATATTTGCCAAATGCTTACAAGGGTGTCGCTGAATTTGTTAAAACACAGAATGAACATTTCTGGGATGGAAAGCTGAATTTATCTGAAATTACCGGTCGGACATAGTCAGATGGAGAAGCACTTGACAGCGAGGTCAAGCCCAGGAGATCTGCGAAAGCGAAAACAATTAGCAGACAGAGGGGGCAGTCCGATAAGGGTCAGGAAGAGAAAGTGCGAGACATGGTTATTACAGGGCGAAACGCCGAAAAAAAGGCTGCAGAGAAGTCTGTGGGAACTGGACAATCTCAGTCAAAGCAGAGGAACTTATTCTGAACAGTAAACAGCAGTGTGGATGTGAACAACCTTATGACAAGCAAATGCAAATAGGTGACATTTTATTGTCAGGCGACCTGCTACTCAAAATAAACCAACACACGTGAAAGTTAGTGTTTCACGCCTCTATATGCAGACTTGGAGCCGCATGCAAAAACATGCAAAGTGCACATGATGCATTTCAATAGCAGTGTGTTCTGCTGAACCACCGAATCGCAGCTTTCACAGGGCTGGGCTCCCTTTCTGACAGGTTTCTCAAAAGGATATTGGGGGAAAAAACACAGACTGATCATTATACATCACACAGAGTTCATCTAGAGTGGAAATATATTTGGTAAATTACTCCTAGAGTCACTGTTCTGCGACTTCAAAGAATAATGACCTAAGGATGCTCCCCTTTAATGCCCCCCCCCCCAGCCAGATTCACTGCCAGTGTTCCCTCTCATTTTGGTGCTTCTCAGTCATGTGACTTGAATGAGTGACAAAAAGCATAAGAGAAGCATAAGGACAGAATCCTGAGTGGAACTGAACCAATCAGCATCAATATACGCGTATATGTTTTATTAATAAATTAAGAAATGTTAGATTTCTGTTCTGGAATTGGATATGTTCTGTAACTTACTATTATCCCACATTATATATGAATAACCCAGTGGGAATGCAAATAGGAGAGGGTTCATTTTAAGCAAGGAAATGCCACTTATTCATGGAGCAGGAGAACGTCGGTCTTCATGGAGCAGGAGAACATCGGTCTTCATGGAGCAGGAGAACATCGGACTTCATGGAGCAGGAGAACATCGGACTTCATGGAGCAGGAGAATGTCGGTCTTCATGGAGCAGAAGAACATGGGCCCTCCATGGAGCAGCAAAACGTCAGCCCATCAGAGAATGACGCCCTTAAGAAGCAGGAGAACTTCAGCTCTGCATGATGTAGGAGAACGTCGGCCCTTCTTGGGGAAAGAGAACACCGGACCTTCATGGTCGACTATTGGCTATCAGTCATGTTCTCCTTCGCGCTTGTAAGGATGGAGGTGATAAGCGTGACATGTTTAATAAGAATGAATGGCTAAGGAGATGCTCTGCTCAGTCCCATCATTCTCCAAAAGGTGCTCATTAAAAATAAATAAATAAGTGTCACTATCCTCTTCCTTCAGCTCCCTCCCCATCTATTCTCTGGCTCAGGGTAATGATAGGTCACACAGGCAGGAAACGTGGGGGCGTGGGCATCACGCATCAGGAAATTGTCCTCATTTATCAGAAGATCGTATTAGTGCTGCTGTCAGCCCCCACATCCCCCACAGATGGTACGATCCACGCATAAGAGTTGTAGTTATGTGGCACTGAGTCGCTGATGTAAATACTTGTTTATCCCAAAGATACTGGCATCTGCACCACTGTGCTACTTCTCACTGCAGCTTCAGACGGCGCTGTAGGCAAACAGACACGCACACGACATGCCGAGTCTGCTAATGCACCGGGGTGTTTACCGAAGTAATGGCACTGGCGGGCAAAACGAAATCACTCACTGCGTGAAACAAAGCACACAGACGTCTGCTGAGACCTGTGGGCTCACTGCGAGCAACGGAAAGTAACTAACAAGGACTGAGGAGCTCAGAGGAGCTCGGCGCAGAAGACGATGACGTGGAACGCGTGTCACCATACCGCAGCGATGACCTGTCGCCAATCACCCTGTCACCTTCTGGTCACAAACACTCGGAGAACAGCCGCTGGAGGCGAGCGTGCCTTTTCAGCAGATTTTCGGCTCGCGGGATGAGATGGACATTTTCCCACAGCAGAAGGACATGTTCGTGGCAGATAGGCCCAGCCTTTTTTCTCCACAAATTGGAACTGAAGGAGTGGAAGCTGCATCGAACGCTTATAATAGCATTTATAGTTGAACGATGCAGTGCAGCTGCTTCGCAACCAGGACAGTTCAAGACTCGCTTCCCTACACAGGAAGTAAAGGCTTGGTTCTGAGCTTGTCTACGGTTTAGCAGGAAATGAAGGATGTTGGTGCCACTCTCCTACTAGCTGAACACTTCCCATAAACCTGCCAGTGGCTCTATCCCATATAAAATATGCCCGCAACTCTTCTTGGCACTGGCTGAATAATCGCCCCTCCCCCAGTGAAGTGCTGATTGATCCCGGGGAGTGAGAGTCAATTAGAAGCGTGTGATTGAGGGCGCCCCCCTCCCACCTCCGGTGCGTGCGCTGCGCTGGCCGCCGCATTGTGATGTGGCCGTGAGCAGCTTTAAACCCCCCCCCGTCAGCATATCTCAGCATCGTTCACGCTCCTCTGACGACCCATCTAATGGATGGGCTTTTGATATTCATGCAACTCGAGCATTTTAAAAGGTTTAAGGTTTATTTACCTGGCTCTCGACGGATGGTCAATGGCTGTTAAATAAAAACATCTTAATATCTCACATTTTAATATTTCAGTAGTGCTAATCGAGATGGTTAATAGAGCTGCTCACGAAACTCCTGAAAAGCACAGCGGTCTCCATCCTCCGTCAGTGTGTGTGTGTGTGGGAGTGTGTGTAGCATATCCTGGGACAGGCTCCAAACTGGCTCTGGCCTGCCTTAAATAAGTGGTTACAGAAGATGGATGGGTGTTCTCTGAAGAGGTGGCCTAAAGAAAACGGCATGTTTTCTGGGATATTTAGCTCCCCTTTCAGGACAGGAACGCCCTGAAGCCTCTGTGATTTTTGATATAATGATGAAACTGTAAGTGACAAAGTGACACCGTCATGCTTCAGTTGAGATAATATGAGGTTCATGTCCTGAAACATTGTGCTGTGACTTCAGCACGTGTTAAGAGGTGGCCTGATACGAATGGGATGCTGGACCATCCTAGTGGTTCACCAGATTCACGAAACACCTCAGGAGGCACCAGTGCCTAGTTTATAAATTCTGAAGTGCTCTTTTTAGCAGTCCTTCTCATTAGCATTAGCATCCACAAACGCTGCTCCTCTCCTCGCTGTCTCTGCTCATTCTCATTAGCATTAGCATCCACAGACGTTGCTATTCTCCTCACAGTCTCTGCTCATTCTCATTAGCATTAGCATCCACAAATGCTGTTTCCATCCTCGCTGCCTCTGCTCATTCTCATTAGCATTAGCGTCCACAAACGCTGCTCCTCTCCTCGCTGCCTCTGCTCGTTCTCATTAGCATTAGCATCCACAGACGTTGCTATTCTCCTCACTGTCTCTGCTCATTCTCATTCGCATCCACAAATGGCTGTCCTCATTGTCTCTGCTCGGTGTCATTAGCATTAGCGTCCACGAACGCTGCTCCTCTCCTCGCTATCTCTGCTCATTCTTATTTGCATCCACAAACACTGCTCCTGTCCTGATTGTCTTTGCTCCTTGTCATTAGCATTAATATCCACAAATGCTGCTCCTGTCCTCATTGTCTCTGCTCCTTGTCATTAGCATTAATATCTACAAACGCTGCTTCTCTCCTCGCTGTCTCTGCTTGTTGACATTTTCTTTTGATTATTTTGCTGTAATAACCTGGCATGTAACCTCATCGGTTTTAGAGGCCAAAACATGGATTTTTCGATACGCCTACGCTGCAGTTCTACACGTGTATATCAAAAATCAGATAAGATAAATTTACTAATTTAGCCGGATGTTTATTAAAAATTATACAACACAAATGATTTTCTAAATACACATTTCTTTAATTCAATTTGCATTTTCTCCAAAGGTTAACTCAAATTTTTAGTTTAATTACATTGGGTGTGGCTTTCGAGCAGACGGAGCGCAGACTCTGACAATCTCTGTTGCCAATTAAACACTGGCCAGCACCACAGCGACAGGCAGCAGTAAAACAGACCGCGATTTCACTCATGTCTTCGGTCACCTTAATTTTACTGACAGGAAACCAGGTTAGAATGGATAAAAGTGATCAGGTGACTGGAGAGACAACACTCACCGCACTGAGTTTTTCGCAGACTTTCCGTATATTACGGGGAAACCCAGTAAATCAGAAAAGAACAGGATGCTTAGAAAAGCTGAAGTTAAAAAATGAAGAGGATGACCAGCAGAAGGATGGACTCGATAATACAACAGTGAAAACGCCACTGGAGAGCCTGACGAGCTGGATAGAAGACAGAACATTCTGGATGAAGGCCATCCATGCAGACGCCAGGAGAACCTAATGACAATAATTAGCTGATGCTTTAGCAGCGATGTCATGCATAGCGTTTGACAGCAGCTCTGCATACACCCCGGAGCCAGGGGGCTGTCGGCAGTCAGCCAGTATGAGCCTTCAGGATCAGACAAATCTGATTTAACAAAGTAGATTTCTCTCTGCCTGAAGAAAAGTAGCTAATGCACAATTAGAAATGAAGAACGCTTATTCATTCTCCTATTATGTACATATAGGAAAGAGAGGTTACAGTTGCAAGCCCAGCAGACACATGTGGGCCGAGGCAGAGAAGGAGCACGCTGAGGGAAAGCAGGAGGCCCATTGATCTGTGCGACCAACTGCGGACCGAAAAACAGCACTTTCAAAGCGAGACCACTAGCATGTCAAGCCTGAGCAATCTCCGTTTAATTGGAAGAAGGGACTACAGGCTCCCAGGAGTCACAAACACAACAAGAATGAGGGGAGAAGTTTACACATAGCTGCTGATCTGGGAAAAAGCCCGATTCCAAGGATCGGTAATGAGCAGATTCCTGCTGCTACCTTTCACATCCTATGGATGTTACACGCGCAGTGGAGAGTCACTGACCTGCAGACGTCGGTGTAGGAGCATCACAGGCAGCCCCTGGCCACGCCTGCTGTGTGTTTTGCGTCCTTAGCCCTCTCTGTCTCTTCCTCCATCTTCTCTGGTGTCACTGTGTCCAGTGTGATGGAGTTGATGCTCGGTGGGTTGGAGTGGAGAACCTCTGAAGCGCGGAGGGAGCGCAACGGGGGGTCTGTGTGTCGGAAACAGAGTGGACCCAATACCCAGGTTACCGCATGGAAGTTGGGGAAGTGTCAAGGTCACCTGTCCTCTTAGAGGCATGACGCTGTGTACCCTTAGGCCATTAATAACACGATTAGCTGCTTTATTGAGTTGGGGGTGTATCCACATATCTATCACTTTTCATTATTAAACACTCGCCAGTGTGGACAGGATGGACGGAAGGATCCCTCTGGGCTGGTCTGGTTTGTCGAGCGCATTGCCTAACTGAGCACTTACTGACCCTTATCAAACCGACAGATTAAAAACACCAAGGACAGCACTGAGCCCCAGGCAGAAATAATGCATCAGCCCTCTCCCCCCCCCACCCTCCCAGGGATGCCGGGCTTATGTTATGTCCGAGAAGAAAGGTGGCGTTTAAAATGAAATACCTATAATCTATTCTGCAATTAGCCCTGGCTTGCCAGTGCAGGATAACATCGCAAGAGTGAAGATGAAGAAAACTCCACATTATAATAATGGAACTTCAGTCAGTCATTTTACAGACCGACCTTCGCTGATGTTAGTGTCCATGCATCGCAAAACCTCGACTAACTGATTGATTTACTGATGATACTTTATTGATCCGCCATGGGGGGAACTTCTGCAGGAGTCCAAGAGGAAGGTTATGCAGGAAGGGGAAACAAACATAAAAGAGATACAAAATTGAATCAGTACGATACAGATGCAACAAAATTGATACAAATAAGAGCTGAAAAGGACTTAGTGGAACTATAGCCAATAAGATAAATAGTATAGATAAAAGATGGGGTAAATGTGTGTCGCTGTGCATTGCAGGGAAAGGTGGTGTCAGGAGCCAGTACCGATGGCAGCAGGAGGCTCTGCTGCATCCCCCGCTGTTACGGTACAGATGGCGGCCCGACGACTCTCCTCCCAGCTAGCTGCCATTGGGGATGTGGAAGGCTGATCAAACTGCCGTGAGGCTCTTGGTTTTGACACGATCCTGTGGCTGATTGTGCTCCTCACCTGAGGCTCAAGTGTTCATTGTTCTACATACTGCCGCCCCCAGTGTGTTCAGCCTCAGTTCTACGACGGAGCTGGCCTTCTTCATCATCTCCTACAGCTTGGAAGAGCCCTTCCTCTCAGCATTATCTCTATCAGCAAACAGCAGTGAAGACTAGGGTCCTGGCAGACTGGCAGTTTGCTGCATGCACCCATGGACCTGAGCCTCCTCAAGATGACCTATCAACTCCACGCTTTCCTCATTAGAGGTGGAAAGTTCAGGTCCAGAAAGTACAACTAACCTGTTTAGAACAGAGACACAGTCACAGAGTACTCAAGTGGTTAGTTGAAACAAAACCTTGGTCTGGATTTGTACTTTCTGGACCTGAACTTTCCACCTCTGTTCCTCATAGACTCTATCGATATTGGCTTTCCAGTCTGCCCTTCAGAGGTACTTCAAACAGTCTCTTTAGTCTCCACCTGAAAGGTAGCAGCTGTCCATGGTTTCCTGATTAGCCTGAAGTCCACCTACAGCTCCCTGATCTTATTGACACCAGGTGGTTCATCTCCTCGCACCATACTACGAAGCTGTCCACCATACTCCTGTTCTTCTCTCCCCTCCCCTCACTGATGGAGACCACAATCAGTCATCAGAGAACTTCTGGAGGTGGCATAAACCAGAGATGTATCTGAAGTCTCTGGTGTAGAGAGTGATCAAGAAGGGTGCTGGAACTCCTCCTTGGGCTGCTCCTTTGTTCCTCAGAACACAGCAGGTATGCAGATACTGGCGAGCTGCCCGCTGTAGTTTGTGAGGTTCCTCACCCCCTTTCATGTCTCTGTCATTTTATATTCCTCTAACTTTGGTTCCATTCGTCGTTTGTATTCTCATGATCTTTCACTTCAGCTCCCCCTGTTCACCAACTCTCCAACTCCTGACAGGAAAGGCCTCTTCTCTCCTATCAGAGCATTTTTAGGTCCTTCACGATCCACGTCTTCTTGTTTCAGAAATGGCAAACCGCTGTTCTGGGGATGGTGGGAATCCATAACGCACTGAGTGAGTCTGTCGCAGTCCTCTCCACACGACTCTCGGAAGAGACCCTGGTCTGTCACTGCCTGCCTCCGTTTACATTTCCGTGAGTGTGGCCTCAGTGGGAGCTGCTGGTGGTGGTGGGCTAGTCTTTGAGGATGTTCAGCAGAGTGAAATCCAGCTGCATGGAAATGTATGTGCATGTACGTGTCGGACAGTAAGCCCGAAAACCCCCGCACGCCGCAGTAAACTTGCTGAATCGCAGTGCGGTAAATCTCTCCACCTATGCAGATGATGAGCCTGCCTGCTGATGCACTTGAGTGTCTAATGATGTGAAGTAAATCCTTGCCGCAATCAGATGATCACATCTTCCTCACGATCCCTGACTGCTTTTGACTTATGACCCTGAATTGCTTCCTAAGATTACAGGTTCGTTTGTCATCAGTAACACATGTGGCGTGGTAGCACTAGTGCACATCCTCGGACCTGTCGACGATGTGTCTGACCTGCGGAGGACCCTGTTTCACTGGGGGTTGCAGCAGCATCGCCAGAGGGATGTTCAGCACCTCAGACAGCTCCAGCCCTGTCCCCCCCTGGGCTAGAGGTGCAGCCCGCTCACTGTTAAATCCTTCAGAATGTCTTGTTGAAGTGGCCAAGTGCAAACTGGAGATTCAGCCGTTTGCTGTCACAACAATGCTCAGATTGTGTTGAGCTCCTCCCTGAATTGCTCATCGAGATCCTGGGCAAGATGGAATGCAAAAGTGTAGAGGAGTAATGCTTTATTCACTCCTGGAGGTGGGGGGGGCGGGGGGGATTTGGAGTGTGCTATCATCCTCTTCTTTAATAATTTTTTTTGCAAAGAAAGTAATTACTTTGTCGTTCTTGTTCTGCTTTCACCTTCATATACATTAAATATTAAAATGTATCCCTCTGCGCAAATCCGCGTTTCCGACAAGCAGGATGTGTGTCTTCGGCTGTTGTTCCTGGTCGCGAGGCTGAATGTGAGGTCAGCACATTCCATTTGCTCTGGGCATCCTGGCCTCTTTGTAACCGGCAAATGTGCGGCCTGGAGCCAGCATCACTGTCTACTCATTAAATATCGTTCAAAGATCAGTAATATCATTCCAAAGCCATTAATCTCACATAAATCAGACCCCTACAGGTCTAACATTGCATCGTATAACTCTATCCGGACCCCGAGACGGCACCGTGCCTAATTTCCTGTAGGCAGGCTTCAGGAAACAGCTGCATACAAATTTTGTGGAAATATGGAGCCTGGAATGACCCTGCAAGAACCCTGCTGGGGTCTGAGGAGGAGAGAACAAGCATGTCAGATGTTCTCCGTCAGAGGTGTGGGGCGCTCTGGTGTCTCGAGTCGGGTTTTCCTTCTGAAACACGTCGCTCAGCACGTCGGCCAGGAGCAGCAGCGGATGCCTTCAAGGGCTTTATTTTGGTTCATTTTCTTCCTCTTTCTTCAGTGAGAAAAATAACACAAAAATAACCACAAACTGACAATCATTCTTTCGCCTGTCTAACTAATTCATACTTACCGACATTGTCAATAAGATGTACAATAAAGTCAACTCGAAATAACAGGTAATTTAATATCATCTAATGTACAGAACCAAAAATCACAAGATGTGGTAATTTAGTGGTAATACGGTCACCCAAAGGGAAACGATCAATCCTGAAGCCACCGGTTTTAGGCAGCATGGAGACCCTGGACGCGATGCCAGAATTGATTTCGTGCCATTAGATGTTTCTTAAATATAAATGAACACATTCACACCTGTGCTCACTTTGTGCATCAATAGCTTGCTCTGTAAACGAAGCATTTATCACGGAGTTTTAACTAGGCCTGAAATAAAGAGGAGTAACTATTCGTTAAAATTCACACAGGCTGTCGTTGCTTCTCTGCCCCTATGGAGTGTCTGTAATATCGCCCCCACAAACCGGGATGCCCCCCAAGCTGGAGGAGCTGGTGTGTCACCTGGCTTCCTGAAGGCCCCGAGACCAACAGCCTGCTGAATTTATTCCTTTATATTGCTATTAATAAGCAGGGCTGGACTGGGATGAAGAGTCGGCCCTGAACTTCGGGGTTCCCCCCAGTACATTTTACGGCCCACACATCCGTCGGCCCAACTGGAAAATGCCCGGAACACCAGATGGCCATTGCAGCCCTGCTAATCAGTGCTGCAGTCCTGTGCAGGAACTGCCGCATTACCAGACCTGTGAGAAGGAGATGGGCATCCCATCGCAGTTCCTCTTCTGTCCTCTCATACTTTGCTTTCTGCTTCAGACCTTCATACTATGTGTTGATTTCAAACTATTTATGCAATGTCTTGAATATGCAAATCCTACTGACAGTACTAATATCGCAGCAGTGGTTTGAACCTGCTGTAAGCTACACAAGAGATGTGGCCTCATTCTCGATTTTAAAGGTTCCTCAGAATCAGGAACGTTTCCCATGTGGTGCCTCTCGGAGCTCCTGATGTGAACCTCGGATGACCCGTAACACCGAGACTTAGACTGAATCTCTAGATCATTTTCAACGCCCATACAGAATGATCTTTGCCCCCATTAGGATGTGAGCTCTATTACACACTCTGTGGTCAATTTTTACTTATGCTTATTGGCTAATATTGTTTCTCCCCATTTAGGCTTGACCTTGGCTGCCTTGTAAGCCAGAACGTAAGAGCAGCATCAGTAGATCTGAATCCTCTTGGGGATCAACACCGGATTTATGTCATCAGCTACACTGCACACTCCTCACACCCGCTGCCATCGGAGCCGGATGGCTCGTTAGTGATTAGAATCACTCGTCCTGCTGTCACGCATGCATGACTGACGGTTCAGTTAATTAAGCGGTTTAATTAAACCTTCACATTCACCATTTATTTCAGCTCATAAAACGCCATGCTTGAGCGTCCATAAGTGTTTAACTGTGATTATAAAAGCAATTTTAATGATATTTGATATAATAAAAAAATATTACGATAAAATATAATAACAAATAAGCCACACTGAGCTGACTTTACGTGCATAATGTGGTATCATTTCCTACTAAAGTGAATTTCAAGTTTACGTTATAATGAATATCGATATAAAATTTAAAGCCTTCAAAATAATTCAGAAATAAGATTTAGAGTTACACAGGGAATTCTTTTAAGTGCAAAACATAAATATTGTACATATTATAGTTTTCATTGTTTAATATTACTCACAATGAGTTTAACCTGTCTTAAATTGCTATCCGCTAAATTAGCACATAGCTAATGCATGTGAGAATTGCTGTTTCCCTATTATTCACATTATTCACATTTTAATACTGTGATCGAGTGTATATCGCTGAATGGACGAGTAACGTACAGTGACAACCTATGACAGAAACAGCGAGGATGCCGTGTGCTATTCTGGGTCCACGTTAAGGGCATTAGTGCATTATCTCACTGGTTAAGAAGAGGACAACGGCAATCAGGGTTAGCGTTAAATTCAGAGCAGGCATAGAGGACCGCTTTTTACCGTTACCGACTGCACATTGCATAAGTGTTTACAAGGACAGGAAGTGGGATGGAGAAGGCAGAGGAATCTGTCTGTGGCTAACAGAGTGGAGTGATGCGGCCAGAGACTGTCGTCTAACGAGTTTCAGATTATCTCGAGATTATCCACAGCGAAGCAGCCGGCTTGACATTTTCTTATCCCACACATTTGCAGGTCACGTCCCGTTCCCTCACTCGCCACCGCGTGCAGCCGTCGTGCAGATTTGTCTTAAAACTTTTGAGCAGATGGCAGCTGGCGCCCCCCACAGTCCACGCAGTGAGTCGGATTCATGGTTCCCCGCTTTTCATGTCCTGTCTTGCCCTGGGCCCGGTTTCCCAATAACAATCACTCTTAACATCTTACGAAGACTCTAAAGATACATCTTCCGAAAGGTATTTGTTTTCCTACTGTACGTATGTTTCCCCATCAGTCTCTTAAGAGGCTGCTTAAGGGAGAGCTTCTTAAGTGCGACCTTAATTGGCGCCGGAGCACCTGATTGGTTGACATCGATGGCCAGAGAATTGATTATTCCCTCCAGGCAGCCATTGCTTGACTGCCGCAGGAGAGAAACCGTGTTTTTTATAAATATAACACTGCAGGAATGCTTCAAGATATTGCAGTAATCAGAACTGAGGAGAACCTAAAAATAAAATACAAAAATTAACAACTTGAATCATCTAATCGTAAATATGATTTTCGCCGACTGACTGCACAAACCAGCCTCCCCACAATTTTATTTTTATTTGTTCTAAAAAACATTGATATTGGGACGAGCAACGGCACAACAACTGAAAGAAAAGTTACATTACTGTATAAACATAAGAGAATGTCCAGTGTGCTTAGGTATTGACAACTAAGGACTATTCCTTATTAGACTAACATGTAAATACACCTGCGGTGTCGACTCTTACCAACCTCACGAACCAAAGTGTTGATATACTGTAACTTTGGCACATTTAGAGAGGTTTTTGCATTCCAGGGGAGTCGAAAATTGGGGGACGTGTCACCCCAACATTAAGTATTAGTTAAGTGATGTTCGGTTATGAATCTGTACCATCAATGATGTCATTCTTATTTTAAATGAGAAACAGTGATAAGAGACAGTTAGGAGAGGCCCAGACCAACTGTTTGAAAGAATATCTTACGGGAAATATAACTAAGAATGTTTGTGGAAACCTTGGAGCGTTAAGAGACAATTTAGCAGCAATTAAGCAGGTTTTGAGAAACCGGGCCCTGTCCGCTTAGCCTGTCAGGACCGCTGACTCTCCCTGACTCCGAGCGCCCATCTTGTGAAGTGGAAATAAATACGGTTACATCGCAGTCTGTAGGTATTTGGACAGTGCCATATTTTTTATTTTTTTTTGTACACCGTTACAATAATTTTGAAATGAAACACTCAAAATATTCTTACAGTGCAGACCGTCAGTTAAAATGTAAGGGTATAAACAGCTATACTGCGTGAGCTATGCAGGAATTACAGTATAAGTATTTTATGCATGCCCCTCCCCCATCGTGTTAAGGGACAAAAAACATTTGGACATATTAATATTATCTAAAAGAAAACTGTCATTTCATTCTTGGATACAAATAAATGAAAGACTAGATCACAAATTCATTTGAATGATGTACATCCATCCATCCATTTTCCAAACCACTTATCCTACTGGGTAGCGGGGGGTCCGGAGCCTATCCCAGAAGCAATGGGCATGAGGCAGGGAACAACCCAGGATGGGGGGCCAGCCCATCGCAGGGCACACTCACACGGGCAATTTAGGAACTCCAATTAGCCTCAGCATATCTTTCGACTGGGGCGGCATAGTGGTGCAGTGGTTAGCACTGTTGTCTCACACCTCTGGGACCCGGGTTCAGGTCTCTGCCTGGGGGGAAATTAGAGTACCCGGAGGGAACCCCACGACGACATGGGGCGAACATGCAAACTCCATACACATGTAACCCAAGCGGAGACTCAAACCCGGGTCCTTGAGGTGTGAGGCAACAGTGCTAACCACTGCACCACCATACCGCCCCTGAATGATGTACAGAACCATGATAATGATATTAATAATAAATTGTCACTGTCCAAATACTTCCCGACTGCACTGTAAGTTTTGATTTGGTTTCCCTCAGTTCGGTTTGCATATGGTTCTTTGGAGTCACCACCGTCCTTGCAGGTACGTCAGTAGATGCGACAGAAAACACGCAATGATTTGCCTGAACACCAGTGATATGCACTGATTCCCACCTGCCGTTCAGTTTGCATACATTTTGCATTGTTTAATTTTGCATCAACAAAAACCATGTAATGCCTGCTTATCTCTTTGCTTTTGCACTTTACGCACACCTTTTGTTTTACGAACCTTTGTCTTTTGTCTTCCTAGTACTACATTTAATTACTATTATAAAATTTTTTTCACGGACAGATATTTCTGGACAGTCTAGGTACAATTATGAATGCAAGTGGTATTATCACATGGTGAAAGATGACAGCCTGTTGCAGGACTCCTCAGCTGTGACTGGAGGGAGAGGCCTGGCCAGTAGTCGGAGTGTATAATCTCATTGATCAATGTAAGTCATAAAAACAATTAAAAACAATGACAAAAATAAACTACGAGGCATGTACATACAGGGATGTAGGAACGGGGGGAGACATTTTGGATTCATTCGTCTCCCGAATAAATAGACCTTCTTATTTAAATTAAGTTGTTCGTCACACTCTCTCCTACGCCGTTGTGTACATAAGACAAAATGCATATTTTATTTTATATAATGAACCTGCTGCATATTTTGAAAATTATCCAATACTAACGTGACATCATCCATGCTAAGATGTTAATGAACAGTATAGAACTCAACCACAATATCCATCCATCCATTTTCTGTAACCGCTTAACCTATTCAGGGTCATGTGGGGTCTGAGGGCAGGGAACAACCCAGCCAGGATGGGCCCCCAACATTCATCTATTTGAATTTACACAAAACTAACACGCAACTTAAATTAATGGACAAATCCATCCATCCTTCTATCCATCCATCTTCCAACCACTTATCGTGGTCAGGGTCAGAGTGACTGAAAAGCCGAGGCACTAAAATTCATGGCGCCGATTAAATAATGGGCTCGTACTTTGGAGAATTTGAAGCATGTAGCAATATAGTAATACATCAATATGTCAGTTTGCCTGATACTCATACATCAATACTTAACATTGCCTGCAGCATGTTATTAAACTTTCTTTTTATTACACTGAACTCCAATTTCTAATCAACAAAAAACTGAAACAACATCACACTTAAATAGCCTGCCTTGTCCAGGAGAGCAAACACGACTATCGCGTGTGTTATGATTAATAATGACATAATGAGGTCGGGTTTATTAAAAGCTGCACTGATATGTACTGATAGGCTCCCGAGGGCCAAAGTTCTGGGAAAACCGCAGTTCGTATGTTTAATACTAGCAGTGAATTTATTAATGCAGGGATTAAAGCTAAAGACACGTGCACAGAGGAACTAATCATTGATTAGGTTTTTAATGATTTGTATAGGCCTACGTATATTTTGATCCAATGAAAATTGAGCATTTCCTTGGACCAGGCAGCCACACATAGCTGTGTTGATGACTGCTATGTTTTTAGTGAGATGTATGACATGTGACATGTAGGACTAACAAGGGCGTAGGTTTAGTTTCAACATTAAACAATCTACGACGTCATACTGTAGGATTACCACTTAGTCCTTACCAAGAGCAGCCCTCATAAATTTCAATAAACATATTTTCTGCCTTTAAGGGATGGGCGTCACCATATTTGCAGTTAATTGTCTGTCGGGCAATCCCGTATGATAAACAGCAGGCATAGTTTTAATTCCCATTACCATCCACCTACCATTACCGACACTATATGGGGGCAATTCTTTATGTTATCTAACGGCAATAACTTAGTAACGCAATAAAAACTTTGCGGAGTGACTGGACGTGGCAGAGCCCCTCCGTCTTAATGATTTAATTTGAGCGCATCCCTGCGGGGGGCGGCGGCGGCCGGGCGCTTGACGCTGAACTGGGGATCCCAGAGCAAAGAGGCGCAAACTGATAGATTTAAAGGCACTGCAACACTTAGCCGCTGCAGCACTGAAATCATCTAAGTAGATGATTGCATTGTTGTATTAGTCACAAAAGCCGGCGTTTTGAAGGCGGGTCTGCCCGTGTTTTTGCTCATATAGTGGCGCAGCCCCCTCCCAAGCCGGCGTAAACGGACACCCGAGGTCGATGTCGCTATATAAACCCCCGTTTCTGTTCTCATACGGGATCCCAGCGTCCTGCCGTCCCACAGGTAGGGAGCACTTCTGCCTCCTCTGCACCTTTCTCTTGTTATTCGTATTTCTTATTTAACTTAAACTGAGTTACATTCTGAAGTTCTACCGGATGTCGCTGGTCTCTAGATGTCGCTAGATGCTGTGCCGCACACGGGGGCTGATCCTGACTAAGGTGACCGCAGTGTCTGACAGTTTAGAGTGATAGATCCCGAGGTATCATAGCGCTCACTGAGTTGTCACACCGACGTTTTGGTGAATACGTAACAGTGAAATTGAACCCTTCAAAGAGACACCAGTTATACTTCTTTTGGTGTATATATATATATGTGTGTGTGTGTGCGTGCGTGTGTGTGTGTATATATATATATATATATATATATATATATATATATATATATATATATATATATATATATATATATATATATGAGAATCATACTACTTGACCTGTTACAGTTTCAAGAAAATGAATTTGTACTATAATAATACAAGTATTATATGCTGGAGTTTGTCAAATGTAAACAAACTATATCCATTGAAACTTCCCGTTACACAACCGACGGGTTTGGAATGTAAAACAAAGAGTAAAAGTAACTGTTTTGATATTGATCGATCGATCCATCCGTCCATCCATCCATCCATCCATCCATCCATCCATCCATCCATCCATCCACCAGCCACCTCCTACCTTTTTATGCAGTATGGTTGTGCATGTCTATTATCTTCCAACCTGACTGTGTCACTGACTGTGGACAGCAAGTCAGCACCTCACAAGACCCCCAGTGCCACCCCCGGTATAATCGGACACTTTTGTGAGCCGGGGGTGGGATAAATAACCAACATGAACTGTTACAGCCAAGTGGAGATTCTCCCATTTCCAAGTGATAGAAAATGCACCCTTATGCAAGTGCTTGGATAGCATACAGTATAGGGAAGCATGTTTCATGTCATACAGTGTAGGGAAGCATGTTTCATGTCCCTGGCATGTTTCACACATCTCACATGTATAACTATTACCTATTTACATCACCTGCAGAATTTAAGCTGTTTTCTCAACACTTTCATCCAGCTGTGAATTGAAGCAAACACTATTAAAGCACCAAAAAAATAAAACTCCCCTTAATGAGTATTTTTATACATCATACTGAAAGTTTAGCATGAAACCTGATTACCAATCCTTGCTGTTTGCACTGCAATTGCTAGGCAACTGTGTTGACTTTTTGTCTGCTGATATGAAAAGACTTCCTGTGGGCTTAGGAAATGTCAAACACGAGTGCTGTCCTTGCAGTGAGACTGCAGTTTCAGACACATCGTGCACTGAGTGAATTACAAACTTCACTGTATAAACAGATATCAGAGCCATAAGCCTGCAAAAATGGCCAGAATATGGGAGGAACAAGTGTGTCTCATTTGGAAGCATGTTACAGAGCGAAAAGCTGCACGATGTTACCCAGAACTCATGCCCTTCAGATGGAGGAAGTCCATTGAATGATGACAAACACATAGACTTATGGCTGACACATTTAATGATGACTGTCACATTGAGTGATGACTGACACATTGAGTGATGACTGTCACATTGAGTGATGACTGACACATTGAGTGATGACTGACACATTGAGTGATGACTGACACATTGAGTGATGACTGTCACATTGAGTGATGACTGACACATTGAGTGATGACTGACACCTCTTCAATCTATTCTCTGTCAGAAATGTTAGCTGGTATATAAAATATATACATGAAAATTTTGACGAGCATGAAAATCAGGCTTGTCTTCCCATAAATAGGATTATTTGATAATGGAGATGACCATCACTCAGTTAGATCATCTCCAGACCCAAAGTCTCTTAAAAGCAATCTTCCAGAAGCCATTATCCCAGGCAGCAATTTAGAGCGGGGTCAGAGGCTGGACCTGTGAACTCGAAAATCTGTCTGAAACTGTCAGTTGCTCCTGAGCCATGCAGGTTCCATCTATCAGAATTTCAAAAGTCATCCTGCGTTTCAGGATGATTCCCTAATGTCAGTCTACAAACATATTAGTATTTTAGGTAATTACGACGGAGAAAAACATGGCGAGCGTTATAATGATCAAACCAAGGCCATGTTTATCACACTATACCCTCCAGATCTTCTTGCTATATTTTAGCGGCCATTGTAATGCGTAATGTGTTCTCTCTGTGCTTGGTTTTTGAGTCCATCTAGCTGAGATATTTTAGCGGTTACCGTAATGCGATATAGCCATGGTCTCTCTCTTGCTTTCTGTACTTGGTCTTTGGGTTCATGTAGACGAGATATTTTAGCGGTCACCATAATGCGATGTAGCAACACTCTCTCTCCATACTTGGTTTTTTAGTTCGTCTAACAGATATTTTACCGTAATGCGACACAGCCACACTCTCTCTCTCTGTACTTGGTCTTTGGTACCTCAGTGACCAAGGCCCATCAAACCGTCCCAAAGGGGGCCATCCCAGTGGAGTGAGACACAAGAAAATCCAGCTGCTGCCGAGTAATTGCTTTTCCTTAACAGGGAAGCCTCAACATTAAAAGCCTCATTACACTTAAATGTGTGCTTATTTTCAGTAATGACATCCGGTGTCCATTCCGCATTGTTCTAACACAAACTCAAACTTAAAGTACTTAGCTTATTCTAATTGGAATTTATCTGAAAGAGATATTCAGAATTTAAAACGTAATATAGAAATACATCCTGTACCAGAGAGGAAGTGTGGGTGATCTGAAGCTCTGTGGAGGCTTTCCGTTTGTGACGCTTTCTGTCCACAGCGAGAGAGGGGATGCGTCTGGCGGAGCAGCGGTCAAAGCACAGCAGCTCCTACAAGTGCGTGATGGACGAGGAGAACGCCCCGCTGGATTTCCCAGCTGTGTTTGAAGTGAGACCTTCTGCCCCCTTAGCATCTGTTATCTTCATTGGGGGGTGGGGGGCATGTTCTTCTCAGACATTTACAAAATCCAGCAAAGCAAAAGCAATCTCTGAAAGGGATGAAATCAGCATGCAACACAAGTTCATTCCAGCTTGTAGCTTTGTGACTCCAGAGCTTGTATACGATTTAATTTGATGTTTAATATACTTTAATGGACCCTGCCCCCCCTCCCACCACCACCACCACTCTCCCACCCCTCTGCCAATTGCTCATAATTCCAGGCAGCTCTCCAAGGCAACATTGAGCTTCTGGAGACGTTCTGGAGAAGCCGGCCGGGGTCCCTCTGTGCCCGAGATGAGTCTGGTGCTACCCCCCTGCACTATGCCA
Organism: Brienomyrus brachyistius; assembly: GCF_023856365.1. NCBI lineage: Eukaryota > Metazoa > Chordata > Actinopteri > Osteoglossiformes > Mormyridae > Brienomyrus > Brienomyrus brachyistius. The sequence goes on along the minus strand of NC_064547.1, from coordinate 20,322,559 downwards.
CCTCCGCGGGAATTCCTCCTGTCGTCCAGTTTCTCGCACATGCAACCGGCCCCAAGGGTGAGACCCTCCATCAAGGTCACTGTGGCAATGCCACCGCTGGCTCAGCTTGGTGGTCTCGGGTCTGTTCTGTGACTTTTTCAGGAGACCTAAGCCTGATAAACAGTTTTACCCACTATCCTGAGAACCACCCTATAGGGTGTACCCTGTCCTGAGAACCACGGTATGGGGTGTACCCTGTCCTGAGAACCACTCTGTAGGGTGTACCCTGTCGTGAGAACCACCCTATAGGGTGTACCCTGTCCTGAGAACCACGGTATGGGGTGTACCCTGTCCTGAGAACCACTCTGTAGGGTGTACCCTGTCGTGAGAACCACCCTATAGGGTGTACCCTGTCCTGTAGGGGTACTAGCTGACGTTATCGTTGGATTGTATTACTCTCGCTAATGATGTTGTAATGTTTCACAACACATCCATGTAAAGCACCTTGGGATGACTCTGTTGTGAAAGGCACTATATAAAAATAAATTGAATGAAACTGTCAACATTTACACCCCTATTTCAGCACTGAATGCACAGGACTTTGAGGGGAAGACCGCGCTGCACTGGGCTGTGGAGAAGAACCAGCTGGAGGTGTGTGGGACCCTGCTGGAGCTAGGGGCTGACCCGAACGTGCTCGACGCTGCACTCATGTCCCCCCTGCACATGGCCGTCAGCCTGCGGCACCACCACCTCGTCAACGTGAGTCCCCCCCCCCCCCCAACCTTCCAACACGCCCCGACAGGATTGAGACACGTAAAATAAATGCAAATCTACGAGCCAACAGCGTGAGAGGGTGGGTTTCTGAAGGTGTTCTCTGTTTCCACACAGCGGCTGCTGTCCCATCGCAATACTGACGCCAACCTGGAGGGGGAGCTGGGGAACACGCCAGTCATTCTGGCCTGTTCAATGGACAACTGTGAGGCCCTCAGTAGCCTGGTGCGTCTGGTTGGGGCGTCTCGGGTTATAAAGGCGGGACGGGATGCCTGAGCTGCCCTGAAAACTTCTGTGTGTGTTTCTCCTCACAGTTCCAACACGATGCCGCTATATGCAAGCAGAACAAGCTGGGCCACTTCGCTATCCACGCTGCGGCATTTGCAGGGGCCAGGAGGGCCATGGAGCTGGTGCTCAGGCAGGGTATGAGCTTGCGGCTGCGTTTGCGCAGCATGGCCGGCGTTTATGCCTGTTTCACCAAAGCTATTACACCTCACCTTTTTCACAAATGCCTTTCTCGTGGATATTTAGGAGGTATGTGTTCTAATCACTTAGATAACGCTTGTGCAGTTTTTGTGCCCTCTCCAGTGCTAGCTTGTTCTGTTCACCATGGGGGTGGGGGCTGGGGCGGGGGGGGGGTGGAGATTCAGGAACAGGATGGATTTCCTTAACTGATCAGTTTTGTGTGACAACCCCTTAGGGGAAAGGTTGGGCTACAGCACAGAAACACAAATCAACTACTTGGACAAGTCAAGCAACAGCCCCCTCCATCTCGCCGTACATGGCGGAGACATTGATGTCATCAGATTCTGCATCGACAAAGGTGCCAGAATCGACCTCCGGCAGGTAAATCTTTATTTTTCATCTTCACACCGAACTTTGGGGAACACGTCAATACCAAGCCACACTTCTTATGACTTCTGTCTGATAATTTTCTATTATCATTCATGCACGATTGTTTACAAAAAAAGACATACAAGTAACAGAATGTCTTGGGATATTTTGATGACTATATGTAGCACAAAAGGCCAATGTGTAGACGAGTTTGGTTGGAAGCTTTTCTGAACCTTTATACTCAAGGTTTTCAGGTTATGTTTAACCAAAGGCCAAGCAGATTTACTTATTATGCAAAAATATTCCCAGTCAGCCAAATTCACTTTACGAAGATGATTTCTCTGCTGTTTTAAATGCACCATCTAGCGCAAAATGCAAAGCAACCAGAACAAAATAGGCACCATCAAGAGGGGGGAACGCTGGCTGATAGCTTAATTGGGATGAATGGCACTCACTTACACCGTGGGACTCGGAGCTCAGGGCTACTGCAGCCACTGCTGTTCACACAGGCCGAGTTCATGTGGGGTTTGTGTCGTTTCTCCAGAGACCCAGAAAAAGGACCCAGCTCCATATTCACTTAGTTCCCATCTCTCTCTGTATGTGTTTGGTTGACTGCAGTTGATGTTGCAATTCCGCATCTGTCTGTCTTCCGATAGTGCGACAAATCCACGGCCCTGCATTTTGCCTGCACCCAGGGTGCGAAGGGGGCTGTGGAGCTGATGCTGGCCAGTTACGGCAGGGTGGAGGATATCATCAACATCACCGATGGTGCCAACCAGACGCCCCTACACAGGTCTGTCACGCACAGACACGCCTCGAGGGAGAATCTGGCCATTTAAGGGATGTTCTTTTCATCACCATTTAGTCCTCCTGTGCATTAAAATAATTAGAGAAATGAGTTTTCTGCATCACAACTACTACCATGCCTGAAACACGTTTTTTTGTGGGAAATGTCTCAGTATGTTTTTTTAACAGGAAACGTGTTAATGTGATATTTCGTAAAATAGCTTTATGATGTGGTGATAAATCAAATACACAGGGTGTGTGTGTGCGTATGTGTGTGTGTGTGCGTATGTGTGTGTGTGTGCGTATGTGTGTGTGTGCACAATGTGATGAAAATGTGATTACATACGTGTACATATAAAACACCATATTTGCTAATGTTTAATAACTTAGTGACCAGTCTTATTACATAGTAAAGTAGTAGAGTATCCACTGCAGGGTCACTACACTGTATGGTAGTAGAGTATCCACTGCAGGGTCACTACACTGTATGGTAGTAGAGTATCCACTGCAGGGTCACTACACTGTATGGTAGTAGAGTATCCACTGCAGGGTCACTACACTGTATGGTAGTAGAGTATCCACTGCAGGGTCACTACACTGTATGGTAGTAGAGTACCCACTACACTGTATCTGCGGTTTTTGTTGTCAGCTGAAGGCTCATTGCATGTTTTCTGCCCTTTTTTATGCAGGACGATGATATTTGACTATGCTGAGCTGGCAGAGTTACTCATTTCAAAGGTAACGCTCCGCAGTTTGTGTTATGTAGTATAAATCATTTGTGGTATAAGAATATTACCGGTCATTATTTTCTTATAGAAAAGATGAGAAACATGGGCAATATTTGTACGTAGTTTGGAGGAAGCACGGGAAGTCTGTCGCTGGCATTATCAGTAATGTGAACTGGCATTTATGGTCTTGGGGAAAACTGAAGAATGAAATTGGACCAGTGAATTGAATTAGATGGAATCTGATTGGATGAGGATGCTGTACAGATAAATAACACGCCCTGTACCCAGAAGGTACACGCCTTCAGACGCGTCTTCCTTACTTGATTGCTGATGGGGAAATCTGACAGACACCTTTAACCTGATCAGACCACATTATCATTGGCATGTAATTACGTCCCTTTAGCTGCCGCTTTTCGCAGTATTACATCACTCACTACGTCCGCCAAATATGGGATCATGCTGACTAGATTAGACTGGCGGCTGCTCTTTTCTGTTGGTGGTCATAGTGTGGCGGTCACATGGGCAGTCAGGAGGTGTCTGCAGACTGAGAAACGTCTGCTCTCATGACGACGCAGCCGCGTTTAAGGGTGATGATGTCACTGAGGAAGCGCGGGCAGACATCAGTGCTGATGTGAAACTCCAGCCGTGTCACACTCACTGTCCATGTGGCCATCCCATAATATGCATCCTCACTCCACGTATTACATTAACCGTGTGTTGTTGTGCCTGGCAGGGTGCAGATGTGAACCGCGTAGACTGTAAGGGTCATTCGCCCCTGCTACTGGCCACCAGCTGCAGTGCCTGGAGGTGTGTGGCACTCCTGCTCTCCAGAGGTGAGTGCAGGGTGGGGTCAGCTCCGCCCCCATTCGACCCGCCGACCAGAGGGGGGTGGTGCCTGAGCTCACCTGCATTCCCTGTCAGGTGCCGATATGAAGATGAAGGACAGATTCGGCAGGAACTTTCTGCACCTCGTGGTTCTGCAGCCCAAGGGCCTGAAGAACCTTTCAGAAGATACGCTCCAGGTGATGCTTCAAACCCTCACCCTTAGAGGCAAAAGTAGGTGCTGAGTCACATGCAGACTGTCAGATAAAGCGGGGGTGGGGGGCGGGGGGGGATGACTCCCTCCATAGCTCTAACAGTTAATGAGGCTGTCACACCCCCTGGGAATAAATGATGGTGTTTGCACACAGCGGACAGGGCCTTTTATGGTGATTATAAACAAATTAGTCATTTTCAATCAATAGAAGTATATGTGAAATCACCACAGGGATGTAGCCCTTTTTGCTTGCAGTCTTATTTTATAGCGCCCCCTACAGGTCTCCCAGGGGCCATTAATGGCACCTTACATGGCTTCCGGCCAGCGCGGGCCTGCGTTGCCGTCCTGCTGGTGACCGGTGCCCTGTCATTGCAGCTGGACAGTGTGAGCATGCTGCTGGCCGACGAGGATTTGGAGGGCTGCACGCCCCTCCATTACGCCTGCCGTCTTGGCACCCTCGACAGCGTCAAGAGCATGCTGGGGCTGGACGCGTCGGTGTGCCACAAATCCCGGGACAAGAAGTCGGCCCTTCATTTCGCAGCTCAGTGAGCGCCGCCGGATCCGTGTCTGCACATGACCCCATTTGTTTAATCTGCCAATGCCACGGAGACCATAACTCAAACTCTCACGTCTCTATATGAGGACGGCAGGCATTAAGTGCATATATGATTTGGGAATTAAAAAAAAAAAATGAGTTTTGGCTTTTTTAATTGCCTATTAACCTGGAACGGCATGATGTGATCGATAGAGCATCACGTGCGCCATGACAGCACGACCGTAAGGAGGACCCGGCGTCCTTTCTCGGGCTTGCTTTCATGGCGTGCATTTAGACACCGTTTCCGAGGGCTTTACCGGAGCATGTCTGTCGCTCTCCCGCAGGTATGGGCGGATCAACACGTGCCACAGGCTATTGGAGGGCATGGTGGACTCCAGGCTTCTCAATGAGGGCGACCAGAAAGGCCTGACACCCCTGCACCTGGCGTCCCGCGGCGGCCACACCAAAGTGGTGGAGCTCCTACTGAGGAAGGGGGCGCTCTTCCACAGGTCTATAGCTCTGCACACACCCCTAACCCTAACCCTACACCTCATGGACAGAACGTCATATCAGCTCTCTGTGAAGCATCCCAAGGCCAAACTGGTTCACATCATATGAGGATGGAAGAGCGTGACCTGGGTATGGGGGTGGGCTCACTTACACTGTATATGACCCCAAACAAGCCCTGGGGGTGGGGGTCCAAACCAGCAGTTACTGTACCTAGTACTGGCCTGAATGTGTGGTAGTTTCTGCCAGCAGGGGGCGCCGTGATCCTTCATGGTCTCATGAGGGGATCCTGGCCCACCTCTGACGAAAGGACGACTCGCTGGGGGAGACGGGTGCATGTGTGACGCTGTTTACCACATAGAGATGGTGCTGTGTGGTTTGGCTCTGCAGTGACTACACGGGCTGGACGTGTTTGCATCACGCGGCGGCGAAGGGCTTCACCAAGACCATGAACCTGCTCCTGGGGGCCAACCTGAAGCTGTTGGACAAGCCGGACGAGGACGGGGTGAGAGCAGTGGCTTTGCTATACACAGGCACCTAGCCTCAGACATTAATACGGAGCATTGATTATATGTAGCTGTGTGAATAAGTATTTGCAAAATGCTGGAACTGTGGTCTATGCATTTCAGAAAGAAGAAAAAAACAAAACACTATTGAATCCTTGTCTGGCTTCCTAATGGGGTTTGTTTACCATAGATGGACATTTCAGGTCCAGGAAGTAAAATTCCAAAGCAGTTGAGTATAAGGAGCCACAGTCACTCAACCGGTTGGTCGAAGCAAAATCCTGGTTTGGATTTTTACTTTCTGAACCCGAAATGTCAGCTTCTGTTGTTCACACACTGCAATAAAGATTTGTTTATTGTTTACATTTTGTTTTAAATATTCATTGTATTCAGTGTAAAAATCTCTCTTTTACATATATGAAAAACTGAGGGTTAGGGACCAAATCATGTAGTGGTATTTGAAGGCCCCAAGGCTGTGTGTGTGAGGGGGTCTCTTATGGGAGTGAGCCCTATGTTTCTAAACTCCCCACAAATGCTAAGCGTGCCATAAATCTGCTACAAACGGGACTGTCTGTTCTTGTGCAAAAGAGCACAGCTCTGCACGTGGCGGCGAAGGAGGGTCACGCCTCTGCCGTGAAATTGTTGCTGAACCGGGGCGCAAAAGTCACCTTCAACAAGAATGACGCCACCTTCCTGCACGAAGCACTAAAAAATGGCAGAAAGGAGGTGGTCGATGCTGTTATAGAGTCTGAGAGGTCAGTGGAAGCAATACATCTGATTGGTCGGTCCCATCTCCTCTAGTTTGGACTCCTCTACAATGTGATTAGTTATTTCTTTGAACCAGTCATTTCTCCTTCTGACCTCAGAACATTTTTGTTTAAGTAAAACTCCTGCTGCTGTTTCAGGAGTGAAGAGGCCCTGAAGACCTACAATCCTAGATCCAGTAATCGATGCGTAATTCTGGAGATGATAGAACTCCTCCCAGAGTCCTTGAAGGTCTGCCTTTTAACACTTAAGTGCTCTCACTCTCGCATTCACGTCCGCATGATGATTCATGTTTGGAAAAACCATGTTCTGTTTCGCTCAGTATCTCCTGGACCAGTGTATTAAGGAATCTGAAGATGACGTCAACAGCTCAGAGTACAAAGTGAGTTACATTTGGAAGTCAGTTGACATTATAACGCCTCACACCATTCAGACGCCTCCAAGGCAGCGTGCTGATTGGTTCTGGAAGTTACCACCAGCATGAATGTGATAAGGGGGATACCTGTGTCCGGAAACTGAGTACTAAGACCCATAAAGGAGGCCACCCATGAAAAGTTTTTGACGGGGGGGGGGGTTATAAACATATTACAGAAGCTGAGAACAGTACATTTATTGAGATATCGATATTATTTAATACATTTACAATATACTGCAAGCATGGCCGTTTTTCGGCTTCCATAGTATGTGCATGTGGGTATTTTTTTCGTGCAGCTGGAGGTGGGAGAGAATGGCACTAGCTGTTGACAGAGAGGTGGGCAGGGGGGAGAGGAAAAAAGAAGACAAGGGGGCTAAGTGGAGAACAGAAAGAGGGCAGGAAAACCGGACTGTCAGAAGCAAATCCAGATCAGTGTTCACCCTACTGGTATTGCTTATTCAGGATTTTACCCACTCAAATTAATCTCTCCTCAACCCCAACAGATTACATACAACTTCAGATGGCTTCAGATGCCCATAAAGATGTTCAAAAAGTTGCAAAAGGATGAGGGAAACACAGCCCAACCTCTTGCTGCACTCAATGTATGTATATGCTTTACTCATGAGTTAAAAACAAGGTCTATCTGGAGAGTGATGATGCAGTACTGATGACTAGGGTCATTGTCAGATGTCTAGCTAGGATGGTGGCAGAAATTGAGGTAGGAAGTTAGCCAGGAAGACTTTACAATGATAGGTCCAGTCTGGTGTCACCAGTCACTGGCTGATCTTCTCTCCCTTGGTGTTTTGAAGGCCATGGTGCAGTATAACCGCATTGAGCTCCTCTCCCATCCTGTGTGTAAGAAGTATCTGGAAATGAAATGGTGAGTCTATCAAACTTTCTGGGTGACCGGGTAACACTGGTAGTCACATTTATCTTGAAGCATCATGATGCCGTTCTATCTGTGTACACAGAGGAGTACAGAGGCATTCGTGTTTACAAGCACGGCTGACAAACTTTGGACCACTTTGGACTGTTAGCTATGAGAAAGACTGCCCTGGCCAGTAAGCCCATTTCTGCTGAACCGTTAGCTGTGCCAAAGACTGCCCTGGCCAGTAAGCCCACTTCTGTTGGACCATTGGGTGTGAGAAAGACCACCCAGTGAACTTTTCCTCCTTGCCAGACCACCTCCTTGATTTTTGTGTTGGGTCAGATCTGTTTCCCTCTGGAAACGAATTCTTCATGATGAGGGTGCCATCAGCGTGATTTGGGATCTCCGCTGAGTCTCCCTGCCCACCTCATCCTCCTCTTCCTCCAGGAATGCCTATGGCAGCAAAGCTCACATCCTGAACCTGGCCATGTACTCGCTAGGCCTGCTGCCTCTTTCTCATGTCATCGTGACCTTGAGGCCGGACTACAGCAACACAGCCAACGGCACGTCTCTGCGCATGGAGTCCAACTCCCTGGAGAAGGTGAGATGCCCTTCATCCCGACATAAACAGCCTCTTCCTCACTTCACAGAGAGATCACTGCCGGCCTAGTAGGGTTAGGGTTAGGGTTATGGTTTAGGGTTAGGGTTAGGGTTAGGGGTTAGGATTAGGGTTAGGGTTAGGGTTAGGGGTTAGGGTTACGGTTTAGGGTTAGGGGTTAGGGGTTTGGGGTAGGGTTAGGGTTTAGGATTAGGGTTAGGGGTTAGGGGTTAGGGTTAGTGTTAGGGTTAGGGGTTAGGGTTAGGGTTAGGGTTAGGGTTAGTGGTTAGGGGTTAGGGGTTAGGGTTAGGGTTATGGGTTAGGGTTACGGTTTAGGGTTAGGGGTTAGGGGTTTGGGTTAGGGTTAGGGGTTAGGATTAGGGTTATGGTTAGGGTTAGGGTTAGGGTTAGGGTTAGGCCTCTCCCTATGGTTTAACTCCCCAACATCCTGATTCCATCTGAAAACCATTCAGGTGAAATTCTGGAATGTTAGCGAAAAATTTAACAAGCCATGTAAGTTTAAAAATGAAACAGGAATATGGAGAGTGGAATGATGGACAGAGTGACGCGCATCAGCGTGATATTCCCATGTTTCACATGAAATTCCCCGGAAATGTTGGCCTTCTCCTCCTGCAGCAGAGCTACATCCTGACAGTCTGCATGTTCCTGATTCTGGCCATGAACCTCTACACCATAATCAAGGAGCTGGTCCAGCTGCTGCAGCAGGTAGGGTTGATGCGGGTCCAGCTCCACCCTCTCCCTCCGGAGAAGATTAGAAAAACCCAAAACCGGCGGAGTTCTGAGGCTCCGTCAGACACGTCCAAGCAGGGTGTGTCTGGTGTTTATCAGACACTCCTTAAGAAATGTACAGTATGTCCATTTACTCTTTCATTTCATCGTCATGTAGTTCGGGATGGAGTTGTTTTTTGTGTGTCGGCCTTGATGTCTCCTTAAAATTTATTACCACACTCCAAAGAGAAATGAAACCACATTCATCTGAACTTTATATAAGCTCCACGCTGGCCCCTGCGTCTTTACAGCTGGGATGATGCAGCTGACTCTGCACCCTCTTCCCCAAAGCGCCTCAGCTACTTCAGGGACGTGTCCAACTCCCTGGACTGGGGTGCGGCCGTCTCCTCACTCATCTTTGTGATCCCTCTGTTGATGAACCTTCCGACCTCCTGGTCCTGGCAGGCCGGAGCCTGGGCCGTCTTCTTCTCTTGGGTCAACTTCCTGCTCTATCTGCAGAGGTGCGAGTAACTTTAAAAAAAAAAAACCCTAATTTTCAGAAATGCTCCCGCTGGTAAACTCAATATTTGAAGGCTTCATTAGCAGACATTACAGCAACTTTGACAAACCAACAAAAACATATTCCTGTTTGTGTGTGTGTTTGTGTCTGTGTGTGTGTGTGTGTGTGTGTGTGTGTACGCATAAACTGTCCACATAAGGATAGTCAGCCCTTAAAATATATCGTCCTGTGAATTCCCCCCAAGAGTAACAATCTTCTTTTTTCAAACAGAGTCTGCATTAAAAAACTGTTCTTGACCTTCAGAAGTTCCTGAGTCTATTATGGCTGGAGATTATTCACCTTGATAGTGTTGAAAAGCCTTGTGCTTGCGCTGTAGACACATTAAGACTTCCAAAGCACCATGAGGTGTGCATCTCTGAGTGAAGATGCTCCCTGTTACGCCCTCCCCCCACCTCCCCTCCCTCCCATGGAGCAGGTTTGAACATTTCGGCATCTACGTGGTCATGTTCGGGGAAATCATGAGCACCCTCATCCGCATCATCATGCTCTTCTTCTTCCTGCTGCTGGCCTTCGCCCTGGCCTTCTACTCGCTCATGCTTGGTCAGGTACGTTGCCTTTGTCCCCAGCCAACCCGAGGCACCCATGATCATCAGCATGAGATACTCATTTTGACTGTCTCACTGGACTGTCAGCACTTTTACCAAGCATGACTTTACATCTGTAAACAATGTGTTCTGGGTATTTCCCACAATTCCCATTAAGGGTCCAGCCCAGGGATATAACAGAAGACCCCCTTGCTTCTGTACGTCCCTGCATCCTGCTGCTTCCAGTAAATTCATTTTGGATGCTTTTTTTCAGGATAATTTCGATAGGCTGGACCTCTCGGTGATGCAGACCTTCATCATGATGGTGGGGGAGCTGAACTACCGGGAGAACTTCCTAGAACCCTATTTGAACGGGAATCTCTGCTTTCCATATTTGACGTATGCCACCTTGGTTTGGTTCATTCTCCTCATGCCGATTCTTCTCATGAACTTGCTGGTGAGCCATTCCCTCGTCTACGTGACGCAGAAAGGTGATGCGAAAGGTCTTTAGGCTCATGCTGCTGCATGTTGTTTCCAGATAGGTCTGGCGGTTGGGGACATCGCGGAGGTGCAGAGGAATGCGGCCCTCAAGCGCATTGCCATGCAGGTGAGGGGGCCATCCACGCCATCCACTGTCCACGCCATCCACTGTCCATGCCATCCACTGTCCACACCATCGATACTCTCCACCCCATCCACACTATGCACACGATCTTTACTGTCCACACCATCTACACTGTCTACATCATTCACACTTTCCACACCATCCACGCTATGCACACCATCCACACTCTCCACACAATCTTTACTGTCCACACCACCTACACTGTCTACACCATCTACAGTGTCTACACATTTACATTGTCCACAATGTCCACTCCTTTTTCATTGTCCACACCATGCACAATGTCCACACCATCCAAATTAGGGGTTTCCAAAGGCATTCCATTAACTACATATTTATAAATATGAACTATATATTTTTATGACTCCTCATCTTCAAGCTTTCTGAACTCATCTGAATGAAACGTAAGAAATTTCCGATCAATCTACTTGCAAATATACCCCACCTCCCCCACCCCCCCCCCCCCCCGCCCTACCTCAACAATACAGTGTAAACTGCTCTGTGCAAACCAAAAGTTTGAGAACTGCCTAATCTAACCCACCCACACTGTCCATTATATCCATACTGTACACATCTATGGAATGTTGTATTAACAATGTGAGGCAGATAGGAAATGTTTTCCATCATGTTCTGTAGATTGAGCTACACACCAGTCTGGAGGAGAAGCTACCCTACTGGTTCATGAAGCGTGTGGACCAGGAAACCCTCACTGTTTACCCAAACGGAATCTGTGGCAAAAAGGTTTGTGGCTTTATTCACTGGTGCTGGTCTAACAAAGTACATTCAGCTGCAGCAGTATACATCCATCCATCTGAAGTGACCACTGATGATGGACAGGATCCCTGTGAGCCTGCTGCTTGTCCCAGCAAGTTCAGGGCACAAGGTGGGAAACACTCTGGGTGGGATGTCAGTCCAGAACTGGGTATAAGGCAGGGGACACCCTGGACAGGATGCCAGTCCATCACAGGGCAGGAGGCAGGGGACACCCTGGACAGGATGCCAGTCTATCACAGGGAATGAGGCAGGGGACACCTGCCCTTCCCCCTGACACAATAAGAAAGGTCTATATAGTATAACTTTGAGTAAAACTTAAAATATAGAGTCTGGTGTGTTTTTAGACATTTTAATAAAGATCTTCAAGGCATGAACCCTGCTGGTTAATGTTTTAAACCTGTAGTGGGTTATAATCCAGACTAATTAATGAGGTAGTTATTTGAGTTTTCATCATCTCTACCCCATTCCGGGCCTGAAATCCCTCATAAGCGTTTCGAAAAACCTGCACTCCATAAGACTCCCAGCTCCGGGGGTACGAGCCTTTCTCACCGGCCCCCGGGCCTCCTCTCACCCCCTCAAACAGACCGGCCCTCTGCACTTCCTGTCTGATAAGGGCCCCCCCAAGGTGCGCACCCGGCTGTCCGCCAGCACTCAGCAGCTGACCCCCTTTGAGTACGAGGTGCAGAAGCAGAAGCTCAGGTACAGGCTGCACCCCATCCATACTTTCCTCTTTATTTTTTTTTGGCTACACTCCTTTGCACTTATTTTGTACGAAAACGTATAAAAAGCAGATTGAACTGCTTTACTTATGTGAAAAGGTCTAAGTAGAATCCTGTCCACGCTGTGTGACATTTTTTGCATGTTTAATGAACTTATTTAGACTCGCGTCTTCAACCCGGAGTGATTTGGGCTTAGTAATTGCTCAAGCAGCATCTTGAGCAGATCTGGGACCGCTAATGTCCTGCTACAGTTACTACACTACTTACTGCCGTAGCATCAGCGTATATCAGATTGTCACTCCCCCCACCAGTCAGTGTGGGACACGCTTTAACTTCCAGCACCAAAATGTCACAAAAAGGCTAAGAACGTGAATATAAACATGCAATAGCAAGGGAAAAGAAACGATAAATGTCATCGCACGATTAGCTCAGGGCCCATTAGACAAATGCCGACAACGCCCTCTAGTGCTCACACGTAGACATTCACCATCCTTTCGTGGTACCCTGTAATATATTCCCCCGTATCAATGACTCTTTTTTTTCACTGTAAACGAATACAGAGCTGTTGACAAACAATTTATTTCTTTAATTATGGTGTGTGGTTTCCAAGAGGTAAATATCAATAAGTTTGCAATGTGTGCTGTTAATTTTGGTTAATTAAACCTAGGAGAAGAGCAATGCTTTTCCACCTCTGCAGGAAGGCACCTGCCAGTGCATTATTTATTTTAACATCTATTACAAAGACAGAGTTAAAGAATATAAATCAAAGCAGCATTAAAGTTAATCAAGGTGATGATAAAGTATAGTCATATGGGGACAGATTTGGGTGGGTGCTCGTTCTGTACAGTCCACATGGGGGGTGTTATGGCTGCAGACTGGCTATCGTCTCCTGGAGTCATGTGAAAGTGGAGTGACTCACAGCTGACGTAACACCGGGGTGCTGAAGGTCGTTTAAACCTGCTGACAGGTGTAAACAAAGCCGGGTACTGATTCCAAAGATGCCCCCTAGTGGATGTGTGGTGATGGTGATGGTGCTGGTTCTGTGTGACGGGCACCATCCTCAGCTGGCTGTCTTTACCAGGCTGAAAGAGATCTCTACCATCCTGGAGAAGCAGCACAACCTTCTGAAGCTCGTCATCCAGAAGATGGAGATCACCTCTGAAGCCGAGGAGCACGACGGCCCTCAGCTGACCCCGGTGCCCCCCCCTGAGGCCCAGCTGCCATGCGTCAGGAACCGCTGGGTGCCTTTGCTGAAGGCCGTGACCAGAAAGAAGTAGCCAGTGCCATGTGGCTGAACCTCGCCTCTGTCCCCAGAACCGCGCCTGATGGCTATATCTACGTTGCTGCTCTGGAATGCTGCCCCCTAGTGATGCCCTTAGGCTGAATGTTTGCACCAGTCACCTAGAATTTCGCGCAGTTTGGCCATCTCCTGAAAGTCTTCTTTGGTCCCCGCAGCCCAGATTACTGAATAATAATGTCATATTAAGTCGTAGCATAGTGTGTCGCCTTGTTTGTTTAGTGATTCATGTCTCCTGTTCCTGAATTCATGTGGCGTCTGTAAAGAAGTCTGTAAAGACGTCTGTAAAGAAGTCTGTAAAGACGTCTGTAAAGAAGTAAGGGGGTGACTCATGGGCTGTTTTAGCACTTGAGACTCGCGATCAGGATCATGACTTTACATCTCCACTGTGAACCACCCCCCAGTCCACAGTGATGTTTGATGATAGCTCAGTACTTTCACGATTAATCATAAAGAGCTGGGATCTACAACTGGCTACAGATGCATCCCTTATCTGCTAAGCTGTGTAAACCCATGAAACTGGAGCTTATTAAGGACAAACTGGAAATCAAACAGACCGTTTTTACGATTCATGGTCTCGCACATTTGGATGTATCTTGGTCCATTAGCATAGCTAATTACTGACTGCGCTTATTGTCTGTGATGTTACTCCTGTTAGTCATCATATTTTAGCCTTGGTACCGGTGTTGCTCGGTGAAGCTTCTCTGTTCTGTGTTATTTTATTTGTAGGTTCGGCGTAGTGAATGTGACCCTCGAAATCTCATTCTCATTCTGACCGACTTCTAACCGAGGCTGTAGAAAAATGGCAGTGTGAAACTTATTCATTTCAAAAAATAAATTAAATGTCCTTCATTTAGCCTTTACATTTATTTTTCAAAAGAAGTGCTCTATGTTCAGCACAAGAATGAATAAATTCAACATTTTAATGGAGGTGCTTTGACAGGTCAGCATTATGGAAGAATGTGACGTTCATCCTTGGAAGATTCATAAAGACGGCTGACGCGGCCCGGACCACCACAGAGACCTAATTAATAATTGTGATAACTCAGGGCGGGATCACCACGGCAACAGAATTATCATGTAGCTACGCTCCAACTGCGTGCTGGGATCCACCCTGGGAAATGGCAAATTCATGCGTTTCAGACTGCTGAGCAGAATAAGCATAATTCTAATTTATGATGAGGCCCAGATAGCTTGCCCGTCGGTCTGAAACATCATGCTGAAATTCCCACAGAGAGGACGTGACATTAAATGAAACCCATTGATCTGATGTAATGACGATTTCACAGCGCAAGCACGGCCATTCGTGGCAGGGATAGAATATCAGCACACACCTGCGGGCTGCCGCGGAGCCGGCCGCGCGACTCGCCATGTGACGGCGGCCGCTAGCTAATAACCCTTAGCTATTTCATTGTTTTTTAGCGTTAGCGGGCCATTAGCCAAGATGCCGTATCCCTTACACCAAACGTTAGGCAGGAACGTGCGAACCGTGCATCTTTATGGCTGCATTTCACTCACCTTTATCCCACATCACATCAAAAACTGCCATCTTTTGAATAAATGCAATCAGTTCTACAGGTGTTGTGTTATTGGGTTTTCCTTGGAATGGCACTAAAATAAATCCTACGAGATACGTCTGGAGAGAAACATCTGCAGCACTAAAGGTTGCATTGCCCTGTAAAAGCCAGTGAGGGCCCACATGGGCCCCGAGCCTGCCCTCTCAGCCCGAGCTGCCCCCCGTGCAGGTTCTGAGGGAGCCCGGATGGGGCCTCGGGTTTCCCCCCCCGTCGCTGTGTGCGGTTTCAACCTTTATTCCCACGGCATTGAACCCTTGGCACGGCTCCTGCAGATGGACTGTGGGCTTTCAACGCCGGCTTTTGAAGCAAGTGATGTAAAAGAAAAAAATACGTCACGGAAGCCACATCTGTCGGGGATCCGTCCCGGCCCACAGTATCCGTCCAGATCTGTCATTTTCCCATGGGTGAAGATCACTGGTAACAGCCGGGTTTGGCCGCTGTGAGCGACGCCCCTCCTGAAGGTTACGGAAAAAGGCAGGGAGGTAAAATTTAATTCTGCTCATTAAAGCAGAGAGCGCGCCGTGACTAAACGAGCGAAATTATAAGGACAACTAGAGGGAGCTTCCCAGGACCGAATGTTTGCTGACTGCACTGAAGGGGGCCGCATTTGTTTAGACGATAATAAAAGTATAATGATTCGTCACTTTACAGGAAGTCTTCACACACTTAGTGTGATCTGGGGAGGTAAAGCCTGGGGTGTCTGGGTAAAGCGGGGGCATTTCTCACCAGGCAATGAGAAGACCACCTGTCTGGGGTCCTGGTGAAAGATGCAGTAGGAAGCGAAGGATCAGACCTACAGGCAAAGGGGTCCCCAGGGCTCACAGGATTCAGCACTCAATCTAAGGGAAGTGAAGACAGAGTCCTTTAGCCCAAACAGTCGCCACGGTAATGCTAGCCCACAGCCCTCCTGTTTCCCAGAATGCCGTGCTGAATAACCCTCAGAACATTTAGCACAAACATACTTTCTTTGGTTGTTGAGGCTCGTCATAGATTAAATTAATTACATTACAGAAGAGAATGATGATAAACATGCATTAACACACACCTCTTTCACTGCATTTTAAATGTCACGGGTTGGCGTAGGTAATCAATTTACTGTATAAACAGAGAGCCTTGTTTTTTTTTGGGTAGGGGGCCGTGCCGAGATTGGCCTCAGTGATCTATACGGGACCCTCTAATAGTCATTTTGGTACAGTTACACCAAATTTGTTTTACAGTGCAGCTGTGTAGCCCCCGTGTCCATGGGAACGAAGCTCAGTGGAAAACACAAGTTCCTCTTGATGTAACGGGGCCGCACCTGTCCCTGCTCAGGCCGGGAACGTGGAAAGCCGACCATAAGACCCTCGATGACAGATGAACGGGAAGTTCCCGCCATAATCACACCTACCGAGCGATCGCTCCTACAAAGATGATGCTGGCACACTAGTGCTAACTGACGGTAATCCCCGTTTCTAAGCAAGATCAGAATCGCAGTTTTGCTATCAGATAGAGTTTCAAACGGATGCTGGAATACATCGTTCCTGCTTCTGAAGCTCAATGTGGGAAATATGTGGAAAAAAAAACAAAAGGAACATGTTGTGTTGGTATTTTCCCAAAACAATTCACCGCGCCTCCGGACCAAGCGGCGAGCTGCAGTCAGGTCACATGACACGCAGTGCGAAACCCGATATCCCGGCAGATCCACGCCGATCCACGAACAGTGACATCCTGGCCGACGTGCGGAATTCCCGTGAAACGATCCAGAGCAGCGGGATTAGGGGCCGAATGGGAATGTGATTTAGGATTAAGGAGCATTCCAGTGCAGTGAGAGCGAGAGGGAAATATCGGAATTACTGTACAGTGGAAGGGACAGTGCGATGTGCGGGGGAAGAGAAGTCAAGGCAAACTTTATTATCATTTCAAAAAATGCAGGGAAACAAAATAACCGAGACTTTAAAAATAGCCTAACACAGAACATGACAGATTAGACACACATGTTAGTAACGAATGAATAATTCTATATGCTGTACATAGTGCATGTGCACCTTTTGATTAAGGTTGTGCAGTGGGTTGAACTGTACATTAACTCAGTTTAGAAAGGTACATGTACTGTAAACAGCTTACAGTGGACAGACAATGAGTATATGCAGAGAAGTGCAGTGTAAGGCCGTCCTTCCAATGTAATGTGCCACCGATACAGAAAGTGACCAGTGGAGATGGTAGATAGGCAGTTATGGATTAAAGGAGCATCCATCCTTTAAGTGAAACCAGTAAAATGTCAATGCTGATCAAATGTCACACACTGCATGGTATGTCAATCTATCATGACATAATGAATGAACGGCATTGATTTGATTGATTGCATCACCATCTGCAGAGACAATAACACATAAAGTATTACCTGCTGTTTCACAAAAAAACCTGCAATGGCAGCCTGGTATTAACTCCAAACCCATTGAAATATCTTAATTGTCAAGAAACTGGAAAAGAGACAAAGAATTTGACAGAAATGAATTGAAAAAAAATCTAAATAAGCCTATGTGTTAAAATAAAAACTCTGTTATCAGAATACTTAAAACATTACTTTGCAGTGCAGTCTTCTCCATAAGGCAGAAAGCATCCCATGTCATGGAGGTGACAGAATCAATCTTATATCACAGACCAGCAGTAGATGTCGACCACTGCAATCTTCCCCAGTGCCCTACTTACTATACAGTGTCCATTAAAAACGTTAATTACAATGATGGCCTGACACGCACACAACTGATGTTTCACTCCTCCATATTGACACATCTATACTTCGTCTATTCCAAAGACCCAGGCCATGGACATTACAGACGCATTACAGAATTCCACCATAAGACCTTCAGCTTCCTCCTAATGAGTGGAAAGTTTTCCACATCAACGGCGGCCTCGATAAGTATTTGATAATGCCGTTCGGTTTGGTTAGTGCTCCCTCTAGGTTTTAGGTGACGTCCTTTGGGTCCTGCGGAACATGTTTGCTATTGTGTGGCTCAATGAAATTCCAGTCTATCTATCAGACAAGTATCAACATGTACTACAAGTCCACAAAGTGCGTGGCTGGTTATATCTTCACATGGAGGGGATTCTGTGAAAATGTCACATTACGCCAGTCTATTTTCTAGGATATGTGCTAAGGGGCTCTGTTAACGGGCGACATAAAAATCAATATGTATACAGTACATACAGAACGCCACATTCTTAATGCAAAGGGGGGGAAGTTAGGACAATTACAAAGGCCCTTGAGCAACATAGGCCCTAAAAACCTGTTACATAATTCGATTTGTCCGAGTTGGGGGCCCAGTAAATGGGGCCCAAAATCTCTAGCAGTACCTCTGAATATATATATATATATACCCCAAGAAAGTCACGGCTGTCTAATACTAGCTTAGTCACATGTCAGTCCGAGAAGTATTTTTTGGGTTTTGCCAATTTTTTAGACATTCTGTTTTTGGATTCAGTCCAGCGCACATATCTAACCTTCGTAAAAGACGGGATCTGGCCCCATAGGCCCATAAGAACATTTTTGTGGAGCCTAAGATGGTTTCCATCCGCTTCAATCTTTAAGCATTAGTAGTTCACGCTTCATGCATTAGCACTGGGGCAGTCTCGTTGCAACATACAGGTATGCAGATCAAATTGCCAAGTGTGCTTTTTTCACCATCGTTTCACCAACGCTGACATCAGAAACATAGCACTACTAGTTGTGAAATTCGTCCTTGAAGAATAGAGACAATGACTCAGTTGTGCAAAGCATCTGCTCCAGGTCCTTATGGACAATAAGAACCTACAGTCTTTACAAACTACTAAATGGCTGAAACCCTTGCTGGGCTCACTGGGTTCTTAAATTTCATCATTTTGCATGGAACCAGATGCACTCTCTTGGTTGCTGGGTGGTACCACCGCCCCTTCTCCTCCGGAGGACGACACCAGGTTTTTTCCAGCTATTCGACTGAGAGTATCATGGTCTGTAAGGAACACCGCAACATCTCGACCTTCTGCAAGAGTGGTTTGATTCCTCTATGTGTTCTGGTCACCAGATGTATCATGTTGGAATCAGGCTCTTGCTTTGTTTATAAGAACGTATGTTTCTGGCAATTAGTCAGAGTGAGTGGACTAAGTATCCCGGGCCGCGTTAGCTGAGAACTGCCTTGTCCAGAAATGGTTTAACCCCAGTCTGCCCAAGGTTATCCCTGTAGATGAACTTGTAGGTGATCCCCCCAATCTTACTAAAGATGAGTGGTTCAGCTAGACAGTATAGTTCAAAATCAACACACCTCTCCAA
Source organism: Brienomyrus brachyistius (assembly GCF_023856365.1). NCBI lineage: Eukaryota > Metazoa > Chordata > Actinopteri > Osteoglossiformes > Mormyridae > Brienomyrus > Brienomyrus brachyistius. The sequence goes on along the minus strand of NC_064547.1, from coordinate 20,303,124 downwards.
TAGAGACAATAATAAACGTAGCACACAGCCAACCAGAGAGAGTTCCCAACATTAACATATCGGTCTGGCTAAATGGTGTTTGGTGTGCTGGCATATCCTACAAGTCAACAAGAGAATCAAATGTCCTGTTTATTTTGTTCCTTTGTTTGTATGTTATGGGACATGGCATTATGGGATGGGATGGGTTACGGGATATGCCAATCAGTTAACAGGAATTCTCGTCATACCCAACATTAGAGGGAGGGCAATTGGAGGGTAACAGGGCATGTGGGTAACTGCAGAGCAACTTCTAATGGCCTGGGTAATAAGCCAGGAAAACACAGTATGATGTAAGGCTCTGATTTCATCGCCGAGCAGATGATGCACTGATAGTGAACTTCTAATCACTTCAGTGACAAACAAACGGCGATAGCGTCCAGCTGTGTAGTGCAGCGTGTTTTGTCACTGATAAATAATGATATTTAATATGCGGGAGTCGCAACGCCCAGACAAGACGCAGCTGTTAGCGTCTGAAGTTGCAGAGAATGGTTTTCAGGAGGTCCCATCACCAAGGAAAAGATAAAAGACACAGATTTTTACCGCGAGTCTCTTTTACGGGGAGTGATGTGCATGCAGAGCTTCCCTGAATAGCCCCCTCCGAGGCCGTCCTCACGCTGGCTCCTGTGGGCTCAGGGGCATCGGACTCTCAGCGTGCTGGGTAGGGCGACATGGTAGAGGCTGCGCACAGCTTCTCAGCGAGGACACAGCTGATGCAGACGTTTGGCATGCAGTGAGTCATACATGCTGAGGAAATGCAGTACTGATTAAAAATGAAATTCCTGTTGATTTCTAGCAGAGGCTTAATCACCATCCCAAATGAGAGCGAGACGCTCACATCTTCACGGCTTCATGACTGCTTGTTGTTTTTCCCCGTTTTAGGCTTTTTCTCGGGGACGGTGCCCCCACTTACACATCTGCTGGCCCCCATGACGACGACTCAACTGACACAGCATTCAAAATATGTCTTTGGACAATCAATATTCCCTCATCCCTATAACCTTGTGGGATGTAAAAATGGATGTATTCGGTACTGGTCAAAAATTTGGACACACAATGCGGCAAAGGGGAGTGATAGCATGTCGTGTCGCATGACCAGGCCACCTGACCTAAACCAGAAATGGTTTTGGACCAGAGAGTGAAGGAGAAGCAGCCAATGAGAGCTCAGCATATATGTGGGACCTCCTTCAGGACAGCTGGAAAAGCATCCCAGGAGGCCACCTCATGGAACTGGCATAGAGGAGACAGTATGGTCAGCCAGTCCCTGGAGCAGTAGGGGTTAAAGTAGGGATCTGAACCAGCAACATTCTGAGTCTCAACCCACAGAGCTGCCCCCCACCCAACAAATTTTTTTTTTGTTTAATACTTTTTTAATTCATGCATAATTCCATATATATTATTTTATAGTTTTGATGTCTTTGTAATTATTCTAAAATATAGGGAAAAGTACAAATAAACCTTTATATGGGTGGGTGTGTCCAAACTTTTGCCATTCTGCGCCTCTCTTTACCCCCAGTCCAGAATCCATGGTGTTCCCCACCTGCAGATGGTCCTAATGTGACACACACCTGATCTGAAGCATATTTAAGCTCATCCTGACTAATCTTGATGTTTGGTTTTTCCCATTTGGTTTTAGTAGTTAGTTCCCTTATCTGGGTTTTAGGGATCCATCTCTGACCCCTTAGTTCTCGGGAGTCGTTTGGTTCTGTTTGCCTTTTTGGGTTCTGGTTTCAGGCCCCCGTTGGTTGGCGTACAGACCACACTGGCTCAGTACCATGGCCTCCTCGTTAGTCTGACCCATTTCTGCTCTTGCTTGAGTGCTGCTCAGCGACGTACCTCATGAGTCCTCTCAGCACTGAGTACTCAGAGTCTCCTCTCAGAGAGGACTGAGGCAGAAACACGGCCATGCAGGTGTGGGCAGCGTGGAGCTGACCTTTGACCTCAGACCATGTGCTCAGTGCCTTCTTACTTTTATAAGCCTGCCCTGTTCTTGTGACGACTTGCACATTGGAAGTGTCCCTGGATGGAACATTTGAACATGTCAGCAAACAGGGAGGAGTGCCCCATGTATTACACCTATGTTGAGGGTGGGGCTCCCTAGTAAATATAGCATATGTTGACATATTGATGGTAAATCTTAGCCATACCTGACTGCAGGTGTAATACTGAGACCTTTTCTAAAGAACCTTCCAGGAAATGGCTCTCTGCACTCAACAGGAGTGACGAAGGTGAGATGATGTCTTGCTATGACATCCTACTGTATATTGTTTTCTGGAAATATTATTTATGTGTCTGTAACTATCGGGGGAGATGGCCAATTTTCTCTTCATCTGAATATGCTTTGTCACCGTGGAGGAATATCCATCCATCTCCCAACCGCTAATGCAGCTATGGGATAAATAAAAATGAACAAAGACCAGGGAGAATGTATTCTTCTATTCTTAGCCGGGTCAATACGAGGCCCAATTTGGTGAGATTCTTCCTCTGACAGTTTTAGGCTGCGGTTTAGAATAACAAACAGGTTCACTGAGATGCCCCCCCCCCCCCCGCCCCAATCACCCCCCCCCCCCAACACTCCAATGGTCTTGGCAGACCTTCAAAATGTCTGCAGCCTGATTCTCAGCTGTGCCTTTAGATAATCTTTGGCCAATGGTCAAACTTGTAATAAAAATGACAATTTCATCCAGATTAAAAGGGGCTGAATAGCTGTCAGGCTGGCTGGGAATTGTCAGGGCAGAGTGGATGTCATCCAGCTTACTGAGCAGTATCACGGAGCCTCGCTGTTTACTGCCTTTCAAGGCTAGCAGATATGAGTGGGTATTTCATATCCCTGTGAGCATTTCAAATGAGCTCTACTCTGATGAAGTCGAAATGCACGGAAGTGTGGAAACAGCCCCATTTCCCAAAAGTGCCAGGCTCACGTCTGTGACATTCTGCAGGACTGCAAGCGGCTGCAGTTTCCCTGCTTAAGGCCCAAAGTGCTGCTCTCTGCTCTGCCTGCCACGTAAATCATCGGCAGGCTTCGGCGTTAAGCAGAACCAGGCTGGAAGCACACGGCAAACAGCAATCAACAGAAACGATTAAGATGTGGAACGAGGCGCCCCCGTGCCCCATCCATTAGGTCCCAGGCTGAAATGATCTCTGGCCCCAGCAGCTGACTGATAGCGTGAGCTGGATCATGGCATTACCACCATGTCGTATCTATTACATGTGAGCTTTTGTCGGATGCCAAGTGGCCTCTGGGAAAAAAAGAGGTAAGAATTCTCTGGCCAATCCCATGGAAGGGTAAGAATTCTCTGGCCAATCCCATGGAACGGTAAGAGTTCTCTGGCCAATCCTACGAACATATTAGAGTTCGCTGACCAATCCTGTGGGGATGTCTTCAGGAAGTAAAGTCTACTTGAATGGGACTGTGCTTGCGCAGCTTAATGAGTTAGTACAATTATTCCCAGCTGTCTGAGACGCTCGACGCTGGTTGAGGCCTTGTAATCACTGCTGCTGTCGCCGCAGGGTGTAGTGTCTTCCAAGAACAAGCAGTGAGATTGATTAAAAAGCACAATTAGTGACCATCTCATGATTACAATGCTGAAAACCAATGATGAGTTTACTGAAGGACAGACTGCATTCATTGCAGGCCGCAGCGACGAGAACATAATGTTTCATTGCTTCAGTTTTTTGTTTTTTAAATCACTTCACGAGTAAACTTTACTCATGCTATACATTATTGAAGAACAACAGAAAAGCATTTCATCCTTTTTCCATTTTTCGGTGTATATTTACAGAAAGTGAGTGAGTATGATATACTCTGATATAATCTGTAGGTCAAATATTAACTGCTCATGTTGAGGGTAGCACATATCCGGGAGCCGTCTTGTAAACACAGATTTTCAGGATCATGAATTCTCCTCACACAACCCTTGCGTGATGACACACAGGCCTGGGGGACCTGTTCGGCCAATACCCCAAAAAGCAGGTCTTGTGGGAAATAGCGGCCCTGACACACTGAAGGTCTTCCAAGGAGACAATATTACTGATTGCAGGATTAGTAGTAATGAAAATTAATAGATGAGCGTTTTTGCTGACATCAGAAGTGTTTCAGGCACGTAATATAGAACAGAATTTCTTTATTTTCATTGTGGTGTTTACAATGAAATTCAGGTGCATTGCCTAGTGGAACTATTATAAATTATAAATTACACAGTAAAATAAACATATATAAACTAGAAAAAGGAAAACAGTAAGAAGAATATGAAGTTGTATATATGAGACTCACACACACACACACACACCCATGCACACACACACATATACATATTATGCCCTCAAATGCACCATTTTGTTTACCTCAGGAATACTGAGCAATAATTCCTGAATATACAGCCATGGGTACAGGATGTTGGGAGTGAACAGGAATAAAGAGTCCAGTACTGAAGAGTATGGCATGAGTATCCTAAAAGTGTGAAGCCACATTGAGGCACTTGTTTGCTGTCCTGAGGAGAGGAGCAAGTTACTTTGCCCCCCCCCCCCCCATCCCTTCACCCCCCAGGTGTTTCAAAAGCAAAATAAATAGATACTGAATACAGTCAGAAGACCGTAGCTAGCTAGCCGTGTTAGCATGTCCAAAATAATGAATGCCCTAGTTTATTACTTATTGCTGTTTGCCGGGACCTATGCACACACCTGCTCTGAGAGATGGTAAACACCGCTGTTGTGTCCATCATCAGCATCTGTAGAACGTTTATGCTCTGAACAGGCCTGCCTTCCCAGGCTGGTGACCCCACTGCCCCCTCCAAGCGGTGCGAGGTCGACTGATGTAAGGGGACACGCTGACAGCTGTGTCCGATGCACAAAGCCCCCGTGTGAAAGAGCGCTACGCGTAGAGAGAGCGTATATCTCCGTGAAATGCAGTGAGCGCTGGCTGCGTTTGATAGGCTGATGTCTCACGGGCCTGTGAGAGCCCCATGTGGGGGTCCGGCACAGACCGAGCCCCTTTGCTTGGTGCCATTTTAAATATCACAGCCAAACGGCTAAATGCTGTGGGTAATCTCAGAGTGTGACAAATCAGATGAATTATGCTTTTCTCAGCGATGATTCAGTACTTTCTGGACTGGGCTGCGGCAAAGATGGTTAAGATGTATCAATAAAATACAGTAAATATGAGAATGAGGTTGCACACCAGTACGATCACAAAACAAACTGGCCTGTACGCCACACAGCAGAGTGACACAGAGTAATCACTGACAAACGGGCTTCTTATAGGCGCTAATTTGCCAAAAACCCTGGCTTGCTAACAGTCCTTCATTCTAGCGCCGGGCTGGCAAGCGACTAGATAACCTGAAAATAATGGCGCGTATTTCCCACGCTACGGATTTTCACTCCAGTGCCCAGTGTTAAAGAATGTTAGGGGTGGAGACACGTCACCAAATCCCCCACCCTGGCCAAAAAAAAAAAAAAACTGAACACCTGCCAGCGTTTGTACAGTTAAATTTGCCGACTCCCTCTACACACTGGGGTCTTACATGTCACACTTGCAAGAAGGCGGGTTTCCATTAGCCGTGTGATTAAAATCCACTGGCCTAAAGTCTGATGGCCATCTGATGCTCACCTCCTCAACTATACATACTGCGACTTGGACAATATCTATTAATATTTTCAGATATCTGCGCGTGGCCTAACCCTAATGGTACATATTACTAAATTAAACCTAATGCCTCTGACGGAGAAATAATTATATCAGTCTACACAAGTCCAGCAGAGAGAAGGCTTTTAGGTGTTTCTCCTGGCCTGGAGGATTGGCAGAGCTGACATGTCCACAGGATCCCTCAGCGACGTTGAAGACCTCCAGGAGCTGCCTGTTCAGAGGCTGGATCTCCAGTACGGGAGGTCTAAACGGGACGGGGCGAAAGGGCAGCTGTTCAGCTCCGAGGATGAGATCAGCACCGGCGAACGATTCAAGAGCGGCAAGAAGAGAGGGGCCAGGGTGGGAACGGAGGACACCCGACTGGAGAACGGCGACGGCAGGCAGTCACAGCGGAACGCCGCCAACGCCCGGGAGAGGGCGCGCATGCGGGTGCTGAGCCGGGCGTTCAGGCGCCTGAAGACCAGCCTGCCTTGGGTGCCGGCGGACACCAAGCTCTCCAAGCTGGACACGCTGCGGCTCGCCTCCAGCTACATCTCGCACCTGCGGCAGCTGCTGCGGGGGGAAGCTTACGACGGCGGCTTAGGGCAGCCCGGCAGCCTGGTACGCCGCTCTCCCCGATTCATTTTATATTCACTTCATTTATTTCATTAATCGCGTAAGTACTGTAAAGTATTCGGCCGAAACAGAAAAACTCAGTTTGACACAAATTCTACATTTATTGCGGCGTTAATCTTTATGTGTTGCACGCGTGTTTTAGCGTATTCGTGCGTTTGCAGGCTACTTCGATGTTTGCTTGTGAAACTGGATCAAACACTGAATATCCGTGGATTGAAACACTTAAAGACTTGATGGTTCATGTTAAAGAATGCTGACCTTGTCATCCCATTCCGCTAAGAACCTTCACCTTGCTCTCATTAGACGTGGCCGTTCATGGTCCCTGGTCGACCGGAGGACACGAAGGACAGCTCTCCATCCTCCAGACTATGCGGAGCCACAGCGTAGACCTCCACATGCTCCTCCATCATCACCTACCTGTGCGAACTGCTTCGAGGTTAAAGGGTGGATACTGTATGTGAGGGACCTGATTTCAGCTCTTCATCTGAAGACATGGGACTGACGCATCCAGACGGATCTCTTACACCAAGATAAACTTCCAAAAAATCGACTGGAGCTCAGTGGGATGGCTGATTGTTTGCGTACATGTAGTATGTTTTTCTATATTTCTCTGTGCCCTAAATGCCTTTATACAAGGTTTTTAAACAGGGTATTGTGTGAACTCTGTACCAGGAAATTGCAGCGTACTTGTCAATACTAAGGACTACTGTTGAATTTCAACTAATGCTACAGCTGTACGTTTTATAGAAATCTTCGAAACAAACAACGAATAATAAGGAGAATGTAGGCAGAGGAGTGTGCATGATCAGACCATGGTGTTGGTCAGCCCACGACCTGTAACCAAGTGTGACCATTTACCGTAAGACTGTGCCGACATTTGACAACTCAGTTAATAACAGCCTTGCTTATGAGATGTTATTAATAAACGCTTTCATGTTCTTGAGAGTGTCTATTTTTATTTACCCACCTGTCTATATTTTCACTGTGCACGCGGCAGAGCTTAACAGCACGATGCTGCTGCACTACGTGTCCTGCCCCCTCATATCTACCTCGTGTGGAATCCCTGTGTTATCACATGTTTCTAGATGTGTTAATTGCTGTGGTCTATATAAGTGGATTTCTGTTTCCCCAGTCCTGTCATTGACGTCTTTATGTCGTAAGTGCTGCTCTATGGTCCTGAGTGTGTTACCCCCCCCCCCCCATAATAAAGCCCAAGTTTTATCTATACTTCTGGATTCTCACGCCTGTTCCTCTGTACCGTATAAGTGATTATGACTCCTGGGGGGTTGGGGTACCTGGGTGTGATTCATACCGCTCCTGTTGTCTAGACACAGCAAGCGCAGTGATGGAATGCTTTGATCGTTGACAGGATCCATCCATCCATCCATTTTCCAAACCGCTTATCCGACTGGGTCGCAGGGGGTCCGGAACCCATCTCGGAAGCAATGGGCACGAGGCAGGGAACAACCCAGGATGGGGGGCCAGTCCATCGCAGGGCACACTCACACACCATTCACTCACACATGCACACCTACGGGCAATTTAGCAACTCCAATTAGCCTCAACATGTTTTTTGACTGTGGGGAGAAACCGGAGTACCTGAAGGAAACCCCACGACGACAAGGGGAGAACATGCAAACTCCGCACACATGTGACACAGGCAGAGACTCGAACCCGGGTCCCAGAGGTGTGAGGCAACAGTGCTAACCACTGCACCACCATGCCTTCCCGTTGACAGGATCTGCATCCTGATATCAAATTAGCCCCAAAGATCTTTTAAATGTGTTTTTCATGTATTTCAAAGACATGCCAGTCAGCAAAGCAGAGGCCACAGGAAAAAGCCCGTCTGAGAGGCTGCTATCATCGGGAGATGGCAGGAGAGTAGTTGCATGTTTAGAAGGTGGCCTAATTTGTCGCGTCAAGAGCTCCATCTAGTGGCCAAATGTGGCACCGAACTCTAAAGGACTTCATTCACCGTCAAATGCGGTGCCTCAGCGGGAATAAAAACGCGAATGCACACAGGACAGGAGTTCAGCAGTTCCCAGAATCCCAAGGGCCGTGCCTTTAATGAAGAGGGAAGTGAAACTAGCGGAGTGAGAAGGACATTGCCGCCTTTCATCGTCACGGTAATCTGCTCCGCGAACTCTATTAATATGAATGAAGTTCGTGGAAGGATGCCAGTCCACTGCAGGACACACACACGCACACACACGACAATGGAAAATGGAGAGGCCCAAATTCACCTAACTTCAACTGTTTGTTGAATACTCTGATTTGCTGAGGTAAACAGGCAATCGTGTATCTGCACTTGAATACATATACAGCATTCAGTTGGGACAGGAGCTAATAATGGCCAATACGATCAATCAAAGTGACTGTAAATGGTTCTTGGTGCCATATGTGAAGGTTCCAGCATCTCAGAAGCAGGCCACCATCCTGCGATTTTCACACACTACAGCAGGGTTCCCCAGTTCCGGGCCTGGAGGGCAGGAATCCAACAGTTTACAGATTTTCCTGTTGAAACACACCTACTTAACCTGATAATTAGCTGAGTAAGATGTGTTTGAGCAGGGAAATCAGCAAACCGTGTTGGATTCTGGCCCGGCAGGACTGGAATAGGGGAGCCCTGCATGATGGTATCTGGAGTTTACAGAGTATGGTGTGAGGGATAAAAACCATCCAATCAGGGGTTTTTTATATTGTGGGAAGCACCTAGTTAATGAGACAGCAAACTGAGACACGTAGGGGGGGGGGTTTGGGTGAGGTGTCCTCATCTCCCCCCAGGTGGAGCTGGGAGACGTCTGTGGCCTGCTGTTCCACCTCAAGAGTATAGAGGGTTAGGTCACAGTGCCTGAAGACGAGGTTATCGATTCCCACTCAGACAGGCACTTAATGTACTACTGTATCACTTCTGACACAAATACTTTAATAAATTTCCCCTTGGGATTGATGAAGAATATCTTGCTCAATAAGTAAAGCATTTCTCTGGTAGTGCAACGCTTGTGGGGTTGAATTCAAAGGAATATGTGTGCAATTTGTCCATAGTGCAATTTATCACTATGGACAAAAAATGTCTGATAAATATACTGCACGTCACTAGCGGTTAAGTTTACCTAGTAATCCACAGACGTCATGAAGAGCAGTATAGTTGGTGGCCTCCGCTAACATCCGCCTTATCTTTAGTTTCCACCAGAAGTGATAGCAAATGACGTTCGTGACGTTATTCGCTTGTTGGCCAGCAGAGGTCAGTATATCCTAACCTTTTCATGAGACTCATAACGGTTGTTTTTATTCTTCCTGCTGTCGCTTCCAGAGGCTTTCGCGTAAATGATGTATTATTGCCTTCTGAAGTCTATGGTGCCTTAGGCTGCTGGGGTAGCCGCTAGTGCTGTACTCCGGAAAGGCTGTTTAATTTACCTTCACAGAAATGCAACATTGCGCATGAACAATGACCGGATTTAAATGGATTAGTTACTTAAGCAGATTATGTATTTTGGTAACAACTACTATTACACTCTTCACTACAGCTTTTAATTAATACAGCTGCTATTCCTCAGAAATGCCTAAGCAGGGAGGTAATCCACTTTAAAATAATCCCAGTCATCACAGCCCTTTCCTGAAAACTCGGAATCTTACATCCTGCATATTTCATCAGGGTGTGTTTTCTGTTGCAATCCATTGCTATGGTTTGGATTCCAATGTTGTCCCCAGAGTGTGGGCCCCGGAGTGTGGGCCCCGGAGTGTGGGCCCCGGAGTGTGGGCCCCAGAGTGTGGGCCCCGGAGTGTGGGCCCCGGAGTGTGGGCCCCGGAGTGTGGGCCCCGGAGTGTGGGCCCCAGAGCACAAGCCCCAGAGTGTGGGCCCCGGAGTGTGGGCCCCAGAGTGTGGGCCCCGGAGTGTGGGCCCCGGAGTGTGGGCCCCAGAGTGTGGGCCCCGGAGTGTGGGCCCCAGAGCACAAGCCCCAGAGTGTGGGCCCCGGAGTGTGGGCCCCGGAGTGTGGGCCCCAGAGTGTGGGCCCCAGATTGCAAACCCTGGATTGTGGGCCCCAGAACGAGGGCCCTAGAGGGCAGATTCCGGAGTGTGGGCCCCAAAGCGAAGGCCCCAGATAGCGGACCTTGGAGCCCTCCCCAGAGTGTGAGCCCTGAGAGTGATCACGCGAGGTTATTAAACAGCTCTCCACAGGCAGCCCAAACACGCATGATCCTTCCGGAACAATGTATGCCTAGGCAAAGCACGACCACAACCAAGAGCAAGCACCGAAGCAGCCAGCGGCCCTGTTTACATTTCTCAGGGCTGAATCACGGTGCGCAGCTAATCGGGGCAGCAGGGCACTGGAAGGAGCCTGATCTGAAAAGCAGACGAGACGAGCTAAAGGAGGCCAAGTGGAGAAGACGAGGGCGTGCAGGCCGGCCCTGGAGACCTGCTGGTTTGCGACGCCTGAGTTTGACTCGGACCCGAGACTTGGTTCTGCTATGCTGTGTTGAGCAGTGTGTCTGGATGGGTGTGGGGGGGGGGGGGGGGATTGTGGCTGAAGGTCATGGTGAAGAGCATGTGGGCCTGGCGCCCCCCGCGGGCGACTTCCTGCTGTGTCGTGGAGACGACAGGGGTCTCACTCAGGAGGCCGATTGAGTTTCAGGCCCGTGGGCGGGGTGGTGGGGGCCCAGGGGGTGTGAACGGACATGGAGGCTCGCAGTGAGGTTTGCCTAATGCCCCCCGCCCCCTCGGGCCTGGACCGACTGACTGTCAGTGACTCCTAGGCCTGGGACCTCTGCTGCTGTAGAGGGTGTGTACAGGGGCAGTGTGTGCGGGGGCCATGTGGCAGGCACCGTGTGTGGGGGGGCGGGTGCAGTGCGTTCACCCAGCATGGCTCTGTTCTCGACTTCACTCTGAAAGTGGATTTGACCTGACTGCTCGCATGTGTGCAATTTCATCAGTCCGTCAGGCACGTTTTATAGCGCCCTGGTTCTAAAGCATGTGGGGTTCGCCGAGCTGCTCCAGCTCGTCTGCCAGGCCAGCTGGACAATGACCAGACGTGTAGGTATCTGTCTACATCCGTGTACGAGCCGTGTTTCCTGTTAGTGTCTGTTACACGCTGACTCAGTGCTGGTCGGACATAATCACACATGTATTTACTGTGTTTCACAGTTATGACTTCAGATGTAGTCAGGTGACTAAAACAGTTAAACTAGGGGTCAGGTGTGTCATTGCGCCATGCAGTGAATAAGTCAGCAGCTTGTTTATTTAGTGTGAGATAATTATTTGTTTTTTTTAGGACATGTTTTCTCGACTGGCTGTTGATTTATCACTATCGTTGAGAGAAGTAGGGTTAGGAGCATGTGCTGATACAGCAGGTTGCCGCACCCCCCCCCCCCCCCCCCACACGACAAGCCACCTCAGGGATGAGAACCTGAGTGCAGCCATGCGGCCGGTGATACCTCAGCACCACATTAGTTCCAATGCAGTGGAACTGTGTGAAATTTTTTCCCGGTGGCTGGAGTGCCGATCCTGTCACCCCCAAGTTTTCCCTGTAAGCTGGAGGACCTGCTTGCAGGACTGGATGTAGATTAACGTCATACCAGGACAAAGCAGTTGCAGGTTAAGGGCCTTGCTCAATGGTCCAATGGAATAGAATCATTTCTGGCATTCATGGGATTCGAACTAGCAACCTTCCGATTGCCGTCCATTCCCGGTGTTGTATTAGGCCCTGATGTCCCCCATACTTTTACACCTTCTCCTCTCTGTGTCTCAAAGGGCATGTAAACCCTGCGCCCCCTTGTCCTACGACCAGCACATCCTCCTCCAACCCCCAGGGCGTACATTCTCACGGCCATGCTGCCTTTCAGCTCCTCTCCGCCTGTAAATATCTCACCCTTTGTCTCGTTTTCTTTTCCCCACCGCCGTGAGACACGGATCTCTCCCCGGCCGTCTTTCCGCCCGAGGCCCGAGCTGTCAGCGGTCCGAAGTGATCCAAGTGCCCATGGCCACTGCATTGTTCTCCCACACAAAGGAGATGAGGCACGGAGCTGCCCTTTGTCGCCGGGCCGGGGGGCGGGGGGGTGGGGGATCTGGGGCACGGGTACACAGGTGTGACGCAAACGCAGAGCCCCCGGCCAGCACATCAAACAGCGTCCACGCCACAGGCCCCGGGCCACCTCCTGGTGTGCCTTACTTAAACAACGAGCTGGCTGCTATTTGATATCGAACCCGCGTTATTGTGGGCTCCTTCCTGTCAAAGATCACACTTCCTGTGAAAGAGACACGGCACTTCTAATTTTGCTAAACTTATACTTAAACCGTATGTCATCTATTTATTTTGTGTGGGCTTGAGTCTAATTATGTAGTGAAAAGTCAAGTACAAATACGACCGCTGAAGGTGTACAACACCTCACACCTTGCGCCTGAGCGATCGCTCAGTCACTTTTATGCAGTTTAGTACACAGCTTTTATTTCTGAGTGTCATCGAACGGTCATGTCTGCATAAGTTAAAAGGCAAAACTTTTCTGGAAAATGAGCCCTGCTTTGACCTTGATGGGTGGATGTATGATGGCATTATGTAAGGAGGGATTCTTAGTAATTTCATGGAAACCGGAGACAAAAAACATCACAGTTGTCTGCCAATTTCACAGATATCAGTCTGAACGTGATGTCTGTGAAAGTTCGACTTGTGTGAAGAGGATTTGATTAATAAGATGTCATTATGGATGGTGTCCTGTTTCTCTGTGTTTGTTGTTTTGAAGGAAATTTCAAAATTTGCAGCCATAAGACCACAGGAGGTCTCGGTGGGTGACATGGAAGTCTGAAAAACGATGTGGGCCTGAGATCCCATTGGCTTTGCACTTCCTCGAGGTCCGGGCAGGAGCGAACGAGCCTGGGTACTACCTTTCATCTACACATTCTCCTCCTGAACCATCAGTCATCTTTTTTTTTTTTTTTTTGACAAAAACGCCAGCCAGCGTAAACGTGCCGGGGGCCCCTGTTAAACATGGACCCCAGAGGCTTCAGCATCCGGTGCCGTCGCCTACGTCCAATCGCAACGGTGTGCCGTTTTCAGCTTTTGTTTCCCGCCTGTCTCATGCAGCTCATCCGCCTGTCCTGCTACACACTTCAATTTACCTCCATCCATTAAGAAGTAAATGCCGCCGGACTGGCCCCCCCCCAGGAGAATGCAGCCTAAAGTATTTTACAATAGGTATGAGGCTGGAGACTAAAACTCGAGTTTGGATGTTCTGGGGGGGGGCTGTTGATGCTGCACCCCTTAGCACCCCAAGGTAGACCGACCTGACCCGAGAGAACCACTTCAGCTGATGGGGTATCAGATGGTCGGCTAATTACCCCGACTTCAAAGGCACAGAGGCACTGACGTCTTCACGGTGGTCCGCGGGCTGGCCTGTCAGTGCCCTGCAGCCCAACCCCCAAACGCATGGGATTAACCTGATTACCTTTTAATAAGCCCACAGGCCTGAGGTGGCCCTTCCATGATGGTGCTCCCATGGCGGGTAACCCGAGCTGAAGATGAGGCAGGAGGACAACCACCCCCCGCCCCCCCCGGTTTGGCGATAACGAGCGGCCTGGACCTGAGGAGACGCTCAGCTTACCTGAGACTGTTGCGTGTCTCACATCATCATCCATAAGCCCCCCCCCGGAATAAATCATTTAGCTCGGAGAGGGGAAGGTAAAGCTGTGTCACGGTGGAGGCAGAAGAGTGACCAATCAGGAACGTGCCCACGCGTGTTTGGGGGGGGGGGTGGGCAAGCCCTCTGACCCTGGTCTAGACCCCGCAGATCAAAGCTGCACCACCAGACAAATGAAGCAACTCCACATCGCCCCACCTCCCCCACCCAGCCCCTATTTCGGCATGCAGCACCCGCAGTGAGGCGGGGGCGAGTCACTGATGACGGATCTCCAGCCCTTTGCAGCATTTGGGGGAGGGCAGCAGCACAGACATTTGCCGCCTTTCATCACGGAGACTCATCCGTCTTTCTCTGGTGGTTCCTGAAAGCGCTAGGTGCTGTCCTGTCCCACAGGGGGCGCTCTATCTGTGGAGTGCCACTATAAATATCACAGTCCTGTCCCACAGGGGGCGCTCTATCTGTGGAGTGCCACTATAAATATCACAGTCCTGTCCCACAGGGGGCGCTCTATCTGTGGAGTGCCACTATAAATATCACAGTCCTGTCCCACAGGGGGCGCTCTATCTGTGGAGTGCCACTATAAATATCACAGACCTGATCCACAGGGGGCGCTCTCCATCCCACTCCAAACTATTGACTCTCTGTCCTGAACGAGGTTATGTGCTCTTCATCCCAAACTTTCAGAGGGGGGGTGCTCTCAGTCCCGTCCCACAGGGGGCGCTTGACTGGATGTCTCTACTCCACACGCCGTCCTCTGTGAGCTCTAGATGCCGGAGTGTGTGAACATCCCAGGATGGTGGCTGTTTCTGAGATGCTGGAAGCCCAACATGATGCTGCGTTAAACACCCCCTATCAAAAAAAGTATCATGTTTTTAAAGATCTTCATTAGCTTATTCACTCCCTTAAAAAAGAAAGAAGAATTGGAGGAGAGTTTATGTAAGACAAGGGGGGGGGGGGGGCAGGGGGTGGAGGGGAAGAGAGTCTCGATTGATGGACTTATTGTGTCCCATGAGAGGGGAGGCTCATGATCTGTGAAAACATTTGCTTAAGGGATGTGGACCAGGGGACATTCCGGGGACGTTGGTGTGTGACAGGAAATGCTGCTTTAATGGATTAATCCTGCACTGAAACCTGAAGTCACCATTTACTCACTCACACACACACACACACACACACACACACACACACACACACACACATAGACACACACACACGCAAGTTTGTAATTATATCTTTGACTCTCTATTCATTTCTATGGGACAAACTCTAATCAACCTTACCCCACCTTACCTTATATCTTAACCACAAGCAACTAAGCAAAATACGGGACTTGGCATTTTAAATTTTTTGATTGCTTTCGCAAATCTTTGCCGGGACCTGAAAAATGGTCTCCCACAATGTCAAAATAGCATGTTTTTATTACATTGTGGTGGACATTGGGTCCCCACAATGTAAGATAACGCTAATCCCCGCGCACACACAAACACATACCAACACACACCAACACACACGCACACACGTTTTACTCCGTAGTTTGATATACTGCCAACATAATCAGTCGTACGCCTAAACGCATCATGCGTCTCAGCATTAGGCAGTAGACAGTTATACTTTCAGAGTTCCTCTAATTACAGGTCTTTAGCCGTTAATCCAAGTCTGCCAGCAGCTGTTCCTTCAGTGGACTGGATCTCCACAAACTGCCCCATATTCCTCCGGTGGCAAGAAACCGTTCCTCTCCTTCCCTCCCGTGTGTTTGCTTTCCTTTTGTTTCACTTTACGGGGTGACAGAATTCGCCTGATGTCTCTCTGCAGCTGACGTGCCTGTAAATTGTACCTCCCCAAAGATCTCTATTCGGTCTGCATATGATCTCCGCCGAGGCCTTTAAAGCCCTCTATGCGTTTTCCACATGTCCTGCTACAATTTAATTATGCACCTCAGCTGTGGCTCTGTCTCAGGGCTTCTCTCCATCGTGTGGGAAAGAGGGAATATCTTCACAAGGTCTCAGAGTTCTTTGTCCTTCATGAACAGCCAAGAAGAGATGAGCATTCACGTTCCACCAGAGACCCTGTCAACGCCGTTGCAGGTTTAGGGGACATGTGTCTGTCCTTGTGGAAGTCTTTAGGGTGTAGTTCCCTCCGCCCTGTACTCTTACTATGTTTTCAATTGAAGAATCTGGTGAAAATCACACATGGAATAAGGTCATTGGTGCTGAGATGCGATATTAGCCTGTTAGCCCCACCTGAAGCTAGTCTCTTTCCTCATCCGGTCCTCGTTTTCTGGGGCAAACGAAAAACCGTAAGTGCTGTGACGAAGTATTTTTATGAAGTATGAAGTGTTATGAAAGTTTGCTTGTTAGCAACTAAATGAAACGGTAACTTAGAGGGGATCCAGAAAAGGGGTTTCGGAACCCAAAAAAGCCTGCTGTCTTTTTTTTTTTTAGCCTTCGTTCCTTTGTCCCTCATGTATTTGACTCTCTATCTGTATGAATGCTATTTCCAGAATGACACCTCCTCACATTGGGGTCTGGGTCCTAGCAAAACCGCCACTGGGGGGTGCCCAAGAGCCAGCTAACCTGCCCATCGCACGCCAGTCTTTTCGTTGCTCACATGTTTTAACAATTTCCTCCGTCCTACCCGAAATTATGCTAATATTTTAGTTGAGTTTCCTTGAGTCTGGAACTCCAATTAAGACTGTCTGTTTCACTTTTATGATAGCTGTTGAAGTCACATGCCGACAGACTTCATTTGATGTGAGGATTTATACCCACAATGCCACAGAGGTGAAACACATCCCAAACAGCAGGAGACTCTCTATGTCCCGCCAATGTTCTTCAGCGGTCATAAAGTTTACGGTGTCGATGAGGGAACAGAGTGGCTCCAGCAGTGCTGGTTTCTTTGCGAGCTTCTTCCTCTGCTCTCTGTGTTAGGATGCAGCTTTTGTCGAGTACCACGCTTCTCCATGTCAGATGGCATTTTCGACACACTGTACGTCAAACTTTCCGTGTTTCTGCACAGCGAAACCGTCTGTGTCATCCTCCAGACGAATTATCACAGACGACAAACCAAATGTCTGATATCGCATGAGAAAAATGGTAAAATGTCGGTAAATCAGATTGTCTGCACATATCTAAGCAGACAGGGCTCCGGCTCCATTATGACGTGTGAAGTTTCCGTTAAATATTTCACGTCCACAGCTGGCAAGGTTGAAACATAAGGAGCAATTCTGAAAGTCATGGGGGCTGGGTCAGGATCTCCCCCCGTCGTGGCCGCCGCCGCCTCTACAGCCCCCGCATGGCTGAAAATTCCCACGTTCGGCACATGCTGATATCTCAGCAAAAGTTTGTCAGGAGGGGCCTCCGCTGTGAAACCTGTCTGGCTCCAAAATGTGCCAAGCGGTTGAGAAAGTAGATCTGCGGATTAAGACAAGAGTAGTTGAATGGAAGGTAAGTGAGGGGGATGTGAAAGTAAAATAGATGTGGGTCATTTCATAAAGGTGACCCTTTAAGATCAAAGGTACATCAAAACATGCCATCCTGGCGGAAATTCATCTTGGTCGTGGCAGAACCTCTTTGAGACAGAAGCATGACATTGGAATTACGAGTATAATGATTCAGTCAAGGGCATAGATTTGAGTATGGACTGTAGGGACGTGTCCCTACCAATATTTTTAGCAGTACCGTGTCTTTTCGGGGACTGGGGGTTTGGCGTTGATTTGGTCCCTACCGATGTTGAAACCAAACCTACATCCTTGGATTTGCTTAACTGCTAATTGAAAATGTTTCACGAAGTGGCCATTGGATGCAGCAATTACTGGGTCCGTGTTTCGCTGTTGGTGCGGCTCCGCATTGAGCTTTTGAGGCGTTACACGCTGAACAGGGCTTTGTGTTATTTTTTGAGGCCAACGGATTAAATTTCTCCCATAAGAAAAGTTAGAGGAACTGGTTATTCTAGTTCTGATTTGGCAAGGCGCGGTGGTGGATTAAGGGTGCAAGGAAGGTCACACATATGCAGCGTGGCTGCAGTAATCATGCCTGACCCCAGGTCGCGCTCTCCCAGCCTGCAAATCAGCAGAACGGCACGAGAGTGAGTGTAATGCCCAGAGAACGGCTCACACACCAGGTCCTGCTGAGTACCGGTGCTGACGATATGGTGAAAACTTTATGGTGCGTAGAAGCCAACATGCCGGACGCTGGAACGGACTGCAGACGGCGCCGTACAGGGTGTAGCAGGAAAGGTTCTATTGTACTATATGATGCTACAATGGAGGAACCACCTGCATGTCCTGAACATTCACTGTGGTTGGTAATTAAGCGCCTTTCAGCTGAATGTTAAGCCTCTGTAGGGGTAATTAGAGTTTAGCATGTGCTCCGTGGTGAGGTCCACACGTCAGCCTGATAGGCTGCAAGGTGACGAGCACCGATGCCTCCCCTCGGGGCCTTCAGAAGCATCTCAAGATGTTAGCAGGCAGGCTACTGATGAACCCCTGAAGGTGGGCCAGGTTTGGGGGCTTCAAAGCCAGCCTCTCTGTCATGAGTCCTTTCTTTGGCAGGCCTCCTCCAGGGGGTCTTCTTCCACCTGGGCGCCTCTTTGTCCCCCTGTCATCCATCTCCAGGCAGGCTTTGTGAGCATCCCGGCGTGAGGACAGCAGCGGCGTGGCCTGATGATGGACTCGCCGCTCCCATCTCTGCTGTCTCCCAGCGATCTATGTAGTTGTGGGAAATTGGTGGGGGGATGGTTGGGTAGGGGGCATCTGAGCCGTACCTCCTGAAGACCATAAAATACGACCCCCCCCCCCCAACAGGTCATCTGTGAAGTTATCATCATGGCTCCCGTGATGAATTATCATGTCGACATCGAGTCGGTTTTTGCACCTGTGATTCTGTGTTTCTCCTCCGCGTTTGGGGAGAGGATCAGGAGAGCATTTTGAATGAAACCTAATTCAGCACCTTTCACTGTGTCTGTGCGGGCGTTAGACCACATGACTCTGAGACACACAAACGAGGTTAAGTCATGTTCAGAGTAAGGAGGCGCACCAAGCCTCTGAAAGCCACAAGGTTTTGTCCTATGGGCCTGTCGTCTTGGCTGGTGCTTTGGGATCTGCATCGCAACTGTCTTACCATCACTCCAGATCTTCCCCGAGTATCCTTAGAGGTCTCCTCAATCACCTTGCAGACACAAAAGCATTTTTCAGAGGATCAGAAGCTTCGAACCTCGTGGTCTGCACTTCAAAGTCTTCAGGAGCACTGTGGAGGAGCTTCTGTGGGTAATTCACGCTCCTTCTGTAACCTGACTCAGGCCATTGTCACATTTCTGAGTCAGTCATCACCTCGAGACAGTGCCATAATGACCCTCCGCAGCCCACCGCCATTTTGTCTGGGTCACTTGTGAACTTGAAGAAGCGGCTCCTCTGACCCATCTCTGATGGGCTAGGCGCGAGCGACACCTCAGGCGCTGTGGGGGGGGGGGGGGTGACAGGGACACCTGAAGGCGCCGCGTGACTCGCAGAGGTCAGGCACTTCAGAGGAGCCTTCAGCGGAGGTTCTAAGGGCGACTCCAAGTTCTCCGGTTCTTCTTTCATCACTAGTAGCTTTTAGCAGGACATGACAGGAGGACTCATTAGGAAACAAATCACCTTTAATGACACGACGACATCAGTGACATCGGCAAAAGCGGAAACAGGAACAGTATCACATGGGCGTCATCTCTGTGAATAACTAAAGAATGAGGATGAAGACTAACATTTCCAGAGAATCATATATATGATCAATCAGGAATATTAAAATGGAAATACAATTAATGTAAATAAAATTATCTCACCGTATAAACGTCTCTAGGAATAGCTACAAGAAGATTAATTTGCCACAGTTCATGTTCCCTGCGGATATGAGAATATTTCACTTTCAATGATTCATTATCATAGATATCCAAAATGTAAATTTATTTTAGAGATAAAATGTTAATTTATTATGGAGTCACTTTGTGAGAGATGTAACATTAACTTATTATAGATACTTTGTTAATAGAGATACAATGTTCATTTATTATGGAGTTACTTTGTTAGAGAGGCAACATTCATTTATCATAGATACTTTGTTTAATAGAGATACAATGTTCATTTACTATGGAGTTACTTTGTTAGAGATGCAACATTCATTTATCATAGATACTTTGTTAATAGAGATACAATGTTCATTTATTATGGAGTTACTTTGTTAGAGATGCAACATTCATTTATCATAGATACTTTGTTAATAGAGATACAATGTTCATTTATTATGGAGTTACTTTGTTGATAGAGAGAATACACATTTGCAACCACAAATAGTGGCAGCTCGCACTTTGCCAATTCCCTAGGACCAAGCAGGCGGGATGAGCTGAGGAAGGTGTTATAAAGTATAACAGAGCCACCAGGGTTGCAGGTGGTCTGTAGCCATGACTCTTACAGAGACTGGGGTCCAGATGCAACGTGTGAGGGTCACAGGTTCGAGGTCCACATCTGCATTCCCCTCTAATAGCTGGAATAAAACTCCAGCTGCAGTGGGAAAGCAGGAATGGGAAATCACAAATGGGAAATTACAAATGGGAAATCACAAATGGGAAATCACAAATGCAAACAACAAAAAGCCAGTTAGCTTCAAGAGAGCCCAGATGTATGACGAATCGCAGGCTGCTGCCTTAAGCACTGCATAGATAATTGAAATAACATTCAAATTACTGCAGTTTTACATTCACAATTATTTATTATTATTTATGTAATATCTTATTACTTATTCTGACTCAAAGTTATTTTATCGGACATAATCACAATAAGAACCCTGGATCAGAGAACAAAATGATAAATCACACAGTCGACAACTTATTCGAGAGAGTATTTTGCTGTGGTTAAGGGATTTCCAGTGAATATAATTGTGCTTGATGTGATACCAGTGAGTCTGTTTACTGCATATGCATATTTACTAAAGCGCACATAGGACTAAACCGAGGCATAAACAGTGCCCACAGCTAGGGAACAAACAGAATGAGGTGACAATCCTACTGTTTTCACACACACTGAACAACCTCAATACACACATTATGCACGAATTGCAAAAATGCGATTAAGCTGGATTTCAGTCCATGGCTGCATTGCGAAAGCGATGGAGGGACACAATTAGAGAGTGCTCATTAGAGGAGATTTACAGATAAGGCAGCGCGGGAGGGTATATCAGGCGTGTCGCGCGGTTGCTTATTACACCCAGAGGGGCCGGCTGGTGTCACGTTTCAGTCCTGAGCAGACCTGCACCCCCCACACTACTGCTGCTGCCGCCTCCGCCGTCACCGTCGGTCTCCTCTGCTTTTCCGTTCCCCTTCAGCCGTCACAGTCCGGGACCCCGCCAGCGGTTCCGGGACATCAGGAAGTCCACCCCAACTTCTGATTTACACATTCGTCATGTACTGCAGCTAAGCTGCACACGACTCTGTGTGTGTGTTTGAGATCAGGCGCGTTCAGCCAATGAGTTTTTTTAGTTTTTCTATTCGCCGTTTCTTTGCAAAACAGAACCAACCAGTTTAGGAGCAACAATAAAAGCCCATTTCCAGAGGCTATGAAATAAAGTGGGAATTCTATATTCACCACACTCACCATGAGGTCACCACACTCAGCTGCAGGTCCCCTGGTGACCCATCCCTGTCTAGTGGGACCCATGCTTAGACCACCCTTAGGTCCTGGGGCTCCAGCTCAAAGGGACAGCAATGGTCACTCTTCCTGGGATTTGACCTTGTGACCTCAATTAAAAAAAGATATATATTTTGGGGTGTTCAGAGCTACATGTACAGAGCATCTCCATCCATCCATCCATCTCTGTAAGCATCTTCATCCATCCATTCATCTCTGTAAGCATCTCCATTCATCCATCCATCTCTGTAAGCATCTCCGTCCATCCATACATCCATCTATCCATCTCTGTAAGCATCTCCATTCATCCATTCATCTCTGTAAGAATCGCTATCATCCATCCAACCATCCATCTCTGTAAGTATCTCCATCCATCCATCCATCCATCCATTTTCCAAACCGCTTATCCTACTGGGTCGCGGGGGGTCCGGAGCCTATCCCGGAATCAATGGGCACGAGGCAGGGAACAACTCAGGATGGGGGGCCAGCCCATCGCAGGGCACACTCACACACCATTCACTCTCACATGCACACCTAGGGGCAATTTAGCAACTCCAATTAGCCTCAGCATGTTTTTGGACTGTGGGGGGAAACCGGAGTACCCGGAGGAAACCCCACGACGACATGGGGAGAACATGCAAACTCCACACACATGTGACCCAGGCGGAGACTCGAACCCGGGTCCCAGAGGTGTGAGGCAACAGTGCTAACCACTGCACCACCATGCCACCCCTCAGTGCACTTCACACCCCTTAATGTTTCCTATTCCTTGTGAAGGTCACTTGAGGTCATCCTCCGATTTATGAGGCACTGCGGGATAAGTTGACAGTCATCTCTGGCATCACAAAGTAGCTTCTTCCCTCTACCTGGCTGGTTATTGGTCATTGCCACTGTCTCCTGCTTCAGCTCTACTGCTGTCTTAGAAATTCTGAACCTGGAAGCAACCTGCTGCTCAGCGTAACCTTCTGCCGGCAGAAACGCCACTAAACCGGGATTTAAAACGGCAGATTGGTCTCTTAATTTTTTCCAGAGTTTATACACATTTTTTCATTTTCAGGTCATTACAGTTGGATTTAGTTTTGCTATCACTATAAATTTCCCAGCCCAGCTGGCTTCCCCTCTTCCTTAATGAGTCCCCAAGCTGAGGCCGGCGGGGCGGTTGGCGGGAGATCGGCTCTAAACCCTCCACACTTCCCGCAGGACCCGGCAACCGACGAGCGGCTGCATTTCTGCACATCTCCAGGTGGACGTACCGGCCGACGGACGGACGGAGGCACAAAGACGCACGTTTACTCACAGATTAAAGTAATTACCTGTCCTGCATGAGACACCACAGCACTCAAGCCCTAAACACGGAGTTTTATTCTGCTTGCATCCGGAATATAAAGCGGCTGATAAACGACTGCGCGGCCAGGGGCCGGCTGGCGATTTACGAGCGGCTCAGGGCGGCTTCCCCCCCGGCCGGTCCGCGGAGAGCGCCACGCCGCACTGCTGTTTGCATAGGAGGCCGGCATCAAAGCCGCCGCAACTCATGTTAACAAAATACTGGAGTGTGGGTCAGCGCAAAGCCATCCTCAAGGAGCCCGAAGCGGCCCCTAATGACCGTCCGCCCATATATTATCACTCTCTGTGCCGCTTTTAGGACACGGCGGCTTAATGACTTTTGCAAATGACCCGCTCCCACAGCCCTCTGCCTCCTGCTGACAGTGATGGCGATTTCTCCAATGCATCTTACCGCAAAAGAACTCGTCGCGCTCGATGCGAACATTTCGCAACAAATTTCCAGTCTTGCGAAAAAGTCCCTGAGCATAAAATGGCGCCGAGCACTGAGTTCATGTGCATTTTAACACAAGCAAATACAAATTTAGAAATGATACATCAAAAAATGTTTTAAAAAAAAAAATGTCAAGTGAGAATCAGTAAAGCAACAGTCATACACAAAAGCTGTTCTCACAACGAAATGTGATGGATTTGCATTACTGATGGATGGGTGGATGGATGGATGGATGGATGGATGGATGGATGGACATGGCTTATGTTTACTGTGGTTCTCATGAAGGTGAGGAGGGGGGATGATACTGTCTAAAGTTTTCTAAGAATTCAACTTGACTAGAGGAGTATTGATCATACTGCATATTATTGCGAGCCATATTAAAACAACAAAAATATAAATAACAACAACTGCAACAATATTATTATTATTATTATTATTATTATTAATAATAATAATAATAATAATAATAATAATAATTATAATAATAATGACAATAATAATAACTACAAGCTCTGAGATACCAGAGATATGTTTCAATAATGAAATCAGGTAGAATTATTGCCAAGTCCAATGGCAACATGGTGTCCAATGGTGTCTGGCTAAAGCTTGTTGCTAAAGCTTGTTGCTAAAGCTTGTTGCTAAAGCTTATCCCTTAGGCTGTGCCCTAATTGGGTTGTGATCAGCTACCTCAAGGTGAAACACGGAAAATCACAGACGCACTGAGAGGAGAAGAGCACCATTCCTGTCCACCTTTGAAACTGTCTATAAAATATATCTGCTTCCTGCGTTTTAGCTGCCCTGGTGCTATTTGCCTCATAAATAAAGGGGAGAGAGACCAGCACAGCTCATAGACCCACTCTGTTAAAATTAATGGCACAATGACTGAACAGATGACCAGCTTAAATCAACGGTGGGTAAAGAATATAACCTCTCCTTTATTTTGATGCGGGGGGAAGGGGGTGGACCTGTGCACTGACGGCATTAGCAGCAGATCCTAAATAATTCCAACAAGGTCAATTGCGACAATATATTTCTCTTCACGGGATGGTTCCTGGAATGTGCAGCCGGTTGTGTTACAAGGCGGATTGTTTTGGGAGAATAAGCTCACACTGTTGTGAAGAGACCTCTTCACATAGCTACTTCCCCAAGCATGTGAAAGCAAATGCGTTTGTATTTCAGAGGGATTCCTGCGAATCACAGCCATCATCTTCCCTCTGATTCTGCCCTCAGTTTGCATGGAGCAGCTTTTTCATGTCTGTACAGGTCTTTCCATATACCCGATGAGACTGGGCTGTGGGTTATTATTAGTATTATTATTATACACTGACTGGTCAAAAAAGTCACTGACTTTAGTATTTCGTTGGGCCACCTTTAGCTATGGTTGTGGTTCACATTCGTCAGTTCGTAAACATCTCAACATTTTCTTTCCATCTAGATTTGCATTCATTTCTCATTGAGATCTTGTATTGATGATTGGGGGGGGGCGTTGACCTACTCCATACAGTCTCCTTCAGCACATCTCAAAGACGTTCGATGGAGTTAAGGGCAAGGCTCTCTGGTGGCCAATTCGTGTGTGAAAATGATTCCTCCTGCTCCCTGAACCACTCTGACAATTCCAGCCTGATGAATCTTGGCATCATCGTGCTGGAACATGCCCATGTCATTAGGAAAGGAAAAAATCCATAGGTGGGATGACCTGGCTCTTCAGCTGACTTCATTTCATTGCTGCATAATGTTGCTGAGCTGTAATAAGGGTACAATCATCGGATTTTTGGCCGGACAGTGTATTATTAATATTATTATTATTATTATTATTATTATTAATAATAATTTTATTAGTAGTAGTAGCGGTAGTGGTAGTATTTTACGCTTCTGTTTTAACAAGCTTGAGGTGCGTTTGCTTTTGGAATGATTTTCATATCATGATATTTCATATGTAATACTTTTCATAGAGTTTATTCAGAATTTGACTGATTTCATTGGCCGATTTTCTCCTTAAACGTCTCTTGTTTGTATAACAAACTGCCGTTGGACGGTGATACGTGACGCGCAGCTGCGCGGGACGTGCTGGGAGGCGACTCTCGCCTCCGGCCGTGGTTGCGCGGTTCTCCTGCCAATCCGCTCGCATTCATTAAATCAACGGCTCTCTGTTGCTCGGCCACCGGACCGGAACCGCGACGGCGACTGACCTTTCCCAGGCCTCGGCTCGCGGAGCCACGCCGCTCGCAGACAGAGGGGACACCTGTTCCCCAGGACGGCAGGCCAGCACCTGAAATCCTACCGAGAGCCCCGCCGCTCGGGGCGCCCCGCCTCCTCCAAGGCCAGCGGAAACTCGATAATGAAAGGAGATGCCTGATAGATGAATCTGGTGCAATTTGCCAAAACACAGAGGCTTTTCTGGAAGATTATCCACACTGGCAATAGGAAGGCCTTTGTCTCACATAGATCCCATTTATCTCTGTGTTCTTTATCTTAATACACAACATAATGGCCTGCTTGTATACACGGGAGGGGAATGTTCACGGCGAACGGGATCTCCAGACTCAGACTATCTGAACGGTTTCCTACCTGCGGCTTATTAATTTCGGGGGAGGGGTAGTCAGGCCGCCATAAAAGCGAAACGTAGGCCGGCTCTCACCCGCGTAAATAACCGTTATTCCATCCAGTGGGAATAAGGCCGGTCTTCCTGCTTGGGTACCTCTGGCTGTAAATCGCCACACTGCTCCGTACAACTTGCCCACGCCCCGGACCCCGGGAGTCCCCCCACCCCTTTGACACCTCCTTCCACACCTCGGGGTTAACACCGCGGACGGATGGGGGAGCGATGCAGCCCATGCTCCATTTAAGCGGCAAAGCATGTCACGCCATAAGTCGGCTCGAAAGATGCTATCGGAGGCTAATCGGGGCGATCTGTTTTATCGGAAGGTATTATGAGTCTTCGAATCTGTAAACAGTTTCGTACGGCTTCAGATAGCTTCTTAAACACTCCGTATGTGATGGATGCCGCTGATAAGCCCCCTATTTTCATATATAAAACATCCCCTCCCTGCTTCAATGTAGAGTTTTCATGGTTTGATTTCACCATCAAATCCAGCACTGACACTATTAGAGATTTGGGATCACCGATAAATAAATGCTGAAATGTTTGTTAAGCACAGATATTTGGGGTGGAAGGACGTCATGGTTACTTTCGTACCACTTCCTTAAGTGCATAAATCTGGCCACTTTTCAGTCCTTTTTTCGTCCTACCTCGCTACCCGTTAGAGATGTAGATTTTTCTAACGCCAGCTCTTGAAACCCTTATGGGAACCAGATTTAGAGTTTTGTGCGGAGCAGAATGCCAAATTTCCCATTTAGCCGGCGTAGGAGGTCCTGTCACCTTGGCAACGTTTGTGAATGTCCTTTTAAGACCACCTGGGCTCCCGCGCAGCAATGCATTCTGGGAAAGCTCTCCTACCATTTCACCTGGTTTATCTTTAGCTCTGGGCTGAGGAGGGGCCGTGAGCCTCTGGCCTTCGAGGGCGTGAGGAAAACCTGTCAGCAGGCTCCCGCTGCTAAAAAAGGTGGGCAAATTAGCGCAGGTTCGCTTAGATTCTTGAATCCGATGCCGATCTGTTCCAGGGGGAATCCTGCAGTGGAGCGATGTGATTGCAGCACAGCGTCAGCCACTTCCTACATGGTGTAACGTAAACGCCGAGCGAGCGTGCCAAACCGGAGCCGCTGGTGTTAACGGCTGCGATGTCTCCACTGAGCACAGCTCCTCAGTGTTCCGGCAGAAACCTGAACACAGAGCCTCATAAACACCAGCAGAAGCAGGGTGAAGCATGAGGATTATTACTGCATGCTGATTCGCTGAAGGGTTTAGCAGCTCAGCCATGAACCGCACGTCAAATCTGGACAGCAGGAAGGTAAATCCAAAGATGCTGCGCCGCTCTTCAGAAAGTCCTCTTCAGTCATTGGAAAAAATAAACAAGACACGATTTCCTGCACCTTTGTTGCTATTAAAGCAGAAGTGATCCATATAAATGCTTTCCAAGAGTCTGATTTGTGGCAATCAGCGTTCAGCTCGCTAACTGGAAATCCGCAGCTTAAAATCTGACCTGCTCATTTTCTGTGAAGTTCAGAAACGTGTTTTTATGCTTCTGCGTAGTTTTTGAAGTCCGTCTTAACTGAATACGCTTAAATAAACTTTGCCAAATTTCATGAAAACGGGCCCTAACTCTTATAAAGTATTCTCCTCCAACGCGGTAAAAGCTAGTGTTGCTAATGCTATAACCATATGTCAGTCATAAAAAATGCACCCTGACAGATAAACTCTGTGGTTGTGTGTCAGGTTGGGGGCCCCCGCTCCCAGGCAGCATGAGGGACACCGGCGTGCTTAGCGTGTGCCTGCGTGTCCTCGCTGCTTTCACACACAGACGCACTGTGGAAGGACACCCCATTAAAAGTGACGGGGACACACATCATATGGTCGCACGCTGTGCGTCAGACGTGCTCTGCAATCCCCGCGAAGCTCATTTTGTCTCTGCTCTTCTTTAAGTCGCTGCCTTATATCCTCCGCACCCTCTTCCGCAGGGGCGGCTCGACCTGCATCATGCCATCTTTGATGTTCCAGTGACATAGAAAACCTTTCCCTTGGAATGGCCGCCGAGCCGGCTGCTGACAGGGCGCCCCCTACTGAACTGGGATGCACGGTACGCAAACCGAGGTCTCGATTTTTCATCGTCACTTGCATCCCGCTAATTTGCTCAGACCTCCTGCCGGGATGCTGGGGCCCCTGTGTTTGAATGGGAGACCCTTAGTGATCCCCAAAGCCATGCTGCTCGCCTGGTGGTGGAGGGGGGGGCTTTCTGGACCACAGGGCACCAGTACTTCGCATATGAGGTCTTTTTGGTTTATTTTACTTAATTTGCGACTCTTCTGAACACCTCAGTTTGGCAACGGCAAATGGCCAGGAAATCAGCCCCAGTAATCAAACGGGTTTTATGTTTCCACTCCACTAAAAGTCAAAATGTTTTGTAGAAATGATAACACTAATATGCACATTTATCAGGAGAATAAAAACAGCAAAAATCAAGCCGTGCTCTGCTGATTTTGTGGCTAATCACAGACCTACTGGTTTGATGTATCAATATTAGCTGCAAATTAGAAACAAAAACTTCTAAATTTGGCATTTTCTCCAGTTTAAATATCCCACAGATCGTATTGAACAGCTGCTTCCCTCACTGGCTCCATCCAATCAAGCACGGCGTCCACTGGCTTTTGGGAGGAATTTAAACATTTCAAATAAGAGCAGAAGACGTGGAGCTGCACTGGAATGGATTAAAAAAGGCACTTCTGAAATTCCCGGGTTGCTGCCATGATTTAAGCAGAATGCTATGTGTCCCAAAACAGCCCCCCATCAGACATAAGGCCTCCTCCAGCCTGGCTGCCCAGCTGAGCCCATGGCTGAGTCGCCATGCAGATACCCCACCGACGCACCATGAAACCTGCGAGGAAGCTCCCATTGTGAAGATGGTGTCTGGGAACTTTTTCCTCTAAAATGGACTCTTCTCATTGGGGGGGGGGAATCTACCAGTATTTGGGTCAGGGGAGGGCGGTGTGTGCAGAGGCACAGTGACAGGACAGGCAGACTGAGGCCCCTGAGCTGGGAGGGGGCCCCGGGGGCAGCCGATTACATAGTATATGGCAGCGGGGAATCTGCTTTATATGTATATTCCGTTTTTCGCAGAAGTGAAAGTGAAGGTCTTGTATCCATTATATGCTGTATGTTGAAATTATTAATTTATGCTTCACAGTAAAATAAAAATGAGAAATTTTACCATGTTGGAAGAGGGGGAGTTGGAGGGCCCCATGGGCCCCTAGAGTCCCTGGAATCACATCTGTGTGTGCGGCATAGAGAATTAGGCTCCTACTCCTATGATCAGTAGGTCACTGGTTCAAATCCCATATTTGCCATTGGACCCTTGTGCAGGGCCCTTAAACCCCAACTATACCGGAGACTGGCTGACCCTCCCTTCTGAAAAATGCATGTCACTTTGGATAAATGTGTCGATAAATGAAATGCAAATGTCCAGCAAAACCTGCCTTAGGGGAGGCGGCAAGGTCATTTATGTTGACGGGGGTTTAGGGCAAATCTGAAGGCATGAAGAGGAGCATCGATGTGGACGATCAATCAGGCTGCAGAAGGTAGGAAGCATTAGCACTCAGAAGAGCCCTAATGGGATAAGGCTTCGTCAGCCAGGGCTCCTTCCAGGATGCTCTCAGGCCGCTCAGACGTCTCTGCTGGGATTGGCTGCAGGGCTGCAGAAAGAAAAACGATTGGTTCAGAAAGATAACCAATCAGATTTTAGAGGAGGTGGATCCAAGCAACTAGAGGAGGTGGGGCCAAGACATCTGATTGACTGCTCCTACCTCCTATACTTGTAGTTGCTTGGACCCGTCTCCTCTACCACCTGATTGGTTGTCTCTCTGAACCAATCATTTTTCTTTCTGCCCTCAAAACATTTTGTGTAAGTAAAACTCCAACAAGCAAAAAGCATCATCAGACAAACAGACGTCCCTGAACTTCAATCATTTAGAAAACGTAGGAAATTGATGGCTGTCATACGTCATACCTCCAAACTGGCCCTTCCTGGTGAGCTATAGGGTCCTCTGTAACCCACTCTCATTCTCCATTGGTAAGGGGGCCTCCAAAAATGCATACTTGTTGCTATGTAGTAGGCGAAATATAGCATGTGATAGGAGAAGTACTGTATGCCCGAATCCTTGGCACATTCTGCCAAGTGTGTAACTGATAGAGGCAACGATATCTCCCTCGGCTATCCCACAAAAGAATATTGCTTACTCAGAAGAAGTTTTTGTCAAGATGCTGGAGGAAGTGCAATTTAAGTAGAGAACAATGCCCAGTTACATAAGATGACTTGAATAAGTATTTTTTTGTGTTTTTTTGAACAGTTTTTAACATTCTCAGGGGTCATGCTACATCACTGAAAAAAAACAGGTCAAGTCATGTATAAAATGGCGCCTGCACAGTCTGAATGCATGTAAACTGTTCACATGCTGACATATAGTATGTACTGCATTAACGGTCGAGTAGCGGACTTCTGGCGAAATTCAGTACCTACTGTGTAAGTATGTAATTTCAGACACACCCTGATTGGATAACTAAAGACTGCTGTGGAAAGAAAAATGCCGAGGACTGAGTGTTAAAATCACAAACTGCTGGACTACAGTCTCCCCCCCCCCCCCCCACCCCACCCCCACCAACCAATCGCAGTGTGCGGGGGACCCAGCCGCGGCATCCCATCGTGATCTCCGCGGCCACACGTGCGCAGACCTCTGTCCCTCAGATCGGAAGCAACTCCGGCTCTGCATGAGCAGGCAGACAAACTCATAAAACTCAGGCAGACCAAAAACAAGAGGCCTTTCATCGAGATGAGGACGACCAAGAAGAGCGACCAAAGCACCGGCCCCACGAGACCAAAAGCAGCCTCGATGCCAGTTAGCACTTTAACCTACTTTACGAAGCTTTCATACCTCAAGACAGGGTCACATGCTTTGTTATACGCCTCCCACCGTACAGAGCTCTCATACTTCACCACAATATCTAATACTATCCCTTAAACACTTTACCAAGCACTCCAAAGCTCAGTAACACTATCTTGTACTTTACAATACTCTCTGATGCAAAGCATACAAATTTTCACAATGAAGGGTGAAAAAAAAAATATAAGTAATAAATTGTTTATGCTAATTGTGCTTAGCGCCACACATTTTTATAATATCACAGGGAATCCTCTGTTTGTATAGTATCACATGGAACATGATCAGACTGGGGCCATCTGGCCGGCGTGCTGGGATAACTGTGGCCATATTATGGTCATGTTACGGTCATGGTTAAGCTTCTAACCATGACTTCAGCTTTTATTCCCCAGCTGGCAGCTGGCTGATAACTGAGTAATTAGTGCTGGTTACGCTCTGTAGTAGGAGCAGCAGAAACTCACCCCAGAAATGTACGAAATGTTCATAATAAGCTTAATTTGCTGCGGTGCCTGATGTTTATTTTCCAATACGTGATATCTGCGTGTCATTTACATGTCAGAGTGGACGGCACAGACACGCTTAGCAACATGCCACATACATGAGTCCCAGTGAGGATCAGGATGCTGTTTGGTTTCCATGCCGCTTTGCGTTCCGATCGTCTCTCTTTATATGCCCTGAATGCCTAAGTTTGACTGTCCTAATGGCGTCCAATTAGCTACACGCGAGTCCTGATTGGCTGATTACAGTGAATGCCGGGTATTTCCTGTGTTTAAACCACATATGGATTGAGTGAGGCAGTGGCTGCACTACTGTTTCCCTCCTTCGCGTCTTCATCCCTTTTTTTAAGGCACGGCTTCTCTTTTTGTTTTTTCTGGCTTCGGTTTTGGCTCTCGGCTTTGTAACACATGGCCAAAGAGTCCGTGGGGCACGTGAGCCCAAAGGTGCTTTAATCCATGCAACGGCTGTCCGTCTGGGGGTCACCGGCCCACCTCTACAAAGAAAAGTACTTCTGCGGTGACCTGATGTGTCTTTGTTTTTGCCCTGCGGACAAATATTTGGAAATAGGGAGCGGAAATGTCTTCCAATCCCGCGTGCGTTGTAACGGATTCGGTGTGCCGTCCCGCGTCCCTGCGAGGCCCCGTTACAGGGCCAGTAAGAAGCCCGCTGTTTGTTAAATCGCAGCAGGTGTGTGCGGCCGTTCACCTCGCACTGCGCACGCCGAGAAACCACGCTGCGATAAAGTCACCTTGGAATTATAAGAACTGTTCGGGAAACTCCAAAGCAGGGTCGTGGCTCCTCGTAAATTAAACGATACCCCAGGTTTGGAAGAGTGGAGTCAGGCAGCGGCAGGGGGTGTGCGTGGGGGTGGGGCGCGGGGGTATCCAGATCCGTATCGGGGTGTTTGACTTCTATTAAGCTTGCTGTGTCTCTCTCTCGGGGAGGCAGGCCGTGCTGATGAGATGATCTCTGAGAAATATTACGCACTTCAGCGCCTCACTGTTTCCCTCTGGCTGACGTGTTCACTGTCAGCACAATGTGCTTTTGTTAAAATATACGGTTACTAGCGTCTACTCCATAAATTCATACCATATATGTTAAATCCATTTTAGGATGCTAGGAATCGGCATAAGAGAGGACGTTACGGCTGCAGAACATGTGTCCTAAATATTCGAACGACTGGTCTGGGCGAGATTCTGCATGGGAAAGGTTAAGAAATTCAGGAGAAAAATCGGTGGTGAAAGGGGAAATAGCGAGGCTGACCTATACACACTGTCGGGACACGAGGAAAGACACACTACGGGAATGCGACGAAGCGGCTAACATCGACTAACATGAAGCTGGCATGTAGGACTGTGTTATACACTCAGAGGCCAACAGGGGGCCTCCAATTCTTTGGGGCCCCATGGCGATGCGTGATTTGTGTGGCGGAAAACACTGTCTGTAAGTCTTTATAATGTCATTCTTATGCAGAATGCCAGCAGGATTCTGAACATTACGATCATATATAACAAATACACTAGTAAATATGTAGAAATGAATTTGCCTCATTGGCATAGCCCATGGCTCTTAAGTTTCTCCACATGGTTATCCATGGTTTCACTGTTAGATGAATATTAATTAGCGGCGTGGATTTAAGCTTTAGTTTAGCCATTACTCACGTCTTCCCAAAGCCCTGGTATCTCCTATCTAGAATTAATTGTTGCTCAGGTTTCAAATGTTTATGCCTGGCCCTTAAT
This sequence comes from Brienomyrus brachyistius, assembly GCF_023856365.1. Classification (NCBI taxonomy): domain Eukaryota; kingdom Metazoa; phylum Chordata; class Actinopteri; order Osteoglossiformes; family Mormyridae; genus Brienomyrus; species Brienomyrus brachyistius. The sequence continues at coordinate 20,269,993 of NC_064547.1, read as the reverse complement.
AGTGAATTACAAACGCAGTTTAAAATATTGAGTTTGAGTTCCCGTTATGATGTTGTAATAGTTCATTTTCACTCGCACAAGCCCTTATTTAGTCAGCTGTGCCGCTTGCTTTATTAAGCTCTGAAATATATTTGTGCTTTTTTTCCCTATTTTATTAGGCTTTGCTCGGATCTGTTATACAGGGAGTCACACATCTCCAGGTCACTAGCTGCACTTGTCAAGTACGATCCCACAAGCGAAAACTGCCGGACTCCTCAGCGATTCCCCGCGAAGTATCAGCCAAAGGAATTCCCGGGTTGACCGCCGCTCTGAGCGACCCCGGGATCCCCACCGCTGCGGCCCCGCACTGCCTTGGGTGCCGCGGAATTTCTCCTTTTATTGCCGCTCGGGGTTCATTCCTCGCCCAGAAACTGGCTGCCAGTCGGCCGTGCTTTTCACACGTTTCGCCATCTGTTTTCCTGATGCCCCTTTAACTGTAGAGTCTTTACAATGTGAAGCATCGATAAATTATTTGCAGGTTATGAATGAAAATGACTGACCGAAGGTCATCAACAAATAAGTGTTAATAATATTATTGTGACGAGCCGAACTGAAAACGACTCGCGGACACCTAAAAGATGCGAAGAGAAAATATAAGAAATAAACGATAGTTACTCGCAGTACTGACAATAGTTTTGAGAAATAATTTATCTCAAATGAATCTCTGAGGTGAATGAGATGACAATGATTTTTTCCCTTTACCTGCATAAAAGATCCGATTTGTCCGTCGAATGGACTGGAAAATAAGAAGAGAATTTTTTTTTAATTAGTTTGTCTCTTAATTTTTTCTGTCCATTTCCTTTATTCTAGGTGCACAATGTTCCACTCTGCTGGTAATCTGATAGGACGCTAATGCAAAACACTTGCATAGAAAATTAAACGCAGCATAAAATCTTATAAGTGTGTTGTCTGATTGGTTATGGTAATTGCTCCATTTAGCCACGATATGTATAAGTTCAGTTTAAAAAAACATATAGTTACAAAAAACAGATGTCTTCGTACCCCTTGAAGCAATATGGGAAAAAAATGAATGAGGTATTACCAGGGACTGGTTGTTAACTATGCGTTTCAGAACGTGAAAAAACATGAGAGCATTGTTATATTTTACTGTGCGGAATAAATCAAATGTTATGGAAGTGCTGAGAATGAGAGGCGCGTTTAACGCCGCTGCGCGTCGGAGCCGCGGAGCCGCGTTTTAGTGGCGGCCTGAGCATTGAGCGCTGGGCATAAACCCCCCTGTCAAGCCCCCCTGATGGTGACCTGATCCAGCTGAAGGAAGTCACCGGCAATACGGAGAGATCCCATCAACTCCGGGAAAACAATTCATGAGAAGCCCCAAGCCCTCGTTCGCTCTATGGCCGCCAACTGCGGCACTTACTACCACTTACTACGCAAGAGTTTCTCGCACTTCCAAATCTATGCGAGTGAGTTTGCGTGTTTTTTCTTTCAAATAATCCACTGAGGGTGGCTTGCTCTGAGATGGGAGGTCTGTAACGGGATACTTTTACATTACTAGGAACATGAAAACACGAAACAAAGTTATTGATCACCGAATTCACTGTAGGAGAGAAATCAAATACCGCCTCGGTTTGTTTGAAGTTAAAAACGGTTTCAACCGTGTTTATCCGTAGCACTTCCAGGCTCCTCCTCAAACATACATGGAAGGAAGTGTTATTTGTATTGTTAGATTTGCATTAAGTCCATCTTAATTGCATCTGCAGCTAAACAGATCTTACAATAATGGCCTTTGCAGGGAAAGAAATTGCAATCATCTTTGGAAGTCTGCAGCGTAATGGCCAAACCTAATTAATTTAATCTTGTTGTGTTCCATTATGGCTGCACTCTATCATTTCCACAGATGGAGCATGAAGAAATGAAGATGGTGCTTCTTGCCAAAAGGCTTCTCACTCACAGGCAGAATTAGCCTCGCAGACCCTGAGGTCCGAGAGTCGCCATGTGTGTGCTGTTATCTCCAAATGAATTGTATACGAATTCAAAATTCAGTCCAGAATATTTGTATGTCACATCCCCCAAAACATTCATTATGTCTCAATATTAAATTACGCAGCTATGCGCTCGACTAAATATTAAAGATAGCTGCAGAAAACAGCGTGTTCCGCAAAAAAAGGCTTGCAAGGGCTCGCCATACTTGCGGTTACTTTGAAATGAATGTTAAATTAAATAGCTGTAATTAGTGCTGTGTGTGTGTGTGTGTGTGTGTGTGTGTGTGTGTGTGTGTGTGTGTGTGTCTATATATATATATAAAGGCAGGTCAGTTTTTTTGCAATTCCAGTAAATTGCCACTGGATCTTTAAACACCTTCCTATGTTTATAATAAAGAATATATTGATAGTAACAACGAATAGCCGATTCGCTTTTGAGAGAATAATAAAACTACCCAGATAGCATTGTGTTATTTTTTCAACGTTGAATTATAGTTAAATCCGTTGAATTATGGTCAGTATTACATTATCAACGTTGAAACTGAATTGATTTCTGGTCAAATTTTTTATATTGAAAAACTGATGACGGGAAAACCTTGATTCAATGTTGATATAAAGTGAAATATTGAAGATCAACGTTGTTTCAACCTTTTTGTCTGATATCGAATCAATGTAATTTCGACGTATGTTTACTATATGGGTAGGCTACTAAAAACATTTTTATGAAACCATTTTTGAGGATGACGGAATTTATCTCCCTGGATATATTAATTAACTGTTTAACCGATATTAGCCTGCCTTTAAACCTATCGCGGAACCGCAAAATACACAAATAACATGGAAATATATGCCAACGCAATAAACGCAAATATAACAATGCAAGGGTACTACGACAAACTGCTTTAATATAAGTACTGCATAGTTGTTCGTCTTAAACTCACGGTCGGCGTAAGTAGTGAAATGAGTGATTCGTTTTTAAAAATGAAAGCGGTGCTTTAATAAACAATCTGCAGGGGGCGTATTACGTGTAGGCTAACAAACGAATGCGGGCACAGGGAATATTACTGCGGGTCATGACGCATATTTCGATGCGCATACATTTATTATCATCATTATAATTATCATTAATATTATATTGTTGCTACTGCTGTTGGCTAAAATTATGGCTGAATATTAGATAATTGGCCTATATATTCTGGAAAGAATTGCCTTTAAATCTCTTAACTAAAGTATCTGGAAAAAAATGTACCTTATTTAAAAGTTGAAATCCGTTCACCTTTTTCGTCTCAGTGTCTGTTACAGTGTGGTAACTTTAGAAGTGTGTGCGATGGGTAATTTATACAAATCAAGTGCTGGAATTTTAATACAGTGGCAATCCTTATATTGTCGAATCGATATTCCTTTGTTTCTACATTTGTACCTTCTCATTTTGTAATGACATAAGCGTTTTTTTTATTATCGGAAAAATAAAAATTAAATATTAATATTAAGATTAAAATTAATCTGTTTCTGTATAGTGTTTTAGTTACTCCTACGTCATACTATGGTGTCAAAAATAAACACTAACATGACATTAATAACATTAATATACTACACAGACATATGCATATATATTATTCTTATTAATAGTATTAGCACTGATATTATACATTACTCTTATTATTGTTGTAATACAAACCACATAAGTGGTTGATAGATAGATAGATAGATAGATAGATAGATAGATAGATAGATAGATAGATAGATAGATAGATAGATAGATAGATAGATAGATAGATAGATAGATAGATAGATAGATAGATAGATAGATAGTGCGGGGAGAGCCCACGCATGCAGGTCACTTGGGAGTTTGCTCGAAGACGCCCAACTCCGGCTACAGTAACAGCGGCGACACTCCGACGAAGTAAAAGGCCAAATATTGTCTTTGCGATTCTTGGCTGCATTAAAAAGAAGATTTTAAAGAGGTTTCTGACCATGCAGTTATTCAGCCTAAGGGTGTCTTTCTCTGCCCGGTACTGTATTGTTAAATAAACGCCAGCAGGCGCAAAAATAATTAAATATACCCTGAAAATGCATTTATTAAGAGAAGCGGGAGTGATGCATTTACAGTAAACCCTCCCACAGGTGACAGTGAGCGCGGGTTGCAGCGCCCCTCGCCGCAAAGCCGCATCGTACGTCCCGGCGCCCCACGCCTATAGTCATTCGCACTTTCAGTATCATTTCCAGCCGTCAGTGATTGTTTTATTTCCACGATTTTTTTCCCGCTTTCTTGTTACTTTTGTATATGCATATTAAATAGAGGATATCCGATCTCAGTAAGTACGTTTTCTTTGTCATTCATCCGGCGAGCATCCCGGCGCCTGGGTCCGTATGGATCATGGACTGCGGATCCGCCGTTGCGGAGGGCAGATTAGCCTAAGGGATACTTTAGGGCTGCTGACAGCCAAACCAAAGCGGGCTTTCAGGAGATTTCTGACACGCCATAGTCCCGGCATCAGACACGCGTTGGCGTCCTCCTTGAAGGTCGTTTCGGCCACTTGAGGATATTTGCGTTTATGGAAGTGACAGGGTGCGCGCCTGAGGGCGGGGACGCGCTCCTGCATTCATTCACAAATGCATAATTTACCATACCGAAAATAATTTTTATTATATCGTTTGCAGTGCGCAGAAGAACTCTATGTTAAATTAAAGAAAAAATATTCTAAACGTTTACTCTTCATATATAGTACAGCTTGTTAAAGGTATGACTCAGTTATTCAATATGCAAAATAAAGGTTAAAGTGACTCAGAACAGAGATTCCGTCTATTTGTTGTCTAATCCTTATACATTGTTATGCCATTTGTTATTGTATTGTAACATCATACGTATAAATATGTAATATTGACAGTAATGAAATGTTTTTGCGTTGTTGTTGGTATGTTGTGTGAAATCCAGGTTGGTGTTGGGGTGTGAACTATGAAGAAGTGTGTGTGTGTGTGTGTGTGTGTGTGTGTGTGTGTGCGTGCGTGCGTGCGTGCGTGTGTGCGTGTGTGTGTGTGTGGAGTTACAGGTAGAGAGGAGGTAATTAACCACTGTGTACATCTGAGCTGATTCTGAATCAGACAGAACAAAAATCGCCCGCGCAGGTTTTTGGTGAAACAACCCGCTTGGCCCCAGGGTAGCACTTTTCCAGCCTTTCATCCTGTCCCGGGCTGCCATCAGACCCCTTTCTCGCCACATCTGACACTGATGGATTACGCGCTAAAGATGAAAGTTTTTGTTTTTGAATCGGTGCGCCGTGAGACTGACCGTGACGCGGCACACTCTGATGGCGCTGAGGTATGCGGCTTCCCCAGGTCATCGCTGTCTCTCAGTGTGGGACCCGGCGCTCTCTCTCTGTCTCTCTCTCTCTCTCTCTCTCTGTCTCTCTCTCTCTCTCTCACACACACACACACACACGCGCGCGCGCGCTCCCTCCCGCCACTGACGTCACAATCCTTTTATTAACCAAGTACAAAAAATACAAGGAATTTGTTTTCGTGCAGGCGGTGGCATGGACTATACAAGTAAATATACAATTAAGACAAAAATACAAATAAAACCCAATAAATAGAAAAAAACAAGTTTAAATGGAAAATAAATAAAGGTGCAAATAATCGATCAATATGTTGAGGCAACTTTGTATTTTTCTCCTGCAAAGTGTGACAGACTGATTGCATGGCTAAGGGCAGCGGTGTCAGGCCTGCAGGGACCCATGCCCAGGCCAGGATGGAGCCATGGTCCCGGATATCATGGCGATGCCACTCGGAGGATCCATGTCTGCGGCATTCGCTTGGCACACGATGGTTCCGTTTAACGGGGGTGAATTAGTGAGATCTTCTGGGAGAACCATCTAGTCTAGCCCGTCTGGAGCCATAACCGGCCAATGAGAACAGCAGTCTGTTCTAGGGGCCCCTCCCACTTCCAGGACTGAATTCCTGTCGTTGGCCCCCTGTCCCCCACCCCCCTACCACTATCTGCCTGGGGGTTCCAGTGCTTGTTGTGGTTATACAGCAAAAATCCAGAGGTCAAAAGTTGCTGTGGTTGAGCCCTGGCAGGTATACCTGGGGGCAGTGGATGCCCTGGGGGTAAGTCCCATTTCTTGTTTTTTTTTTTTTTGGGGGGGGGGGTCCCACACATCTTCCAGCATTGTGTGTACAACACAAGGTGGCCCACGCAGGGCTACTCACCCAACAATAAGGCAGTGCTTGTGAGGTTGTAGCTGCTGGTCCCAGTTAGCGAGGAGTCCAGCCCCAGTACTGTGTGTGTTAACATCCAGTGCCTGCAAAGCTCAGAAGAAACACTGAAGCTTTAATACGCATCAGGTTCCACTCTAAGTGGAGCAAATTTGAAGTGGAAGTCTCTGGTAAGAGTGCGTCTGCATCTGAGGGTGTGAGTCAGGTAGGAGCGGGGATGTCAGTGGCTGTGGCTACCTCAGCACGCAACAGAATCGTTTAAGCAGTGATGCAGTGAGTTGGTATGTCAAACCCTGACACAGTGACTCCAGCAGCTTGGCTTGTGACTTCCATGAGTCAGGTCCTTCAAACAGAAGGCATTGCTTTGAAAGGCAGTATTTTAAACAGAAGTCTGTCAAATTATGCTGAACACTGCTATTTGGGTAACAGACACACGCTCCCCAAACCCGTCATGAGAATAACATGACAGAAAGAGGACTTCGTGCAGAGCCAACCAGATTTAACACTCAGACATATTCACTGCATGCATGTCTGCATCCTGATACAGATCCACAGTGACTCTGAGAGCTGGGAAACACATGGCGAACTGCACAAGTCAGCCACATTACAAACGACACTTTTATGACAGATATCCATTAGTGTATAAACCTTTCACGTTTGAAGGATATTTTTATAAGGATGATCTCATGCAAATTGTTCCTCATATACTTTCCCCCTTAATGCTTGTGCTCGTAAAGATGGAGTCAGATAAAGAAGGAGATCGGGGTAACGGGAGCGGGGCGGGGCGTGGCTAGGGAGGGAGGAGCCCTGATTCAGTCCGAGCAGCTGTCAGCAGTGAGGGAGTTCAGTGACGCTTTTATGTAAGTGCTGCTATTTACGCAACAATCTCAGGCCACTTCAATGGCCACAAATCCCATAATAATGGAAGAATGTGACGGCTTTTTAGATTTTTGTTTACAGTGCTTAGGTTACAATGACTGAGCCCTACAACCTCACTGGTCAGGGATAGGGTGACACTGTGTGTCTGTTCCTCGCTGGTCAGGAACAGCGTGACGCTATGTGTGTCTGTTCCTTGCTGGTTAGGGACAGGGTGACATTCTGAGTGTCTGTTCCTTGCTGGTCAGGAACAGTGTGATGCTGTGTGTGTCTGTTCCTCGCTGGTCAGGGACAGCGTAATGCTCTGTGTGTCTGTTCCTCGCTGCTTAGGGACATTGTGATGCTCTGTGTGTCTGTTCCTCGCTGGTCAGGAACAGCGTGATGCTCTGTGTGTCTGTTCCTCGCTGGTCAGGGACAGTGTGACTCTTTGTCTGTGTGTTCCTCGCTGGTCAGGGACAGCGTGACGCTCTGTGTGTCTGTTCCTCGCTGCTTAGGGACATTGTGATGCTCTGTGTGCCTGTTCCTCGCTGCTTAGGGACATTGTGATGCTCTGTGTGTCTGTTCCTCGCTGGTCAGGGACAGCATGATGCCCTGTGTGTCTGTTCCTCGCTGGTCAGGGACAGCATGATGCCCTGTGTGTCTGTTCCTCGCTGGTCAGGAACAGCGTGATGCTCTATGTGTCTGTCCCTCGCTGGTCAGGGACAGCGTGACGCTCTGTGTGTCTGTTCCTCGCTGGTCAGGAACAGCGTGATGCTCTATGTGTCTGTTCCTCGCTGGTCAGGGACAGCATGATGCCCTGTGTGTCTGTTCCTCGCTGGTCAGGAACAGCGTGATGCTCTATGTGTCTGTCCCTCGCTGGTCAGGGACAGCGTGACGCTCTGTGTGTCTGTTCCTCGCTGGTCAGGAACAGCGTGATGCTCTATGTGTCTGTCCCTCGCTGGTCAGGGACAGCGTGACGCTCTATGTGTCTGTTCCTCGCTGGTCAGGGACAGCATGACACACTGGTTATGTGTTACCAGTCCTGGGGTCTTTCTCCAATGTCACACAAACACTTTTGCTCTTAATGCTCTATGATGGGATGCTGCTTTCTTACATTAAAATGTTTTCCTCTCTCTACAGCCTCCATATGCCCCTCCCCCTAACCTCACATATTTTGCTGGGCTGCTCTCGTCTGTCTCCATTTTACATTGTTTCTTTGGGTAGTGTTGTAATTTACAGAACTTTCCCCTGAAAACAGGAATGGTGCCGTCCAGCCGCCTCCATGCATCGTGCACTTCCTGGTCACAAACCCCCGTGAGACAAAAGCATTGATTCGCTGAGAGGAAAACTGGAATTCGCGTTGGATCTGTGCTCACAAGCAGCTGCATTTAAAGCCTTTAAATCCCAGGATTCTCCCAAAGCTGGGAGGTTGATGTTTGCCTGTAAATCCACAATGAGAACCGAACAGAAAATACCTCTCGGGTTCAGAAATATGCTGTGGTGTCCAAGGTAGCCAAATATTCAATTGTCTTCTGAAAAAAATCTGTTAGTCCAACTGTAACTGTAAGGATGTGTGTGACACATGGCATTATAATTTAAACAGCAGAGACACTGAGATTACACAAGTTGTTTCATTCAATACTGGACTTTCCATCACCCCCCCTCCCAAAAAAAGAAGATATTTAAATCGCCCCTGAGTTAAGCAGTCCTTGCCAAAAATGCGTTTCCATGCACTAGGGTCATTATTCCTTTTCATGGAAAGGTAGAACACTTGGGATGTGGAGTATGAATAGAATTCAACTGCAGCAGCGAAAGGCTCTGCTGTGCTCAGCAAAGCGTGATTTAGCTGAAGCGTGAGCAGTATAATGCCTGTTTCTTTATGAAAATGAGTGAGGAGAGACCTCCTGGCATTGGTCTTGTACAGATGAGGCAGGAGAGACCTCCTGGTTTTGGCCTTGTACAGATGAAGGAGGAGAGACCTCCTGGTTTTGATCTTGTACAGATGAGGGAGAAGAGACCTCCTGGCTTTGCCCTTGTACAGATGAGGGAGGAGAGACCTCCTGGCTTTGCCCTTGTACAGATGAGGGAGGAGAGACCTCCAGGCTTTGGCCATATGTATACAGATGTGAGAGAAGAGACCTCCTGGCTTTGCCCTTGTACAGATGAGGGAGGAGAGACCTCCAGGCTTTGGCCATATGTATACAGATGTGAGAGAAGAGACCTCCTGGCTTTGCCCTTGTACAGATGAGGGAGGAGAGACCTCCAGGCTTTGGCCATATGTATACAGATGTGGGAGGAGAGACCTCCTGGCTTTGCCCTTGTACAGATGTGGGAGGAGAGATCTCCTGGCTTTGGCCTTGTACAGATGAGAGAGTAGAGGTGTCCTGGCTTTTACTTGTACAGATGAGAGAGGAGAGACTATCTCAGTTTGGGCTTGTACATATGAGGGAGGTGAGACCTCCTGGCTTCTCTATGTACAGATGAGGGAGGACAGACATCCTGGCTTTTACTTGTAGAGATATGGGAGGTGGAACCTCATGGCTTTGGCCTTGAACAGATGATGGATTACAGACCTTCTGGCTTCTCCTTGTACAAATAAGGGAGGACAGACCTCCTAGCTTTGTAGTTGTCTAGATAATGGAAGAGAGACCTCCTGACCTCCTGGCTTGTACAGATGAGGAGAAGAGACCTCCTGGCTTCTCCTTGGACATATGAAGGAGGAGAGACCTCCTGGATTCTCCTTGGACATATGAAGGAGGAGAGACCTCCTGGATTCTCCTTGCCTGCATTCCTGTTATTTCCCAGAGTGGGATCAGATTTTTCAGGCTGCTGTTAGTGTAAATTTTCATTAATTTCATAATGACATAATTACAGTGTGATTTTTAGTTTTATTCATTGTAAAATTACTGTTTGATGGAACAGAACTTCGGCTATACATTGCAACTGAATGTGATTTAGCTCATATTTAAGGGTCTCTTTTATTACCAATCTAGATGTTAGTAGCAACACACATTCTCGGATTATCAATTTAATGCCTGATTTATCATTCTGCCCGTTTTTATATACACATTTGCATTCACTTTCGGATTCTTTTAAAAAGATACATTGATTTAAATTCCAGTCACTACACAAGATATTAAGAAGCAATTATTAAATCTGCGGGGCCAGGAAACTGAGTGTTTCTAGCACGGCCAGGTCCTGAGAGTGATTCTTCTGTAGGTCGAATATCAGCGGGGCTGGATCTGTCCCGGGGGGGGCTCCCTGGACACCTTGGAGGTGCTGAGTGAGCGGAGGATTATGGCCAAATTCCAGGTCGTCTTGGACAACACCTCCCGCCCCCCCGCATGAGTTCCCATGTGCCCCTCCTTCAGCAACAGGCTGCTCCACCCACGCTGCTCTACAGAGCGCTCACGCAGATCTTTGGCCTCTGCAGCAGTCAGACTTTACAACAGCATTCAGCAGCGCACGCTGACACACGCAGCAGGGCTGTGGGGGCAGACCCCACATTATCGCACTAATAATTATTATTGTTGTTGTTGTTGCTGCTGCTGCAATGTCTCCTCAAACTGCACCACTTACCCTAATGGACACACACACACACACACACACACACACACACACGCAGTATAATGCCTCTTTATACCGATGTTATTTTACTATACCAATTTTCTTGGGGCGGGATATATTTTCAAATAAAAAATCTATATATTATATCAGCAAATGGACAGGTTATGTACTGTCATTCAGAAACCGCTATTCAGGCAGCAACAGCTTTGGGGGTGTGAGCTCCACTGTTGTACCTTCATGCATGTGATTCCTCCCTGTGTCCATGTTAGTTGTCCTTGGATGCGCTGCAGTTGGACCTTCATGCCTGTGATTCCTCCTTGTGTCCATGTTAGTTGTCCTTGGATGCGCTGCAGTTGGACCTTCATGCCTGTGATTCCTCCTAGTGTCCATGTTAGTTGTCCTTGGACACTCCGCCGTTGGACCTTCATGCTCTGTGATTTCTCCTCGTGTCCAGGTCAGCTTTCTCCCCTCTATCCCAGATATACACTGCTCAGCCTGATTGGGGGTGGCCGCCTCCCCCCAGCCAGCGCTGGTCCATTTCGCCATTACGGTCCGCAGGGAGGGAGGGGGCCCAGCAGCTCCTGTTCCTGCCTGGCGTCCTGCTTCCGGCTAGCCAAGGTCCCAGATGGAATCCTGAGGTTTCAGATCAGTGATTGAGGAAATTCACCGTGCGCTCAGACTCTCGTGTCCTCGCTGAGACTAATTTGTTGTCAGACGAGGAGCCCTTTGCAAGCCCCACAGACTCCAGAAATTAATTTATCCAAATAACCAAGCACCCCCACCCCCCTGCCCTCTCCCAGCCAGATAGGGACAGCGGAGCAGTCCATGCAGCCATGCCCCCTTTTGAAGTCTGGAATGTTTTGACTGACTTAAAGCAGGCGGCTGGAATGAAAGGATCATTTTCACTGACCCGTGGGATTTTTAACCGTTTTCATAGACCGGCGGCAAAGCAGCATAAAAACATTCCGGCTGATTTGCATCTAGCTGACAGAGAGCGGCCAACCGGCACAACGGCAAAAATGCCTCTGAAAATGTCACAGTCCGGCTACCCTGTCACCATCGCCTGCCCCTGTGCGCGTCTGACATAAACTGTACAGTTCAGTACAGCACAGCCTGAGGCATGCACCTCTTATCTGCTGTCAGGTCAAAATAATAATAAAACATTTGACAGTCCACCGACATCCCGCCCAGGGTGTAACTATGCCTTGTGCTGCTGGCAGTGACACCGCTCAGCATAAGTGATTGGAAGATGGATGGATGAAACACTCATAGTCTGGTCATTAATCTAAGCATGAACAAGCTGTGCGCTCCTGTGTGCTTTTTGTCTTTAGGTTTAGCTGCGAATATTAAAAAGCAGAGTTATACACAGAGTGTCTAGTGACAGCCCATTTTGGATTTTGCGGTCACCGAGGACCATACATCTGACCTTCTGTAGCCATCTTATATAGTGCAGTGTTGCCAGGGCAACTGTGATGAGTCCTGTTTCCTGACCGCAGCACTGCAGCAGAGTTCGTCTACGGTCATGAAGAGACACCTGAGGATGGCTTCCTGGACATTCAGCGGTCATACAGGGGGAGCTCTCTGGGCCCCCAGAAAAAACACATTTCGGTCATGTTTCGGTTATGCTTAGATTGGACAGCGGTCCTATTCAATTACTGCAAAAGACAGCTATCGATAAGACAACATCATACTGAGAAAAAAATATCATAAAAAATTACAACAAATGCAATTCAACAGAGAGGATCAGACATTCAGGAGTGAGTCGTTATCATTCTGAAGAACCTTCCACACACAAACACGAGCACGAGAGGCAAGGTCAGGGGTCACGGCTGCAAACACGCCGCCAGTTCCTGTGTCTGTCAGGTTTCCAAAAGACCCTCATTTCCTACTGGGAATAATTATCCACTTAGGCTGATTTTAAATAATGTTAATTGATTTTCTTGATGGACTTCAGGACATGTTGAATTTAAAAATCAATCAAAATGATCTGGGCACTTAAGCTGTCAAATGTGCGTAGATATAATTAGACACAGATGCTGCAAAATTTTGAGACAAAAATTTGATTGTGTTCTCCAAATTGCACACTGCTAGTAGCCATTAAAGATGAATAACAAATTAATTTCAGTTTGACATTTTATTGATTTTGGAATATTTTCCGTGAATGTACAGTGTATTTAGGGCAGCAAGGTGGCCTCATAAGTCCAGGGTTGGGTGGTTAAGATCCCACCTGTGTGTGTGGGGCTGGCATGATCTCCCTGTCTTTTCTGATGCTTTCCTCCTGTGTGTGAGTGTACAACCCCTCTGGTGGACTGGCATCCTGTCCAGGGTGTCCCCTGCCTTGTACCCTGTGATGGACTGGCATCCTGTCCAGGGTGTCCCCTGCCTTGTACCCTGTGATGGACTGAAATCCTCTCCAGGGTCTCCCCTGCCTCACAGCTGGAAGATTGAGGGATATTTGGAGTAATGTAACTGACTTTTATATGATGCTCATATCGAAATCTAATGCTGTATTTCTTTACATTTTTTGGAAAGCTTTAGTAAACTACCTTTCTGAAAGACATTATTCATTAATTTGCTCTTTCCATATTTCTGTGATTTTGTTTGTTTGCCATGTATTGAGCATAGACAGTATCCACATTAAATACCATGCAGAGTAACTCCCGAGCAGGTCTCTCGGAAGTGAATTCCTGGCAGCACGGACAAGGTCTGGAAAACTTCACAGGCCCATGAGTCTCGGGGTTAATTTTCTGGAGGTTTCTGAGGAGTAACCAGAGGCCTGCCTTCAAAATCGCTGAGAATGTTTGTCTCGTAAGCAGGGATGATGGTGCGAGGGGCCCACAGACTCATGGACAACATGGACTGCACACGACACCACGGTATTTATATGCTGCTGAACTTTCAATTTCATTTTCAAACGCTTAGTCCTGCAGAAATCCACGGAATATTCCGGGCGTGTATGAACTGCAGATGCTGTGTATTTCAATAAATATTTCTGAGAGTGTTTATATAGGCCTCTATTATTCTTTAAAATAAACAAAAGCACAAGCTGACTTTTAAATTATTTAATCTTACACGATTAACAAATAGAATCAAGAAGGCAGTCTGACGAGAAGCAGACACCTACGACTGACGGCCATTTAAGTTTTGTGTTAATAATTCATTGTTCCGCTGCTTGTGAGACTGGGAGTATGAGTCCCTCGCGATGGAATTTTATGACCTATGACTCAAGTCACAATTATGCTCCTGACAATAGTCCCCCCTCCCCCTCCCCACACACACACACACACACACACCGGTGACCCCTCCCCCCCAAGCCCCCTTTAAAGGACACTGGTCAGCCTTTCTGCCAATTCAACCCTGGATGCCTTTGCACCTGGTACCCCACCCAAACTACGGGATGCGTTAATGCTGCAGATTGTCGAGTTCTCCTGAATTTGGAGAAAAGTGTGTGTGTGTGTGTGGGTTTGCATAGATCACATTTGAGGACCAAATTGTCCCAAAGGTGCAGTAAAACCTGAAATTTCCCTAGTTTTGAGGTGCCTATTTGGATAACCTCAGTTTTATAAAAATCTGTGAATGCAATCAAAAAAGTCTTGTATTTGGGTTGGTTGCTTGTGGTTAAGGTTAGGGATGAGTAAAGGTTAAGGGTGTCGTGATTGGGATTAGGGTTTTTCCCATAGAAATGAATGGACAGTCCCCATTTAGATAAGTACACCAACGTGTGTATGTGTGTGTGTGTGTGTGTGTCTTATTCTGAGTTGTTGGGACTGAAGCCTCTCTCAGGTAAAGACAGTTTGTACTTTGGGGAAAGAAATAACATGTTTTCATTCAGCATCAACACCCTCCTTACATTTAGATCACTCCTCTCTTCTGGTAATTCAACAGCGGCAGTCAACTGATGCAGTCGACTGCGTTTCGATGAGTTGAGCCTGAAGCCAAACAGGAGGAAGGCGGAAAGTGATCAGCCCTTATCCTGAAACGCCACAGAGATGACGGGCTAATTTTGCATGAACAGAAGCATGAAGCATGGTCAGAAGAGCAGGAGGGCTGAGGTCACGTTGACGTTCACAGTTAATGTCACGACAGTTAAGCTTATGCTCCCTTTGAATGGATACGTTTCAGCCATGCACGGACGTACTCAGCATCGTGATTCTAGAAGCTTCTCTAACAGGCCCTGGTATGCTGAGGATGTGCTTTGCCTGGTCTTATTGGAGGCAGAGCGCTGGGGAGTCTGTACCTTATACTGTTGCTGTGCAACATTGACAACAGAAATGTCTCCTGGACTGTGCATGACCACCTCGGTCTAGCTATTCAGGGTATCAGACGGTAGGAGTGGTATGTTTCTGTGAAAACCTACTGACTGTGCCACTATCCAAGGACTCTGTGAAAACCTGCTGACTGTGCCACTCTGTGAAAACCTTCTGACTGTGCCACCATCTGGGAACTCTGTGAAAACCCGCTGACTGTGCCACTCTGTGAAAACCTGCTGACTGTGCCACCATCTGGGAACTCTGTGAAAACCCGCTGACTGTGCCACTCTGTGAAAACCTGCTGACTGTGCCACCATCTGGGAACTCTGTGAAAACCCGCTGACTGTGCCACTCTGTGAAAACCCGCTGACTGTGCCACCATCTGGGGACTCTGTGAAAACATGCTGACTGTGCCACTCTGTGAAAACCCGCTGACTGTGCCACTATCTGGGGACTCTGTGAAAACCCGCTGACTGTGCCACCATCTGGGGACTCTGTGAAAACCCGCTGACTGTGCCACCATCTGGGGACTCTGTGAAAACCCGCTGACTGTGCCACCATCTGGGGACTCTGTGAAAACCCGCTGACTGTGCCACCATCTGGGGACTCTGGGGAAGATTCCAGGAGGTCACCTTCATACCTGCGGGCCAGTATCCTGGCCAAACGTGCACACTGCTGGAAATGCCATTCAGGTGATTCAGGTCCCGCCCATGAGTAGCCGTGGTCATCTCCAGACGTGAGGCGGCCACGTCGTTATTAATCAGCAATCATACACGTTTAGTTTGAGGCTTAATCCTCCTTGTCATAGTTAAAATGTTATTAATATGGTCTCTCCGTTTGCTGGGTGAAACTGTTTGGTTTTGCCCCCTTTGCACTTGCTTCACTTCCTTTTATAGGCCTGGATACGTTCCTGCAGTGAATCCGGCCCTCAGAGTGTTACTGGGTTGATTTAGCCAAGGAAAATAAACCTGGTGTCTGTGATTAAGGGCTTGACAATAGTGTAAGTGCTGGTGTTTTACAGCAAGATGCCGGACAAGGGCAATTAGAGCTGCAAAATTATTTACAGTATTGTTCACAGGTGGCAACTGGAAATTGACTAGTGAATCAGGCCAGTTACGCTGCAGTGTGGTTAGAGTTTCAGTGGACAGTGAATGGAAAGTTTCCCAAGTTTTCTGGAGAGATGTATCTCTGTATACTGTGACTGTACTTTCTGGAGAGGGTATAAATGTATCTCTGTATACTGTGACTGTACTTTCTGGAGAGGGTATAAATGTATCTCTGTATACTGTGACTGTACTTTCTGAAGAGGGTATAAATGTATCTCTGTATACCGTGACTCTGCATTCTCTGGAGAGGGTATAAATGTATCTCTGTATACCGTGACTCTGCATTCTCTGGAGAGGGTATAAATGTATCTCTGTATACCGTGACTCTGCATTCTCTGGAGAGGGTATAAATGTATCTCTGTATGCCGTGACTCTGTATTCTCTGGAGAGGGTATAAATGTATCTCTGTATACCGTGACTCTGCATTCTCTGGAGAGGGTATACATGTATCTCTGTATACCATGACTCTGCATTCTCTGGAGAGGGTATAAATGTATCTCTGTATACTGTGACTGTATTCTCTGGAGAGGGTATAAATGTATCTCTGTATACTGTGACTGTATTCTCTGGAGAGGGTATAAATGTATCTCTGTATACTGTGACTGTATTCTCTGGATAGGGTATAAATGTATCTCTGTATACTGTGACTGTATTCTCTGGAGAGGGTATAAATGTATCTCTGTATACCGTGACTCTGCATTCTCTGGAGAGGGTATAAATGTGTCTCTGTATACCATGACTCTGCATTCTCTGGAGAGGGTATAAATGTATCTCTGTATACCATGACTCTGCATTCTCTGGAGAGGGTATAAATGTATCTCTGTATACTGTGACTGTATTCTCTGGAGAGGGTATAAATGTATCTCTGTATACTGTGACTGTATTCTCTGGAGAGGGTATAAATGTATCTCTGTATACCGTGACTCTGCATTCTCTGGAGAGGGTATAAATGTATCTCTGTATACCATGACTCTGCATTCTCTGGAGAGGGTATAAATGTATCTCTGTATACCGTGACTCTGCATTCTCTGGAGAGGGTATAAATGTGTCTCTGTATACCGTGACTCTGCATTCTCTGGAGAGGGTATAAATGTATCTCTGTATACTGTGAATCTGTACTTTCTGGAGAGGGTATAAATGTATCTCTGTATACTGTGACTGTATTCTCTGGAGAGGGTATAAATGTATCTCTGTATACCGTGACTCTGCATTCTCTGGAGAGGGTATAAATGTATCTCTGTATACCGTGACTCTGCATTCTCTGGAGAGGGTATAAATGTATCTCTGTATACCGTGACTCTGCATTCTCTGGAGAGGGTATAAATGTATCTCTGTATACCGTGACTCTGCATTCTCTGGAGAGGGTATAAATGTATCTCTGTATACTGTGACTGTATTCTCTGGAGAGGGTATAAATGTATCTCTGTATACTGTGAATCTGTACTTTCTGGAGAGGGTATAAATGTATCTCTGTATACCGTGACTCTGTACTTTCTAGAGAGGGTATAAATGTATCTCTGTATACTGTGACTCTGTATTCTCTGGAGAGGGTATAAATGTATCTCTGTATACCATTTATTTTGTGGAGAAGGTTTTAATGCCTATCGAATGCATTTGTCTGCCTTTGTAAAGCACTTTGAATGGCCTTGTGTCTGAATGGTGCTATATAAATAAACTTGCTTTGCCTTGCATCTGTATACCACGACTGTATTTTCTGGAGAGGGTATAAATGTATCTTTATCTATTATGTGTTTGTATTTTCTGTATAGTCTAACTTCCTCTTTCTGGAGAGGGCACTTATCATTTCTATTAAACCAGCGCTGTGTATTTTCCGGAGCAGACATTCATTGTTCCTCTCTATATTGTAACATTTTTTCTGGGGAGGTTATGCATCACCTCTCTAAATACTGGCATTCTGTGTTTTCTGGCAGTACTTTTAATTCCCCTCAATGCTGCTGGGGGGGGTACTTTCCATCTTCACTTCATCACCAACCTTTGCCCGTCACTGCAAGCTGTTCGTTGTGAAATAGCGTTGGGCTCCACCGTCTTGGTTTATGAGCTCTTCCTGTTGGACTTGTGCAAAAGCTGCAGCGTTTTATACTAGATACTTTAAACGAAGGCCCCTTTGGATTTCTCTGTTGCTCAGCATCACATCGTAAGTGTCGAGATGATGGTTCACATATATTTTACCAGAGAAAAACCATTAGATTCACACATATGGCTTTGAAGGAAATTGGCTTTAATAGAAGAGTTATGTGTCTCTTAAAGGGTTTGAATAAACTTTTCACTGGCTTCATGTAAATTGAAGATGCTTTCAAATTAAAGTACTCAGTTTATTGGAAGTTGTAAGAATTATTTTGATTGTATTGTGGTGCTTCCAGAAGAGTCTTAGGCTGGTGCCTCTCCAGGTGGCTGTATATTTTGTGATTTGAGCTGAGGGTCTTCTTGAAAGGTACCACCAGCATCCTCTAAAGTAAGACAAGAGTTTATAACCTTTAAATCCCATTTTGAGTGATACAATAAAACAGTGTAAAATGAATGTCCCAGCTTGGGTCTTGGCATATTTTACCTGTGTGGACCTGACAGAGTGAGAGCGATGGCTGCTCTTTCCATCACAACACCCACATCAGACCCGCAAACGCTAAGGGACAGTGGTGGGTTAATGGTTAGGCACGCACACTTGTAATAAAAAGGTTGCCGGTTCAAATCCCCAACCAGCAAGACACCACTGAAGTACCCTGAGCAAGGTGCTGCTCCCTGGGCGCTGAACTAGCTGCCCTTGGTTATGTCGCATAAGGGTTAAATGCAGAGGACGCATTTCATTGTTGCGCACGGTGTGCTGCGATGATCACTAAATTCTAATTGTCAATATCGTGCAAAATGCTAGGCTCACGTGAGGTTACCGCATTTGTTCTATACAACAATTATATAAAAAAACAGCATGTAAATATGAACTTCTCAACCCCACAATAGCTATATAATCTTTTGTAACGTTTGTAAATTGCCAGTTACACATCCATGAAGTCATTCTTTTTAGGATGTGCTGGAGATTGTAAAATGAAGGCCTCGCTTTTGAAGGCCTGTGATGGTGCTCCCGCTAATATACAGGAAATTTCAGTCTCTCAGACATGACTTTAATAGCACACCTTCAAAGACAAAGTAAATCAAAACCTTTCCACGGTTTTCACATATTTCCAAAGTTTTTTTTCTCCTCTGAAAAACATTCCCGCTTATTTGCATTACTTAGTATTTCAGCTGAACAAGCATCAACTGGGCAGGAATTTGAAAATGTTTTTTTCTCCCCCAGTTCCAGATTCTCCAGTGTTCTCCAGCAGTCATGACACTTCAAAAGTGTTTTCTTTTAGGTGCTTCTTACCCAGAATCCTCCTGTAAGATGATGCCTGACCCGTGAATCCAAACACTCTAAATGCATCATCGATATCCATTTTCCACATTGTGTGATTATTGTGTTGTTTTCCACGTTCATGGTTCATGTGAGTGTTGCTGCTGACCCTCTCAGTTATCAGTTTCTTACAGACAGTCCAGGGAAGGAATATAAATATGGTCTATTTTGGGTCACAAACAGGGGCTGTAACACTTTACCGAAACACAGAGCGATACCCCGGTTTACCCAACACTGGTGCCTCTCTGAAACTGGAAATGACTATGACAGTCAACAGAGTGAAAATGGCAGCTGTGTGAGAGCTTCCTTGCAGCATTTTGTTAGACAGGAGCTGCCACTGAGATAAAAACTGGCATCGAATCACCAAAAATAGTCGGAAGATTCTGTGTTTTAACCACTGATTTTGTTCAAATTTCTGTCCTTGGAGAAGTAAAGCCTGTCCATTATGGGGTGGTTGTGGTCACTGAGGTGGATGAATCTTCTGAATGAACCATTTATGTCTTTCACTGATTTTAATTAAAGCCTTAAGGCTGTGTTGTGTTTCTGACGGGCAACACAAAAGCCACCTCATTCTGGGCCTGATTAAACATTGTCAGAATTCATTCAGGTATAAACAAGCTTCACTTAAGACCGTTTTGTTTGTTGTCGCTGCTTAGATGGACTGAGATTTGAAAATCACAGCCTGCCAGGTGCGATTCCCAGCTGACCTCTTCCAGAGACTCGCTTATAATCTGGTAGTAGGTGCCGACGACCCTGGATTTCAAATCATTCGTGGCTCTGAAATCTTTTCCGCTCGGTTAAGTTAAACATGGTCTGAGAGGGATTTGTACATTACGTCACTGGAGGATTATAGACTGGATGAAAGGAGTTCTCTGCTATCGCTCTTCTGTTCTAACACTTACAGGCTTTTCTGCCTTTTGAAGGATTCTGTGTCCAGGGGGTCTTGGTTAACCAGAGGACTCTAGACCCCGGAGTTTACAGTCCAGTAACCACCATGGGGGACTTCCCTGTTTCCTTGCATTGTCTTCTGGCTTTCTGTCTATAGCACGATTCATCATTTGGGGAAATCATGTAATCCATCCATCCATCCATCCATCCATCTGCGCCAATTTATTTATTTATTTTCTTTTAAAAATTTACAAATCTTAAATTTGTACATATTCCAACTGCATTTTTGCACTTTTGTCTATTTGCATTATTCTACCTCAATACAGTATTTTATCATGATTAATTATATTTAAATGTACCTGGTTACCATGACAACTTAATCTCCTTCCACAGATTAATAAAGTTATCTATCCTCTGCTTCAGCTGCCAGGTTTGCATTTTGCATCTTTTTCCTTTTGTATGCCTCACCGATTGCTTCCTCCCATGTGACTGTCAGCTCTACAATGAAGACACGTTGACAGGATCTGGACCAGGTCTGGCCGCAGGTTGGTTGCAGCGATTTCAGGTGGGAGAGTGAGCCTCTGCTCTACATCCACCTGCATTTCCCAATCCCAGGCCTGAGCCTGGAGATGCTCCTTCGGCCTGCTGCTTCCTCCCCTCCCGGATGAAATATGTTTGTAGCCAAAAGGCAGTTCCGATTTCCACGGGTATAGCATTGGTAGCTACCCTCTTGGCCTCTAGTGCAGCCGCCAAGCACCTCAGCACTTGGTTGTGGCGCCAGGTCTATCTGCCTTGGGTTAGGCTCGTCTTACAACCCACCAGGATGTGTTTTAGAGTTGCTGGACCAGCACACTGAGGACAGGCTGGATCCTCTCCAAACCAAAGACGTAAATTTGTTGGAGAGGGCAGGACATCATATGTGGCTCTGATGGTAAAGGCCAGCATATTGGACTCCATGTTCCACAGCTCGCTCCAGGTTATCTTTCTCCTCTCCACGCCATCCCACTTCATCCAGCAGCCTTGCTTGGCTTGGGTCACGTCCCTAGCACACCTGCCTACTTCCTCCTGGTGGCGCTATCGTTCTACTGGTGTAGACTTCTGCCATTGTTCCTAGTGTTCTTGTTCCCAGTCCTAGGCCCCCTGTGCCGATTTGCACTTGGCCCACTATGCCCCGATGTCTCAGGGTGGTCTTTGCCTGTACCACGGCTACTCCTGGCCTCCACTTCCTCCCTGTTTCCAGCATGGGGGCAACACCTCTGACCAACGGATCCTGGGATTCTGTAAGGGTCATTCAAGCCTTGCTTTGGAGCATTTGTACTCTTCCATCAGACTTGACATTGAGAGAGAGAGAGAGAGAGAGGCCTATGCTACTGAGGCATCTGGGTAGTCCACGCCAGTTCCGCACCTGGGCATTCAGCAGCCTCTCTAGCCGCTTGGCCTGGCATTAGGTAAGCGCGTGTCCCAGGTCCTCTGACATTTGCTCTCCTGGCCACTAAAGGCTGCAATCTGCCTGGCTTGATGGTGATTGCCACAGAATACCTTTGATGTAAAGGCTATTCTCACAGCATCAGGGGGCCGTTGCTTCATGGACTTTATTCATGAATAAGAAAATAAGCGCGACTGCTCA
Source organism: Brienomyrus brachyistius (assembly GCF_023856365.1). Classification (NCBI taxonomy): domain Eukaryota; kingdom Metazoa; phylum Chordata; class Actinopteri; order Osteoglossiformes; family Mormyridae; genus Brienomyrus; species Brienomyrus brachyistius. The sequence goes on along the minus strand of NC_064547.1, from coordinate 20,248,100 downwards.
TTAGATAACTTTCTGGACGGCTGCCAGGGACCTTTTTGGGTGGGTGATGTTTCTGCGAACAGGTGCTCCATGTGACATCATTTTGGCTCATGAGCTCGACCGCTGAGAAGCTGCAGTTTGCACCCAGCCAAAAATGTTCTCTGTTCCTCAATACCGAGGAGTTTCCCCAGAACGCGACTTCCCCGTCGACAGAAGGACAAACCCACCGCACAGCTCCACGCAGGCTTTTACCGCTCTGCTGTGCCGGGGTGTTTCTTTCTCCGTCAGTATTTTGGACTTGGGAATGCTTGACGGAGAAAGCTATTTATTCTCCTGCTCTGTTAAATGCGGTTTAGAATGCAGAAAATATATTTAGTTCTCGCCAACAGACAGCAAACGGCACCAGGAGGTCTGGCTGTGCCCGAGAACTTGCCGTGTTATTTCAGTCGCCGGGAGCTCGTTTGCTTAAGGTAACCGCTACTCGACTCCTCCAAGACGTGCTGCACCAAGAAAATCATTATATCACGATATGCCTGGATTCTCAAAAATAGCGTATGATGGCTTTTGTTCCTCCTTGATAAGCTCGGGCCGCCTCAGGCGTCTGTGGCCATTCTGTGCTGCTTGTGTTTCGGGGGACATTTGCACACCTTTCTGAAAATGCACACACTTGTGGACCTAAACACCCCAGTTCTCCTCCCCAATGCATCCATGCACGTTGTGAGCTGCATGGGAAATGGGAAGGACAGTCAGCAACTGGGGTGGGGGGCGGGGGGTGGGGGGGCACTCGGCGGAAGGACAGGCGTCCATTAGCACCAGGAGTGGCCCGTCCCTATGGCACCGGTCCCTCTCAAGGCGGGGGTGGAAATAGTGAAGCAGCTGGCAGCCAGGCAGGGGCCACGTATCAGGTGCTCGGCGTGGGACCCTTCCAGGGTGAGGCGACGGGGCCCGTGAAGATTTAAACTGACATCCCGCTTCTCAAATTCGACCCAGTGGGTACGGCTGTACCATACCGGCGCCTGAGCATGGGATCGAGGGGCCAAAACCCAGAATGGAATAAGCTCTGTAGTGGGTTTCTAACATAAGGTGCTGGACACTCGTCGGATTTAACGTGTTTCTGTGGGGAGTTTGGAACATTTAAGTTGCTCAAACAAAAACAGCTTCCTTTGCCATTATATCTTTGTGACCTAATATATTACTGATAAACATCACAGTGTTATATTTGTTAAAAAATCGTATGGATAATAAAATGTTATTAAAAGCAGGGGATGCATGTTGTTGATTTGTAGGGTGTGGTGTGGGGGAGAGGATTTAGGCATGAGGGGATGAATTTCAGATAAGGTGTGTTTGAAAAAAGAAGAAAGGGGCTTCTGCCCCTTTAAGAAAACAGACCCCCAACATGGAAGTTGTCAAAACTGAATAAAGCAAAGAACCCACACAACTGTCTCATTTCCCAAATAACCTACACAAACGGCCTCACTTCCCAAATAACCCACACAAACTGTCTCACTTCCCACATAACCCATACAAACTGTCTCACTTCCCACATAACCCACACAAACTGCCTCACTTCCCACATAACCCACACAAACTGCCTCACTTACTAAATAACCCACACAAACTGCCTCACTTACTAAATAACCCACACAAACTGCCTCATTTCTCAAATAACCCACACAAACTGTCTCACTTCCCACATAACCCATACAAACTGTCTCACTTCCCAAATAACTTACACAAACTGCCTCACTTCCCACATAACCCACACAACCTGCCTCACTTCCCACATAACCCATACAAACTGTCTCACTTCCCACATAACCCACACAAACTGCCTCACTTACTAAATAACCCACACAAACTGCCTCACTTACTAAATAACCCACACAAACTGCCTCATTTCTCAAATAACCCACACAAACTGTCTCACTTCCCACATAACCCATACAAACTGTCTCACTTCCCACATAACCCATACAAACTGTCTCACTTCCCAAATAACCTACACAAACTGCCTCACTTCCCACATAACCCATACAAACTGTCTCACTTCCCACATAACCCACAAAAACTGCCTCATTTACCAAATAACCCATACAACCTGCCTCATTTCCCCAATATCCCATTCAAACTGTCTCACTTCCCACATTACCCATACAAACTGCCTGACTTCCCAAATAACCAACACAAACTGATTCATTTCTCAAATAACCCACGCAAACTGCCTCACTTCCCACATGACCAACACAAACTGCCTCATTTCTCAAATAACCCAAACAAACTGTCTCACTTCCCACATAACCCACACAACCTGCCTCACTTCCTAAATAACCCACAGAAACTGCCTCACTTCCCACATAACCCATACAAACTGTCTCACTTCCCACATAACCCACACAAACTGCTTCATTTCTCAAATAACCCAAACAAACTGTCTCACTTCGCACATAACCCGCAGAAACTGCCTCACTTCCCAACAGTCCAGTTGATCATGGAGGATCATTAAAGGCCAGCTAAGTGTCATTTTGCAGATGAACTTGCTGCAGATCTGGATTAATCAGCATGTCTGTAACAAAAGCACAACAAGGTGAGTGCCCTCCGTCTTCGTGACACTCCTCGCCATTCGCTGCACATGCCAGGGGAATTCCATAAGCTCTGGTGTCTTTTGAGAACAGGGCGGAAACTGCTGCATTTTCTAGGAAACGTATTCAGACTTTTGTGGTGAAGTAACACATTCATTCACTGAAAAACAAAAAGGAAAACTTCGCTAAATTACGTTGCGAGGCCACCTGGAAGGCAGAGACTGGGGGGAAGCAGGGAGTGCAGGATGGAGCGGCCCCCGCAGGCCGCGGGGGATCAGCAAGGATAAACACTCAGAGAATGGGGTGGAGGGGACAGGCGGGTGTCGCGCTGGGTGGCACCTGTCCTGGGAGCCGGTGTGTGTGTGCGGTGGGGGGGTGTTGACCGGAGCTCAGCGGACCTAAAACAAATCCAGGGTTTATCCAGGGCCAGCAGAGAACAATGCAGCGGCAGAGCGGCGGTCCTCGGCCTGCAGCTAAGCAACCAGGACACCTCATTTCAGCTGGCGGCACAAAGGGAGCCCTCACTGTGTTTAATGAGCACGTAATTGCAGAGGAGCTGCCCTGTTCACCTTTGTTTGCCCGGTCCCTCATATTCCGGTTGAACATTTTACCGTTTAAACACACTGAAGATGGAGGGGATGTTGGTTAGGCCTGGCCGGTGGTGATCCTCTGGGTCTCACGCTTTCTCATGCTTTAGGTCTGATGACTGAATTACCTCGTCCGCTGTCCCTTGCTGATGGCCCCGAGATTCCACTATCCCAATGTTTCCCAATCTGGTCCTCAGGGAACCAACCAGGAGCTGGGCGGAAGCGAAAATGTGGACTGTCTGATAGGGAGCGAAAATGTGGACTGTCTGATAGGGAGCAAAAATGTGGACTGTCTGATAGGGAGCGAAAATGTGGAATGGCTTTGGGTCCCCGAGAATCGGATTGGGAAACGCTGCACTACCCTACGAACTGTCAGGGAGATTGTGGTTCCTGTGCAGCCAGATACCTAAAGAAAGCTGGTGAAATCATAACGAAAAATAACACAAAACAAAAAGAAGATACAAACAGAGCAGCTAGAACAAGCCAGTATGTGATCACAGGTGTCCGTGCCTCGGTGTTCGACAGATGCATTATCCTGAGAAGAATCTCTGTGTGTGGCTACAGATTATTCCTTAGAACATTCTTTGCACAAACTACTTTTAATTGGCTCAGAAGGCTGGCTGGTATAAAGCGCTGGCAGGCCGTCGAGTTAATGATGAACACACCCTCTAGGCAAGCATCATTTTCCAGTGACAGTAATTTGCATATGATTTATTTAGAGAACAAGAGGGTGAGCTAATTTTATCTCGAGATTTCCCTTTGTTTTAGGAGTCATTAGCAGCTCAGTCTAATCCGATTGTTCCAATTTCATCAGGCCATTCCGAGATCGTCTCGAGCTCCTGGGGAAGGCGTGCTCCTTCCTAAGTGTGCTCTATTGCATTAGTACGCAGCCAGGCGGCCTGGGGTAGCTACAGATGTTTATATGCAATTCAGTTAACACTCTGCCAATTTCGTTTTTATTGGGACACAATCAATTTTTATTCATTTTAAAAGCAAAAGCCTTTCTTTCATTGTGTGCCGCCTCTCCGCTTATTAGCGGGCTAAACAAATTACTCAGCTCTTTTAGGCGAAAAGCAAGTTTCTTCATACAGAACCGCCTGTTTATGTCGGCTTGTGTACACACTAGTAAATACGTGCCTCCTTCACTGGCTTCTCCCGCACAGAAACGCAGGTCCTACTCATCTGTTTACCGCAGGTTATTTATTATTTTTTTCTGAACGTCTTCAGCAGATCCATATTTGCTGAACACAGTAGCGCCGAAAGGTCATTCTCCACAGGAAAAGCTGAGGAATATTCTAGGTCTTTATGCCGCTGCTCTGCTGCGTGCTGAAACGCACAGCCTTCTAGCCGACAGGCCGTCCACAGGAGCTTGTGGAGGGGTTGTTTAAACCTGCCGTTATTATGGCATTACGAAGATGGATGAGCACGTTCGGGGTATTCTGCGTCTCTTTAAGTGGCTTATTTGAAAGCGATCTGAAGTGAATTCTCGAGTGAATTACACACAGAGTGAGATTTCTGAGAGCTGATTCACAGGCGATACGACTATTTTTAGCTGTTTCCTAAGGCTTGATGTGATCGTCTTTGTCTCAAGGCCTATTTTTTTTTTTTATCAGAATTCATTCTAACTGTAATGTTGTGTGCATAGTGGTGTTTTATAATGGATCCCAGAGAGTCCTTTATGGAAAGGTCACAGAATTCCCCGGAAAATCGCACAGGTGGGATGGTTTACTGGTGCTTTGTAGAGGCTGCAGGGGGAATGGCTCCCTGTCCTATATCAGACAGCATCACGTGCAGGATGGGTTGGCAGGAGGATGGCACCGGGGGTGGGGCAGGGTGTGAACCCGTGCTTTGCTAACGACATGACGAGTAGCTAATTAGTGTCACTGCCGATGAAGATGACCACAACACCTAAGTGCTTAATGAGCACTGGTGATTTGCAACAAGGACAGTACCAGGAGAACCAGATAAATGGCTATATCCCCAGTCTGTGCTGGCCCAAAGAGCACAGAACCCACTCAGCGCTGCTCCATCAAAGCAGGAGAACAGACCTTCAGAACCGCACTGACCGCTCTACACGACTGTTACTACACTTTCAGTTTCTCAGTGGGTTACACAGCAATACTTTATATCCTATATACACTGTACATAGGATATATATATATATATATATATATATATATATATATATCCGTCCATTTATCCATCCATCATCTTCCGCTTAATCCGAGGTCGGGTCGCGATATATAGGTATATATATATCTACAGTTATATATACGCTACAAGCTTACTTATTGATATTTTCTTATTGAATACTCTATGTTTACTGTTGTGTCATGCGTTCATACATGAATATGATTTATGTCATTACAGAGGCTGCTTGTAAATTTCATTGTATTTGTTTTAAACCACAATGACAAATTAAAATCGTGGATCTTGCAGGCGTAATGTTTTCCGTGTGGACTCTCTCGCTGCTCGGCGTCCTCTGCGCTCTCTGCCTTGGAAGTGGAACAGACCACCAGTGTAAGTGGTAACTCTGAGTGCACTCAGCAGGGTTCAAAACCCACCCCCCCCCCCCCCTTCCCTCCCCATTTTGGTTCTGAAAAGTTATTAGCATTCAGATTCATCAGGGACTGGATGAATGACTGCTGAATGTTTAAACGGAAAATAAACACCCTGAGGAAGCAGGAGGGGGGGCAAGCAGTTTGGGTTTGGCCTCACGGCCTGCAGGAGAGGAGAGGAGGTCCGTCCCGGCCGGAGATCATCTCAAGGTTTCTGTGGAAACACGCTTTGATGGCCCGATTGGATCCTGCGCTTTGTTCTTCATGGATTGGAAAGGACAAGCTATTGTTGTAGCAATTTACCAAAAGCAGGGGATTTTAATAAACAGCCGAATGTACTCAAAATGCGAACCATGTGTTCTTTGTTAACTTTACTAGGTAGAAAGTCTGACCCCTTCCCCCCCCCCACCCCCCCGCGCTGTGAACAGGGACAGGATGGGTCGCTCTCATTCCCCAAAGCTCTCTGGCATTCCTCTCGGTTTCTTTGCAAGGTAATATTAAAGAGAAGCACCTGCTTGTACAGGACGTTTCACTGTCTGGTTATACGGTCGCTGTCTCGCTGCCTTGTTTGGATGTCGATGTGTCCTGGTTTCAGGTGAGACCTCTCTCCTCTACCGGTAGGTGTGTCGGGTCGCTCTCCGTCGGCCGGGCCGCCCCACCCTGCTCTCAGCTGTCCAGATGTGCTCTCTGGGTTCAGTTCTCCCGGAGAGCTCCCGGCTAATGGCTCCCACATGGCTGCCATATCTGCACCTTTCCCCCAGTATCACATATACACCCCCAACCCATTACGCTTTTCACAGAGGCCCGTTTGACCCGAGTCATCCATAAAAGAGCCACTCTTCCCGCCTGCCTTCTCCCAGCACTCTCGGTGGGAACGCCGACGTTCCAGGAGGAATTCCGTTTTAAGATCCGCTGACGGATTTCGACGGGATGATGGGCTGTCATCGATTTGCAAAAAGCCATTTACCCTCAGCTGGGGCTGTGGATCCCCCCCCCCCCTGCCTTGGGCCCCCACCCTCCATTTAATTTAATTATCCCATAATGAAATCTCCCATAATGAGATTAATTTTAATTATTTATCAGCAGCTGATTTGACCCAGGCTGCACATCAATTATGTATACCAGCCCTAAACATTTTTCAATTCATCACCTTTTCCTTTTGTGAAAGGTGCAATTTATTAAGTGCAGCGAATGTGGGAGGGCTCCGGGTTTGAGGAGGCGTCTGGAGGTCAACCTCACGCCGGGGGGCCCGGCTGGGGGTTCGCGGTGACATTTTTGCCCCTGAAAGTTCTTTTGGTTGGGGGGGGGGGGGGGTGGGGGGAGCATGGCCTTAGCACACTGCTACCAGGATAAGAAACAGTGATGTCACAAGGCCAGAACAAAAAAAGTCCTGGGCACCCGGTTCAGCCCGGTTTGGTGTCAATCCGGTGGTGCAAGTGGTTCCGGTTAAAGGTCCGTGAAAACATACCTTGCGATACCGTCGTGGCGTGTGGATGGCGGGTTAGCGGAGCGTGTTCCTTCAGCAGACGAGTGCGTTTGGAACATATCCATCAGGGAACGACAAAAAAGACCCTGGGAGTAATTAGCATCCGCTTTATATTTACGCCGAACCTGCCAAGGAAGCTGATATGTCCTTATTTGAAATTCAGAAGAAAACAGCACCATCCCTTGTTTACCCGGACGGCCTGGTCCGTATGTGCGTGCGAGAAACACCTGCGGCGATCGGGGACGCGGACGTGAGCGCCGCTCGCCGCCCAGGCCATTGTTCTTTTATTAGAGCTCATCAATAAGCCATTAATAATTCAGCTGGAGTGCCGCTCTGTGCAGGGCAGAGTTTCAGATGGCTGTCATCTTGTAAACTGCAGAGTCATCATGTGACTGTCACTCTGGCTCACGCAGAGAGGCCTCTGGGAGGACGGCGCTGATGACCCGACCCGCCCCTCCCCGCCCTGTCTGCCCACCCTCCGGCAGGACCATTAATCATCCCAGCGCAGATTATTTTCAGTTTGTAGAAGGAAATACAGTATTTTGGGGGACCCGCAGTTCTTAAAATTAGAAGTTACAGTCCCGAGGTGTGCACGCTGCCCTCAGTGCCGTCAGAAAGCGCAGTGCGGGTCAAAGCAAGACCTCCTGTGTTTTTCTAAGCCGGAAGAAATGAATGATATTATTTTAAGCCGGTAACGCAGAATTGCTTTGACTTGTTTGCTACAACATTCTCCTTTGGTCACACGACTCATTGACGTTTGGGAGTCTTTACCGCCGCTGAACCCTGTGACACATACTTTCAAAGTCTGATCACTTATCAGGTGGATTCAGTTACGCTCTTTTAACACTCTGCTCGGGCTGTGCAGGGCACCCCGTGGCTGGGGGGGGGATTGTGGCGGTATTTTCATTTGGTCTAATTTCTGGCAAATTCATGAAGTGTCCACATGGTTACGGTAAAGCTGTCGCTGTCGGTAATTGTATCAGGGCAAACGGATAAAAATTACAAAATGATTTTGTCTCTCGGGCTGCCACTGTAATGACATGCTGTCATATTGACATCCTGTGTCAGGTGAATATTAAGCAGATTGTAATCAGCTGTGGTGTGCCCGGTAACCAAGGAAAGCCCATAATAAACAGGAAAGACCTGACCCAATCTACTCGCGTCATCATCACAGCAACCACTGCACAACCGCATGTGTCAAACCTTAGAGGGGAGTGCGATTAGCATCTTATGTCTTTGCCCCTGAGAACACAGCCTACAGTATTTCTGCCAAGATCACAGTTCCTGTGAAGACCGGGTGTGGTCTTTGACCCCCACCTGGCACCCAGGGAGCGTGAGAGACCCCCCCCCCCATTCAGCCAAAGGGCTGTCCTAATCGCCAAACCAGTCCTACCTGCTTCCAGATCCCAGCTATTCTTCTATCTGGTATCCACGGCAACAGGCCCGGTTGCTAAGTAGCTACCACCCTGACCCTACGAATAAGCGTGTAACTGAAACTTAGCTACTAATGTCACCCTAAAGGACCATTATTGCATTTTTAGCACACCTAAGCGTTGTTTGTACAATGTCCGAAAATCCTGTGTTTTATATGATATACAATTTACATATACAGTTTATATCGTAATCTTAAAACACTGGGGGAAAAGGTCGTCCTAGTAGCTAACTAAAGTGTTCATTTTATTATGTCAAAGCATGTGAAATATATTTATTTAGTTCATCGTCTCCTTATTTACACTGTGTGTGTGGGAATTATAAGGATTGACTGAAGCTGCTTACTAACTATGTTTTACTATGTGGACGTGTTGTTAGCCTAGATCCATGAGTGACTTCGGTTTGCAAAATGAGTTTTTTGATTAGCGCTTTAAATATTAAGACATTACAAGCCACACAGGTTACGATCCATGGCCTGTACTACGAAGCGGGGTTACTGGCTTATTGGGGTTGTTGGGTTAAGGTACCACAGTTTAAATGGACTATATGTTCGTTCACTTACATTTTGCCCAGACTAGCTTAAATCCGACAAGCTACTCCAATAAGCCAGTAACCGCACTTCGTAGTACAGGCCACAGGTCTAACAGCTTACAACAGACATCAGGGTGTCATCATCAAAGCACGGCTCTGACACTCAGCCCCACCATCTCTCCGCACCCTGTCGTGTGTTTTGCATTTAAAAGCTGAACTGATTATTCTGACTGATAACTTGATTACTAAGCCCTCGGTAAAGTTGTACATTGAAGGTACAATGATTAGACACGAATCCCGAGCAAGCAGAAGGCTGACTGTGCTGCTGGAGACAGGAGTCAGGACACGCACGCTAACGGCTTTAAGGTGCTAATCCATGGCTGGCGAACCTGATCCATGGAGAGTCGGTGTGAGTGCAGGTTTTCGGGATGACCTCTCAATCAGCCCATAATAAAGCACTCGTTCTCAGCTCCAGTCCAGGGGACCGACTGTTACTGGCTGATTGAGAGATCATCCCAAAAACCCTCACCCACAGCAGCTCTCCATCGATCCGGTTTGCCACCTCTGTGCTAATCTGTTTACAGAGTGGGAATCTCATGGGACTGTCCATCATGATTAATGTGGTGAATTCCATGCTCCAGGTGTATCGCTTAAATTAGTCGGCTAACACACGGCATTCAGGTCCAGGTGGACCATGGCCACAGGATCATCACATCATCACCTGCTTCACTGACCCCTGGATGTTGGTCGAGACTCAAAACACACGTACAGAATTTTCCTGTGACTTGCTTCTCTAGAAGTCGGAAATCCCAGCAGGCCGAGATGGAGCAGCAGCACTGCTTTCCAAGCTAACTCTCTGGCAATGCATGGAAATCATGTTTTAATGATTTTAAAGACATTTTAAGGCAATTATCTGTTTGTGTTCAACAGATCAGTAATGATATAGCTAAGATCTCCACTGACAGAAGTGTCCGTTTAAAATTTGAGCAATGCTGGTTTGGGGGGAGCCATTAATATGCTTTGTTAGCATGTGTCGTTGGCCTGCACCATTAGCATGTTCCGTTAGAATGCACCGTGGTGGATTAATGCATAAGCTATACTAGGCTATAGTCTAGGGCTCCAGCAAACATTGGGGCCTGCCCCACCGTGTCTAGGGAAAAATGGGATGGTTAGTTAAATCGGTAACACTGGAAAGTCGATGCTGGTGTCAGCCTAGGGCCCCCACAAAAGTTAATCCATCCATGAGGATGTAGCATTAGCATGTGCTGTTAGCATGCACCATTAGCATGCACCATTAGTAAGCGTTGTTAGCATGCAAAGTTAGCATGAACTGTTAGGGTGCACCATTAGCACATGCCATCAGTGCACATTCTAGCATGCGCCACTGACATGCAGCGTTAGCATGCGCACCGTTATTGTGCACCATTAGCCGTGTTTGTGTGCGTTGTTAACATGCGGCATTAGTGTGCGCCGCAGCTCCTCCATGCGCGCTCCCATTCGGTTGTTAACCTTTGGCTATTTCTGAAGCCGCCGTAACACCCAGAGTCATCCTGTACGACGCCAGCCCCAGAGCCGGCCGCTAATAGTTCACACAGCTGGTGCCAGGCCCGGGGAGCAGACTTGTGTGGCTCAGCATCTTCCGAAGGGCTGTAAAATGGATGGCATTCTGTGTCCCCCCCCCTCCTCCCCATCAACCTGCACACGGCACCGAGTGTCTCTTTATATACACACATACAGAAGGAGCAGGCTGTTCACAGCACAGCTGTTCTGTGAGTAACCAGGAGTTAAAAATGAACACAGAGCTAGTGAGGGGGGGGGGGGGGGCTGCAGGCCGTGCCCACTGGGAGATGAGGCGGGCATCACTGTCATTATCGCCGTCATCGTCGTCGTCATCAGCAACATCGGCATTCATCTTTCGACAGCTTTCGGTGTTATTCCAGTTTAATTTTTACCGGGGAAGATAGATGTTTGTTTTAATGTCAGTAGGACTTTAGGGCACTTCCTGATCAGCCTGTCTTCTACAACACAGCCAAATTAGCTTCGTGTGTTTACGCACACAAACGCAGACAAACACAGGATATAATAGTTATAAAGCCAGGGTTTATAGAGCCGTTGCCCGCGTTTGTGGCTGTCGTGTTTCGTGTTTATGCCGCACGGCGCGCGCATGTCTTCCTAAGAGCACTTCTCAGGCTTGTTTGGTGTTTTTCGAATTGCGATGTAACCACCGCTGTGGCCGAGAGCCTGTCGCCTAAGCAGGACCAAATGCCAGCAGACGTGGGCCCTCTAAGGGGGTCTCTGAGCCCCCCACTGTGCGGGCGCTTTGCATAGACATTGCATAGAAGATGCTGGCCTGGTGTACGTGCCCCCTGTCTGGGGGCCCAGGACATGGCACACATTCCATGTGTTTTCGTTATTGAGGCCTGCAGTGGGCAAATGGTCCAGGGCCATTGTGGTCTCTAATGGCGGCTCCTCTGTGCTGAAACCAATCCTGCTGGCTGGTCATCCTCCCCGCAGCCCACCACCTCATCTGAGGACTGACCCCTCCCCCTCAGCCCTGCTGAGCACTGTGCCTGACTGAAGCCCAACTGATTTGGCAGCTGTGGTCTTGGGGACGGCTGCCTCCGGGCGGGAGGGCAGGGTGGCCGACCTGGAGCACTGCGGCCAGGCAGTCTCAACCCCTGCGACTTTTATTTTTTTCTTCCTGCGGTCATTTGTCATGTAGGGGTCAAATCATTAGAAGGGATCGAAATTTATTGCCAAATATATCAGTATTTCAGGGCACAGCTAAATCTAAGTATAGTGCTAGGGTGCACTGCTGGGACAGAGTGTCATGAAATATTTGAAAGGTCAGAGTGGGAAAGTGCTGGTGCCCAGTGTAGCCGTGGCCCGCCCAGGAATTTACGTTTGCATCGCTACGCTGCACAGCCACCCAGGATGCTGAATTCATGTTGCACTTGCTAAGCAATATGGAGGGGCCACAGCCAGCCTGGAAAACTGAATTCATGACTGCACCTACTACACCTCACTGTGAGATCACGGCCTGCCCGGGAAGCTGAATTCATGTCTGTATCTACTATACTTCACTGCGGGACCATGGCCTGCCCAGGAAGCTGAATTCATGTCTGTATCTACTATACCTCACTGCGGGACTAAGGCCTGCCCAGGAAGCTGAATTCATTTCTGTATCTATTACACCTCACTGCGGGACCATGGCCTGCCCAGGAAGCTGAATTCATGTCTGTATCTACTATATCTCACTGCGGGACCATGGCCTGCCCAGGAAGCTGAATTCATGTCTGTATCTACTATACCTCACTGTGGGACCATGGCCTGCCCAGGAAGCTGAATTCATGTCTGTATCTATTACACCTCACTGTGGGACCATGGCCTGCCCCAGGAAGCTGAATTCATGTCTGCACCTACTATACTTCACTGTGAGACCACGACCCTCCTGGGAAGCTGAATTCATGTCTGTATCTACTATACCTCACTGTGGGACCGTGGCCTGCCCAGGAAGCTGAATTCATGTGTGTACCTACTACACCCCACTGTGGGACCATGGCCTGCCCGGGAAGCTGAATTCATATCCCTCTTGCTACACCATATGGGGAACCCATGGCTGGCCCGGAAGCTGAATTCACGTCGGCGCCTGCTACGCTAATCTCTGAATTAAATGCTTTTCAGAAGACAATCTGGGGGCTTTTATTCCTGAGTTCCCACCTTAGGGAGTTTTAGGGAAATATATTAGGATTATTTTTCAGCCACAGATAAACACTGAAGTGTGAGTTTCATTTTTAATCTGAGATGAGGAATGTACACAAAGTAATCAAACGTACTTTCATTAGGCTAGCTTGACTTTTGCAAGTTTATTTTGACAATTTTATTTTGAAAACGTATCACATTTTCTGATAAACCATTACATGGCCTATTACATTTCAGACAATTCTTGCAACATTTCTGCATGCTTGAGAAAAAGATATACTGGATTACACATTAAATGGTAACCATTCAATTAGAATTGATTTCCGTTTATCATTGTAAGTTAGCCTCAGCACGGCTACGAGCAGAGTGCCGGACTGTTCCGATTTCCTGCCTCTCAGCTGAGGAAACTTCGGAGGTTAGAAACAGAGCCTGATGTGAGCTGCTCTTGGGGCCTTGTGCAGGGGGGGGCGGCGAGGTTATGGCTCAATCAGTGGTAATAAGCCAACCCAAATGACAAGCGTGTTTGCCAATCATGCTAAATTAGCAAGTGCACGCAGCAGCCCTACCCCCATCCCAACTTTAGAAGAAGGCCTTTGATTAGTCACAGCACGACTCAGACTTTTAAACGGGACTTCTGGAGCGGCCCGATTGGGCGGCCTGAGTGAACGAGCGAACCGCATGAACGGGCAAAACGGGCGGGTAGAGCGGCGGCAAACTCCCAGACCTCGGAGGGAATAGCTGCAGAGCCACAGAAATGTCAGCCATCGGCGTTGCGCGGACACTGACGGGAGTGTTAGCCGCTGCAGCTGCAGACCAGCAGGGGGCGGCGGTGCAGCTTGACAGGATCGCTGGTGTCCCGGCAAAAACCACATCATCCCACAGCGGCGCTGTGCAGCCAGCGATTTTTGTAGTAGGGAAAAAGAAACGCCTTACAGAAACCGTTGACTCACTGGGGGGGCTCCCAGCGTGCGCGATATTGACAGGGATGTGAGGGTGGCAGGGGGAGGGAACTTAATTTTTCTTATTAGCTGTAATTTCTTACTCTTGTGGGTTTTCTTTTAATGAAACATTAAATATCTGCAGCGGTCCGTGAGTATTGCCAGTCCCCCAGGACTAAATCAGGTTCAGTCAAATCACCAGCCATTCTCCTAAAAATACAATTGACTATCATCTATTTTATTCAATACTGGCATTTTTACTTTACCACTTGGTTTACAAAATACACTCAAAAAATGCATGATGTTTTGCCCCTGTAGAGATATTATTTGATGCTGCAAACAGCCCTGATTGGACTGTAATCTGTAAGTTGTATATTGTACGCAGTGAATTGTTTATGCAGAAAATGAGCCCCTTGTCAGACACGGCCAGCCCCCTGTCCGAAGCGGATAATTCCCAGCATCCCGCTGCTCTTAGCATGAGCGTCTGAGAAGCCCAGCTTTGCTCTTCAGTCTGTTTACAGTTCCTTCTTACAGCGTTTCATTTCCATGAAGGCAGATTGGAGCACGGCAGTCTGGGGTCACTGTAACATTTGGTTCACCACAAGAAAGCACCTGGCCCCCCTCTGCCATCTCTCCCTGGAGGCCCCTGAAATGCATTGTTTGTTCCGTCAGACGCTTTATTGTGGAAGCACCTTGTCATCAGCTTGGGTCCTCCTCAAGGGGGAACAAAAGGAGCATTCGATCAGATTTCGGTCTGTCCCACTTGGGGGCTTTTCTGTAGGAGGGGAGAAGCCGAAGCATCTTCTATAGACAGTCATAAGGCATTGTAGTGTTGATGATAGTCCTTCATAAGCATCAATGAAGCTCTCATTTATAACACACTATAGGTATGTTCATAATGCATTATAATGGTCAGCATAAGAATTGGGGATGTTTTGTACTGCATTATGAAGGTATCTATTGTGTATTATAGATGATTATATGTGTATCAAACGCATGCATAATGCATAATACACATGACTATAATGTGTTATACCATCCATCCATTCATCCATTTTCCAAACCGCTTATCCTACTGGGCCGCTGGGGGGGTCCGGAGCAATGGGCACGATAATGTGTTATATCTTTTTATAAATATTTATAGGCATGGTCAAAATACTTTATGACTGCATTATAATGTGTTATGAATGTGTTCATAGATTCTTATAGACGTGGCATTCACTTTTTTCTCTTCAAAATGAACCAAATGTATATAAGGTAAATGTGTAACGTAATTGACTTATGCATACCTGTGTGCATTTTTAAAAACTAGCTTAATATGTCACTGCTGTAATGATAAGAGGTCTATGTGTCTCTCTCTGAGTCACTGGCCTTTTAATCAGCAGAGGCCTGACAGAGATCTCTGCTTTCTAAATGAGTAACAGCAAGTGATATACGAGATTCACCAGTCTAGTAACAGTTCCTGTGAATGGGCCTGCCTATCACGGTGGATCCCACAGCTGTAACATTCCGGAAACAGCCAGAGCCATGGGCCACGTGACTAACTGGTCACATGACCGCTCACTGTCCACCGCAGTTTGCAGCCTACCTTTCTATTCAGTGCCTTTTTTTCGCCCTGACCTCGTAAATAATTCAGCTCGTACTCAGCTCTGCTTCCAAGAAAGTGGTTCACGTGTGTGTCTGTGACATTTCATTTAAATAATAACAGTCATTAAAACTGAAATATTATACACGCCGTGCTAGACATCGCACTTTACTGTGCCTTATTTTATTTGCATAACGATGAATAATTTGCATGGTACCCTTATAATGACGTGTACGACTCTCATTATGATTATTAATAAGCTGACCTCATGCACACTTCGGTGACCTTGTTAAATTCCCCAAGAAAGTGTTGAAATGAAAATGAAAATGTAGTTGTGCTGGTTGGGAGCAGGATGCATACTTTTGGTTGGAGGCTGGTCTCTCAGCAACAGCCAGTTTGGCAAGGAGAGCCAGCCAAAGACAATAGACTCACATCCAAACCAGGGGACAGGGGTCGAGGGGGCAAGTCAATGGAGCCCGTCGGCCAATCCTCCCACCCTGGGTCTCCCGTCTCCAGTGGTCTCGGTCTACCTCTCTGGGCCAATCATATGCCTCTATATTTACGACATCAGCAAAGAGGGCGACTATTGACATAACAGTCATATTTCAAGTCATGCTGCCACCGATTATCATATTACATGATTGATTTCTTATAGGAGGCTATATTTTCCATCAGACATGCATTTTTGCGGCATGCGACACAGTCGGACGTAGTCAAATGAGCAAAATTCTGAAGTGCGTGATAAAATATGCTGTGGAGTGCATAGACGCGGGATGTAGACCACGATGTGGCACGGTCAGAGGCGGGAACAGTGACACGTGATTGACCGGCCCCCGTCCTGTTCGCAATGGCCGCTGTCTCAGTGGTTAGACGCAGATCGCTGCTTGACATAGGTACAGACGCAACAACAAAAGCCCCACAGTGAGTCGACAGGCCCCCCTCATCCACAGCACGTTTGGGATGGCCACCCTATCAGCGCTCAAACGCAAACGGCGGCCCGACATATCGCTCAGCATTCCAGGGACCGGCATCTGCATTTCCTTGTCTCTGTAAAACGTTATTGTGTTACATAGAGGCCCCGGCTGTGGCCCCACCATGGGGCCCCAGTGCTAGGCGTGGGGTCAGTCACTGTGATGGCGCCCCAGGCTCACGCCACACACTGGGTCCCGTAGTAGCCGCCCAGTCGCTTGACAAATTACTGCGAGGCCACCTTCGGGCCCCTTTGCGAAAAGCCGTGAGGATTAGAAACTTCACTTTCCTTGCGGAGGATAGAAAAACATTTGGCTGGTAAAACGTCTAAATAAATATATTATAGGTGTTGTTTTCATGAGGGTCTGGACCAGAGTTCACGTTTCCAATCCCGCGAGTCAGCGGCAGTAACAGACTTGTGTCAAAAAGGCAACTTGACACCCAGAAAGTGTGACACTGTGTAAATGTTGTAGCAGTCCTACCAAAACACTCCCTCATATTGCCACCCCCCCCCCCCCACCACCACTCCCACCCCGCCGGCCACCGGTTACTGTTTTTCTGATTCGCATCATGGCTGCATTTGCATTAACGTATTACTGCACTGCGCAGGCAAAAAGAGCATCCAGTAATGCAGAACCGGTCACCATAGCGACCTGAGATCTTTCGTTGGCCACTGTGCCTTTAAAGGAGGCCTGAAAAAAGATGGATTGAATGGGTGTCGCTGCTTGTGTGGTGACATTGACACGAGTCATGGGTGTGTCTGTGTGCTTGGGTGTCTGTATGCCTGTGTTTTTGTGTGTCTGTGTGCCTGTGTTTTTGTGTGCCTGTGTTCCTGTGTTTTTGTGTGTCTGTGTGCTTGTGTGTCTGTATGCCTGTGTTTTTGTGTGCCTGTGTGTCTGTGTTTTTTGTGTCTGTGTTCCTGTGTTTTTGTGTGTCTGTGTTTTTGTGTGTCTGTGTGCCTGTGTACCTGTGTGTCTGTGTTCCTGTGTTTTTGTGTGTCTGTGTTTTTGTGGGTCTGTGTGTCTGTGTTTTTGTGTGCCTGTGTGTCTGTGTTCCTGTGTTTTTGTGTGTCTGTGTGTCTGTGTGCCTGTGTGTCTGTGTTTTTGTGTGCCTGTGTGTCTGTGTTTTTGTGTGTCTGTGTGACTGCGTGTTTGTGTGCCTGTGTGTCTGTGTTTTTGTGTGTCTGTGTTCCTGTGTTTTTGTGTGTCTGTGTGTCTGTGTGCCTGTGTGTCTGTGTTTTTGTGTGCCTGTGTTTTTGTGTGTCTGTGTGACTACGTGTTTGTGTGTCTGTGTGTCTGTGTTTTTGTGTGTCTGTGTGCCTGTGTGACTGCGTGTTTGTGTGCCTGTGTGTCTGTGTGCCTGTGTTTTTGTGTGTCTGTGTGCCTGTGTGTCTGTGTGCCTGTGTTTTTGTGTGTCTGTGTGCCTGTGTGTCTGTGTGCCTGTGTTTTTGTGTGTCTGTGTGTCTGTGTGCCTGTGTTTTTGTGTGTCTGTGTGTCTGTGTGACATGCTTCCCGGCTGGAGACCCTCATCCCTGGTGGAATTAGGCACCTCCGACAGTCTGAGGCCACATGGAGATCATTTTTAATAAAGAACAGCTTTGCATTTTAATCTCGGCCGGCCTCTCAAATTTCTTGCCAGATATAGTTTTGGCGGGTGGCATTTTCCTGCCAGGCATGCTGCACCGGTAGAGAGAAGCAAAGTCCGTGAACAGCGGTGAATTCTCATTACGAGTGCAGCATCCTCAGCACCCGCATAACGAGAATGTATAAATGTGTAGGTCACATGATCAAAGGACTTTGTCAGATTTAATATATACATATGTAATATCATACATATCTTTATATATATATATCTTTATATATATATATATATATATATATATATCTTTATATATATATATATATATATATCTTTATATATATATATATATATATATATATATATATATATATATATTTAGGTGTATATTTTTTCTTAACTCTTTTGGTTTGTTTGACTTTAGCTTGTGCTTTAGTGGCATCTTTCTGCGCTGAAGACGGACTCTGGTCTTTATATGATGCTGAGACAGGGGTTTTTATTGTGTATATACTCCTGAAATTGTGCAACCCCCCCCCCCCCCCCCCCACCGCCAGCTGCTCCAACAGCGGCTCAGAACATAAGCCAGTGCTTACTGCAGACGAACAGCCATGGAACAAATACGATGTAGTTAGTATGGGAGACGTAAACAATTCAAGGTAATTATACTGTGCAATTTCAAAATAACTCACTTGCAAAATTACATTGGAAGTTAATTCCACGCAGCTGCTGAATGAGCGAGAGCAAATGTAATAACTCAATATGCATTTATAGCTCTCAGCTATTGCACAGAGTTACCTGAGATTCCCAGAGCCGGCATTAGCCTATTGAGTTATCGCACTGCGCTTCGCCATGTAATATGCTTCTTTTTCCCAGTTGGAAATGTGAAACTGCCAGTTTACCTGTAGGAAAGGGGGGGCATCACACTCGCACCCTCGCCCACATGGACCGGATTTGTTCGGGTCGGTGACTCCCGTCAAGCCCTGTAGGACCCTACTAGCAGAACCAAAGATGGGCCACAAACCCTTCGAATCTTTGGCAGCACGGCTGACGCTCCTGAGAATCCGGGCCGAAGCCTGGTTCTTGTGGATGTTCCTCTCTTTAAAAGGTGGTAAAAGGATGCTGCCTCATGTCCGTTCCAGGCCCTGGACTTTTTAGGAACACTTCAGCGTGTCTGAACGGTGACATTTCCAGGGTTACGCCTAAAAAAAACTGCTCCTCGGTGTAACACTTTTTTTTTAGTTTCACAGATGAGGGGAAGCAAATATTTATTGTTGTTGTGAGACTCTCCGCAGTCCCCCAGCCCCCTGAGAGAGCCCTGGGGGGCTTCGCGCTTCGTCCTCCCCGGCTTTGCCTGAAAGCTGCAGCCTTTGGGAAGCGGAAATGTTCCCCTCCAGCTTGTGTAATTCCTTCTTTACCTCGCAAATGGCTTTGGCAGCTACTTGTTGACGGAGAGCTTCCACCAGCCTGGTCTGGGACACCCCGGTCTGCTCCAGTGGGGGGGGGGGGGGGGGGGGGGGGGGCTACTCACCTAATGAATATATCCTGTGGGGGTGACTTCACATCGATCTACCCCTTTTGTCAAATTTTGACCTGACTCAAGAGAAAATCTGCGGTCTGTGTTGGAAAAATAAAAAACAAGGGGAGGAGTGAAAAAAAGCCAAGTGCCCTGGGGGGGGCGGGTAGATTGGGCAGACGAGCGGGATAGCTGAAGGATTTGCCGTTTCATTGTCTTAGGATCACTGATAGGATCTGGGAGAGAAGCCGCATTGCTTAAAGCTGTGAGTGAATGACACTCAGCACCCCCCCTCCATGTGCCTCCACCACACCAAAGCCTCCTGTGAAAGAGCACTGAGCTTGAAACTTTCTGCTGTTTCAAATAGCAGCTCCCCCCTCCCCCCCCCCCCCCCGTCGCTCCCTCCCTCTCTGCCTGTCTTTCTTTTTTTCTATCCTTCTTCCTTAGACACTCGCTAGTCACTGCCCACAGCGGTAATCGGACAAGCCTCATTCCCTTCCACCGTCCGTCACCCTGCAGAGATACGGCCTGGCGCTCTGGGCTTTAAACGCCTAAAATGAGAGCGAACAGGGCTGCCTTGCATCTGTAATTCACGCGTGAGCCTCTGCTTCAGCTGTTGGTAAAGTGCTTTTTGACCTGGAGAGATACAGGCAGCATCGGAGAGGCACGGAGCAACAGGAAGGTACCCCACTTCCCCACTTTTCCAGCAACAGTGAGTATTCCTCTCCTTCCAGCTCATTTGCCTCTTATTTCTGCTAGATTTGTGAATTTGCTGTGGGAGCCTTCTGAGCGCACCGGACAAACACGACGCGCGTTGAAGAAGGTGCTCCTCTTCAGTACACTGCTACTATCAATATTCTTATTACCATCATCCCCAACATCATTGTATGCGTGTCAGAAGTCTAATTTTCAATTGTCAGTCGGTGAAAAGTTAAGAATACTTTATTCTGTGGTTTAAGTTAAATATTTTGAAATGTACAGTTTTATTTTTTTCATTTTTGGAATTTACTGCCAAGGAGATGCTAAAATTAATGCTTTAAAAATGCCACAGTTCTTAGATTTAGCTCCAGTTTATATGATTTTCTAGGAAACAAAATTTACTGAGACTTCATAAATTAAATAACAAACTTCAGGATATTAATATTAATTGGGCGACACTTTTACAGAAGAAAACATTGTCAGTTTTTTTTTATGTAGTCTGAAACAGTATATCTAATATCTAAAAATATAGTTCCAAATTAATATTCATTTACACACTCAGAAAACAGGTAAACAGAGTAAATAATGTATTTAATTTTTAGTTTTAGTTAATCCAAAAAGAAAAGTAATTTTATATAATGAATGTTCATTTATTTGCTTTTGTAAAAAAAAAAAAAAGATTCCTTTTGATATATGCAAAAACATTTACAGTAATTTACACATTTACCACAATTTACGCATCTATTTACAATAATTTACATGCTGCATAACCGTGTAATTTCAAACAAATCTTGGGAATTTCTTTGCAGTGTGAGAGTAATAGCGGGGATGTGAATGAAGTGCTGATATGAGGGTCTGCTTTTGGTTTGTTCGCTGTCTGTCCTTCTCTTATAAATGACAGATTGCTGCTTTTCCGGCAAATTCGCTGATTACAGCCTCTGGTTTCTTCGATTTGCAAGTACCTTAGGTCGGGTCGTCCAAAGTAACACCCTTTAAATACATTGTCTGGAGGATCTTCGGAAAGCTTTTTAAATTGCAGCCTGATAAAAAATAAAAAATAAAACCAAAGCAGGTGTTCGGAGCTGATCAGCTGGAATAATCATTTTGAAAATTTTTTTGAATGGTTTCTGGGGATGGAAATCCTCGCGCTCAAAAAGTCGGCGTTTTCAACGCAACAAGCAAAAACACGCGTGCCCCTGCCCCCCACAGCACCCCTGAGTAGCCTCCCAGGCAGCCCCAGTTATCGCCAAGGAGCTGGGTTAGAGGGGTTGACATCCAGTGACATCTGCTGTAGAGAGGAATGCTGGGTGAGGCCTGTCTCAAAGCCACTCTGGCCTCCTCCGAGATATCTTTGGATTTTTACAAGGCTTACATCACCTCGCTTTTAAATAAAGTCCAATTTATTTTGCTGAATTAAAGGCATGTCCTGTTGATAAGCTGGCTCCAGCAGGATGGAACTTGTAATAATAATGAAAAACCACAAATAATTCTGCTATAAAAAAATATCATGAAACCAGGCTTTTGTCGGCGAGTTTGCTCTTTGGAGTTCGCCAGGTTTTACGAACGGTAAGGGCCGTTGTACGTGTGAAGCCACTGCTCTTCCGTTCTTAAAATTCAGTGATGAAAGTGCAATATCTAAGAGGCTTAGAAATACAGGGATTTATCGGGGAGAGGTAGCGGAGTGAGCGAGGGAGCGACTGAGGAGGCCGAGGGGAGGACAAACAGCCCCTTCCTTTGTATACTAAACAGCGGTAGCAGCAGTGACTGTGCTCCTCCTGCTTCTATTCTCCTCACACAATGAGGCCGCTTATCAAATTAATGGATAATGAGTGGCCTCCTTGCCCTGTTTGTCCTCTCTATTTGTTTTAATAAATCCCTCGTTGGGGCCGGGCCAGACCCTCAATGCGGACCGAAGTGCCGGCGCTGTTTGCAAAAGGGCCCCCCCCTCGTGTGTCACACACGCGGGGGGCTAATTGATACAGTGCAGCCGTTCACTAACAGGAGCGACCCGGGGACAGTTAGTGCGTGGTGATCAGCACGCTGTTCTGTTTACCAAACACAGAAGGAGGGCGCTATTTTGTAAAGGGGCCATACGCCCCTGCGCCGCATCGCCCCTAGAGCAGGAAATGAGGGCCGAAGGCTGAGACCGCTGCCCATCGACCCGACCCCAGTGCCTGTTTGCCTGTTTGTGGCTAATCGACTGTTTATTTTTCTTTTAAGTGGCTCATTAATGGCTGGTAGCTTTTAAGCTCAAATAGGAATCGTGCCTGATGTGTACTTTACACTGCCGTTTGTTACAAAGGGCAACGGCAACATTTTATTTATTGTAATTTGCAATGTGACGGTAGCAGGATGCAGTAAGAAAAAAACGCAAACACTGGAACACTGGGCTCCTCTTTGCCTTTTATAAATTCTTCAAAAGTGTGAACAAATTAATTTGAAAATTTGTTTGAATTTAGCACAAAATGGGTTTTTAAAAACACGGCGACATATGCAAACAATTAATTTTAATATTTGTATTTGAAATGTGTCTGTATAGTTTGGATTTATAAATGTATAATCTATACCCCACATGTCAGAAAAATGTTGATCTGCGGTGTATATATACAGGGTATATATAAGGGAAAGCTGGGGCTGAGTTGCGAATGCCGCTCTCTGTCCCTGTTCCGTTTTTGTTCCCAGATTGGTTTTGTTTGTGGCTTGTTTTGTGCCCGTGTACTGTGTGGCTTCTGCTGCTGGGGGCGGGAGGGGGGGGTTTGGTGGTGGTGGTAGTGGTGATAAAACGGCCCCCTTAAATCTCTGGTGATGGACCCTCGGACTGAAGCTGCCTTCTGGAAATAATTTCTGGGGTTGAAGAGCACAGTATTAACAGATTTAATGTAGCTATTCAGTGAATGGCCGGAGCACCTTGTCAGATTTAACTAAATGAGAGGGACAAATTGCACGTCAACAATCCAGACATCTGTGAGGGATTACACTTTTAATTAATGAAAAGTGAGAATTGAAAATGGTCATTATAGCTTGCTTTCTTGGACGCATATAATTTTCAGTTGAATTTCAGTGTAATAATGTCAAGAGTGGGGCTATGATTAATCGTGACTTTCAAACATATATTTAATATCTGATCCCACTCAGGGATCTCCAGCTGAGGTAGAATCTTTCACATATTTTGACTCTTTCTGTCCTGATTAGCCTCTCTGCATGGTATTGCCCGTAAATTCTTGCCTGGGCTGTGATTGGCGACGTAGTCGGTCACGCCGTATCTTGCCTGAAGGCCTCGCCGCCGCTTGACGCTGTCTATTTGGATGTCCATAGCGGAGAGGATCGGCTGGCATGTAGCATTCTGTAAACTTTGACTAATTTCACCCACATCTGTGTCCAATCGCCGTGTGGCGTGGTGCCTCTCTCCCCGCGGGGCCTCCTCTCGGCCACCACACGGCGACCTGAGTGCGGATTAGTCCTAAAATCATTCTGATTAAAGCACTGTTTTTCTGAGCTAGTAACGCACAACACATGGTCTGTGTACAAGGTTAAATTCAAAGGAACAAGCGCGATACGGCCTATAAAGTTAACTTCCCATAAAACGAGCTGGGAAGAGCTCTCGGGGAAGAGGGCAGGCTCTTTTCTTTTAACCAAAACACATATTTTTAATTATAGGTATAATTGTAATTGTATTTATCGATTAAGAAAATTTTGTAGTGACAATGTACCTAGATTACATTTTATGTTTAACCGAATTTTTTTTTAAAATGCAGAATTGTACTAGGTCGCATTTGGTAATACACAGAAATTTAGCAAAAAGTTTGATCTTTTTATTTTCCGTAAACACTGCTGCATCGCTGCAGGAGCGAATAACGAGTTTTGCAGTCGCAGGTAGAAGCAGGCAATGCGGCCGGGCAGGACGGCCCACCGCGGGGGCCGTGTTTGCTAACGGGATCGCGCAGCGGCTCAGCTACGGGGAGTGTAACAATGGAGCGGCAGTACGCGGCGAAGAGCCTTCGGCTCGCTGCTTTCCTTTTTATAACAGTGCTCTGAAAGCCTCGACTCCCCGGCTTTGTTCTGCGGCCATCAAAGGGCACGCAGTTCAGCCTGAACTGAAATGCACATCAAAGATGCTCCATGCCCCCCTTTAAACAATAAATAACCACTGGTGCAGGAGAAGTGCCTGCCTCCTCGTTTTGGGCCACGCTTCACCTGGTGCGCATCACCTGCGGGCGGCGGGGGCCGGGGGATGTCCATGCTCACAGCACCCTCCCCCTCCGAAAAGTAGCCCACTGCCCTCGCCATTTTTACAACCTCGTCCCTGGACGATGTCCGGCACACCGCACTCGCTTTGCTGTTTTCCGCGTGAGCGTATTCATGATGGGCTCACCACGACGCACGGCGCCATCACACCACACGGCTCAGGTTACCTGGGAGCCAGAAACGATAAAAAATTCATGCCGGGATCTGTAGGGTTTTTCAGAAAAAGACGTCTGTGCCCCCGTTGCCAGCACACGCCGCAAAATACGTGTGCCTCATTCTTCTTCTTGCAGCGGCGCTGCCTTCCCCACGCCATGGCCCCCTCGCCGGCGCCCGGGCAAGCTGGGCCTGCGGGAGGAGGCCACGCTGATCATTAGGAGCTGTCAGCGTGAGGTGGGGGGGAGTGCAGATGAGCCTCAGATAGTGTCAGGCGGGATGAAGGATCCCGCTGGAGATGCTGGGGGTGTCGCGCTCCACTTAGCGCCGCTCAGCGCACTCTCCCGGCTTCTCCCCGCCCCGCTGCCCGCCTCTGCTAGGACACCCCTTCCTGCTTACCTTGGCTAAGCCACTTTGCATGCTGATTGGGGGAGGGTTAATCCAGTTTGCAGCTGTCGTAGACCAATGATGAATCACCTTTCCGTCATTTGGCACCCCCCCCCCCACACCATCCCCCAGCCTCCGCCCCCCCCCCCCCCCCTGCATGGGGAGGAGGGAAGACCTGGAGGAGGAAACAACAGCAGAGGCTTTAGCCCACATACAATGTGCCTCTCTGTTCCTGCTCTCCACTAGAGAAGAACAATAATGTTTCCTCAGACAATGTCTATTGTGTGGCGGATGGGTTTGGACAGCAGCGCCGACCAGAGTAACAAGGAGTGACTTTGTTTCTGCTTGGCAGGTGGGAAGAGGCACACAAGCTCATTCAGATGATTCTGATCCATCCGGTTCCAGGTAAGACACTGCTGTCACTCACCTTTCTGAGATGTACAACTGTGGGCTCGGTGGAGCTCAGGCAAGAGTTGGTCGTGAGGTCTTTGCCGGTCAAAGCCGAAGCATTTCTGTGGTTCTTTAGATGAGCGGTACCTCTTCCTAAAGGTAACTGCTATAATTTAGTAGTAGGTCAAAGTTTGGGACGTGCAGTGCATCAGCAAGAAAAGGGCTTTTCTTACTCAAAAATCACCCCCAGAACAGAGAGGGGAAAAAACAGCTGTTTATCCAAATTGATAATCCGTATGTGAGAGTCCAGCCTGAGATGCTGAAGGACATGCTGTGGGCTGCAGAACTTCATTAAAGTATTTTAAATGTTCTATTTTTTTTAAGTGTTACTTTCTTGCACTTTAACAAAAAAAAATCTCCCGAAATTATCAGCAATACATACAGCAATGTGATGCAAATAATTTGATATTTAGTATTTGAATCAGTTGAGTCTTTTTCCAGTGTGAAAACTACTCTGAGAATATAAAAGAATAAAAAGCCTAAAATCATTTTAAAACGTTTTGTTAAACACCTGCTTGCTGCTGCATTCCACTTCATTTCCTCTTCATTTTCGTTATCAAAATACTTCATGTTGAAGCCGTACAAGGTGCTGAGGTGTGTTCCTGTACTGGAGACCTCCCTGTAGATGCCCGTGCATCAGAAAAGCACAGTGGCCGTATAGATGTGTGATAAACTAATGTTTGTGCTTCAGGATAAATCGGGGAGGGGGGGGGGGGGGGGGCGGCCTGCTGGGTCAGGGCTTGGGAGCAGGAGTCAGGCGGCTTGTGTGGGGGTGGGTCAGCTCAGGTACCCCAGTGCTCACCGAGTCTCCCGCGCAATTCTGATACATCCTGTTTTATACACACACATACACACACGTACCATGTGAATATATATGTGTGTGTGTGTATATATATACTCATACATTATTCTCATGTGATCCTGAAATACATACTGTATATAACTGATATTTTAATTGTTCAGTTTTTAATGTCGCTACATTTGGAGTTTTATTTTTTTAGAAAAATAAGCGATGCATACTTGATAGTAAAATCTGCATTTTTCTATATTTTTGTATGTGTGTGGGTGTCATTTTTTGTTTGTTTGGTGAAAAGATTAAATAGTAAAGTTCATTTCAAAGTGACATTCTAAACAGCCTACAAGCCACACTTGTCCCCCTCTGTCCCCCATCCCTCCACTGTCCACCCATTGTCTCCTCTGTACCGCTACTGTCCCCCATACTCCTTTCACTGTCTGCCTTATCCCCATTGCCCCCCCCCCACTGTCCCTGCCCTGTCCTTGTATACCCATCCCCCTGTACTTGGGGGGAGCTGTCAGAGTAGAGGTGTGACCCCCTGCATCTCGCTGCAGGTCTATGGAAATGCAGGATCTAACCAGCCCACACAACAGAGTCAGTGGAAGCAGTGAGTCCCCCAGTGGTCCAGGTCTCGACAACTCGCACATCAATAACAACCCCATCACCCCAAATGGCACAGAAGGTACGTCTCCTGCACTCTCTCCCTCTTTCTCATGCACACCCTCCCCCTCCTCCCGGATCTTTCTAGCATTACGGGAGACAGTTTGACCTTCGCTTGTGCTCCCTGCCGGGCGTGTACTTACATGGTAGCCGGCAGGTTAAGCTCCTTGAACACGCACTCTCTGAGCCTTACCCAGGACGTTACAGGAAGGCTCCGGAACCTGCGCAGCACAGTACTTTAATGCAGCAAAGCAGCCCAACCACCCACCCACTATTCCAGGTGACCTTGCCAGGATCACCGACAGCCCTGCAGCGCCACGGGGCCCGGATGGACGCGCGTTTCGTGCTGAAAGCGGTGATATTTGTGAAGATTGTCATGTGTCCCCTGCGATTCCTCTTTCCCACAGGTGATAACATCACCATGCTCGCCACAGCCGACTGGCTGCTAGCTCCTAGTGCGCAGGACGCTTCAGGTTTGTCCTGATCTCACGATACAATGAAAGGACAATACTGGCATCTTCCCAGCTCCTAACTCTGCTGTCATTAGCCTGATCACCAGTGTGAGAGCTTCTGCTAAATCTGCTAAAAGGCTCACTTTCACAGTGAAACCCGCCGAAATATTTAATCACATAAATCATTGCTAATTAATTATTTTCAAGAATATGAGTTATGTACTCAGTTGATTTGGCCCATGACCTCCTGCATTCTGGAAACCTGGTCCTTGACAGTCCTCAGTCATTGTCCCTTTCATTCCAAGGCTCTTCCTCCAATCCGGTTTGCTGTGTGCTGTCTGACTCTTTCCCGCATGGTTTGCGGTGGTTTGCTGGTGGCTCAATGTTGTGTGAATGATCTGGGGGGGTGGGGGGCAGGGTACATGATGCAGGTTCAGTGCCGGGGGACCCAGAGGTATGCCTGCTTTGTGTGTGCATGGCCCCCGGCCCGCCGTGGCCCCCCTGTGAGGTGTGCCCCACGTTGTTTGCTCTGACACGTGTTTCTCCACATGGTGAACATTCTGGGAACATGTCTGACATAAGGGAGAGTGGCATCTCCCGTCGGGCACAGCCCCATACCCACATCGCCAGCCTGTTCCCAGAACACCCCCTTCCCCCCCGAGGAGGAACGGATTCATTTCAAAGAGCCGCAGTCATCAGGCAGATGTTAACTTGTTTCTGTGGTCACACCGGTAGAGCTGAGGCAGCATGGCTCACACACCAACGCCCGCACACCCGCCTCCCTGGGTCCATTTGTACCTCCAAGCCTGCTGTCAGTGGCTGTACCATCACGTGCAGCGATACCATGCTGGTGCCAGAGGAGCTAGGCAATTTATAAACAGCACAGTATGCAGAAGTACACAGGAGAACAGCCTGAGAAGCAACATGGCGCCTTACAGTGTCTGAGCGGACGGCTCACACGGGATCCCCGCTGTGCCACTGGAAACCGGGAATCTGCGGACCTTTTAACATCCTGACAGGGCCTGAGCGGACGGCTCACACGGGATCCCCGCCACGCCACTGGAAACCGGGAATCTGTGGGCCTTTTAACAACCTGATGGGGCCTGAGCAGACGGCTCACAAGGGATCCCCACCGCGTCACTGGGAACTGGGAATCTGCGGGCCATTTAACATTTTACCAGCACAGGCAAAGAGCAACATGTTTCACCCCTTCGTTGTCTGACGGATCTGTATACCTCTTTTCCTCTTTATTTTGCAGAACATAGCTCTGTGTCTCTGACTCAATGAATGTATTTAATAGCCATTTCATTAAAAAATATATATACATATCCATTTTGATGAAAATCAACTTTTGAGTGCTGTTGTGGCTTCAGAACTTGGGCTGGTTCTGGAGTGGGAAATCAGGCTGTAGGTCACACTCCCATTCTGCCATGCTTTGTGTTCATGTGACCCTCTTGTTATTTGCAGTTAAAACGGAACCAATGAGCAGCTCTGAGATCACCACCTCCACAGCTGAAGGCTCTCTGGACAGCTTCTCAGGATCAGGTGAGGGCAGGGGCCCGGGGGAGGGGGGGGTCACAGGGGACTCCTCACAGCTGCAGAACTGATTAGCGGGAGACGGGTCGCAGAGATCCCCCGGATAAGCCAGGGGGCCCAGGGATCGTCCCTGCAGGAGCGAGGAGCGGCCCTAACTCGTGGGAATCACAGAACCCAACTCTGCGGCCATCGGCCAAGCGGGACGACCCCACCCCCCCAGTTTCTTATTTTGACATGGGGGCTAAGGGAGCAGCCGAGCCAGGGAATAAACACCGCAAATGCCAAGGCCCTTCAGAGATGTAGCAAAGGAACCGTGGGTCGTAGGTCGTATGAGATCACGTGTTTCTTCAAAGGGTCCGTCTGAAACGGCACACTGACACTGCGCTCGCCTGCATCGGGGTGCCCACACGTCCCAGCACATTAGATGCATGTCTGAAAAACAGAGAAACACACTCGTGGAGCCAAAAGGAGCAACGTCTCATTGCTGCTAATTGGCTTCATCCTCGCACATATTTTACTAAGGACCTGATCTCTAAATGGTAGAAATTTAAGCAGGGTTTACACTACAGGCAGAGTGAGTACGTTTCAACGCATTCTCCTAATAGAGACCTAACACTTTATTTTGTATATCATGAGCAATTTCACACACACTCTCAGAGGGGGTGAGACAGCCAGTTAGCGGACAGCCGTCCCCACAGCTGCCCTAACGCAAGACACCACTTTGCATCCAAAAAAAAAGACGATCTTTGTGTTTTCGTTGTTTATGATCGTCTGTTTAATACATTGTGCTTGCAATCTGTTAATTTGTTCTTAAGTGCATGTCTTCAGAAATTGCATTTTTTTTATTGAGAAGCTTTACGTCTTAGTATTGGTATTTGGATAGGAATTTTATGACGTGCGAGGAGATTTTTAAGGGAGATTTTCACATCCGAGTTTTGGAAGCGAGAGCAGAGACCGTACGTCCAGCTTCCAGGTGTCAGCGACGAGATGGAAATGCAGAAATTCATTATGTAATTAGCTAAAAGCCACATGCGTGTCCATTGTTTATTCATTAGGAAAGTCAATTTCTCGGCAGCTACGCTACAGTGCAGCTTCATCGCGTTTTCTGAAAAGGCCGCAGACGACGGCACTAAACTCACGCGCGTCATTGTCGCCCTCGTCACTGCCAGCGCTTGTACAAGTTCTTAGTTGTATCCGCGGTCGATGTCACCCGCATATTCACCTCGAACACCTCGCTTATGCGCTGCGAGAGCCCGGTAAGACGGGAGTCTTTGCGTGGAGGCGGCTCTCCGCCGCGTTACCGAAGCGTTTCCGGCACTTTCCGTGACCGCGCGGAGCCAAGCGGCCGCACGCGGGTATCTCGCGGCCGGCCGGTTTACGCCGGCTCGTTTCCATGACGACCAAGAAGCTGCGGGAGAGATACGAAGTCAGCAAAGGATGAAAAAAGAAAAAACAGGAAAGAAACGAAGCCGATCATTTAACTTCATCACTGTCCGTCACTGTGAACCTGAAGCGAGGGTGCGGACTTAAACAGCCGTGCGATGTAATTACTGCTTCCCTGGAACCCAGGAGTTCTGTTGGCAAAAAATAATATTTACCTTATTTTTAATGTTTAAATATGTGCTTGGCCTTTTTATTTTTCACTCTGCTCAGCTATTGGAACTGCTGGCTTCAGCCCAAGACAAGCGCACCAGTTCTCCACACAGCTCTATCCTTCCAAGTAAGGCTTCCTTCATTTCCCTTTAAAAAAATAAGCATCATCCAGCTTCATTTGGGGCCTTAATTAGATCCTTCTGCCAGATCTGGACTGCCCAGCAGCTCGCTTTGCTTGGAAGTCTGCAGCCTGCATACCCCAAAATCTGTTGTAATTATTATCTTGAAGAAATTCCCTTTGCGATTTATTTTTCTCTTGCAGGACTTATCAGCGTTTTGATATCTGTCTGATTCCCCCCCCCCCCCCATTTTCTTGTCTTCTCCAGTTTTGCCGTGCATTTACCATCAAGTAGCAGACTTGCTATGAATTTGCCAGATAGCAGCCTTAACTGTGGGTTTCATCTCCTCTCTCCCTCTTTCTGTCTCTCTGTCCTTCTCTCTCTCTCCATTTTCCCACCAAAAACAGCCGGCCTTACCCGCACATTCTACCCACCCCCTCCTCCCAGAACATGGCGGCGTACGGGCAGCCTCAATACACAACGGGGATGCAGCAAGCCACTGCCTACGCCACCTACCCTCAACCTGGCCAGCCCTACGGGATCCCAGCCTACGGTAATTACGGCCAACGGCCTGGGGGTGGCGCTGTCTGGAGTGGGGTGCCCACATGTGGCCATGCATCGTCCATTGCCCTGGAGTGGGATTTTGACATTATGCCGCAAAGTTTGGGCCACCTGAAACTCCTATGTTTACCAAGGAATCTGGTTGGTTGTCTCATGCTTGTCCCGTAGGCCTCATTACTGTGTGTTCAATCTGCTGACTGGCTGCATTTTTACTATTTTTAAGCTCCATACTTAGAAATAATATTAACAATCGCAAAGGCACTATGGTTTTCCCCCCCTACTTCTGCTTAAACGCAGAGATGATGAATGTTGCTGCGAGTGAGCAGAGCTGTAGCAGACTCTCAGTGTGTTCACCCTGATTCGGATCTGGTGTCACTAACTGATCTAGGTGCGTTGTGGGCAGGCATCAAGACTGAGGGCGGCCTGGCGCAGGCCCAGTCTCCGGGCCAGACCAGCTTCCTGAGCTACGGATCGGGCTTCAGCACGCCACAGACAGGACAGGCCCCCTACAGCTACCAGATGCAAGGTCAGGATCATGCCACCACTGCATGGTAAACAGCGGAGACAAATGTGATGCGCTGAACGGCTGTTGTGGAGTGGCAGAGAGCGTACATGGGCAGGTGACACGCTGACTGGCCAGTGTGTCACAGCAGAGAGCGTACACCGGCAGGTGACACGCTGAGTGGCCAGTGTGTCACAGCAGAGAGCGTACACGGGCAGGTGACACGCTGACTGGCCAGTGTGTCACAGCAGAGAGCGTACATGGGCAGGTGACACGCTGACTGGCCAGTGTGTCACAGCAGAGAGCGTACACGGGCTGGTGACACATTGACTGGCCAGTGTGTCAGCAGAGAGCGTACAGGGGCAGGTGACACGCTGACTGGCCAGTGTGTCACAGCAGAGAGCGTACAGGGGCAGGTGACACGCTGACTGGCCAGTGTGTCACAGCAGAGAGCGTACACAGGCAGGTGACACGCTGAGTGGTAGCATGTCACTGCAGATAGTGTATACAGGCAGGTGATGCACTGAGTAGCTAGCGTGTAGCAACAGAGAGCATACATGGGCAGGTGACACACTGCCTGGCCCACAGAGGTCTGCACCTAGTGTCTGAGCTCAGCATGATGTCACGTTTATATACGGAGAGGGTTTTAAATGCAAAGCAGCTCCTGTTGGGTTAATGTGGATCAGGGTTAAGGTTAGCCTCAGGATATCCACAAAAAAAGCCACATCCACTGGAGGGCGGATGCAGGTTTTTCTGTCTTTATCCGAAGCGATTTGTGAGAAATAACGTGACGAGAGACACGGAGCTCCGGCCTTGAATCAGAGCCGCTGCTGATCGCTGGCCTTAGCCCCCTCCGTCACTCTGTCCCGGTGGTCTCGGCGGTGGCGCTCTCGCGACGTATCGATCGAGACCTCCCAGAGAGCAGGCTGCCAGGAAACAGAGAGCCGGACAGAGCATTTCACCACCCGATACTCCCCGGGTCCGACGCAATCTCATTACCGCCAGGCTGTCCCCAGCTGTCCGAGGAAAT
Source organism: Brienomyrus brachyistius (assembly GCF_023856365.1). Lineage (NCBI taxonomy): Eukaryota > Metazoa > Chordata > Actinopteri > Osteoglossiformes > Mormyridae > Brienomyrus > Brienomyrus brachyistius. The sequence goes on along the minus strand of NC_064547.1, from coordinate 20,215,481 downwards.
GCAGTCAGATTAATGTCTTCACTGCGCCCTGCCAGGGAGCAGCAGGGAGAGGCGGGCAGCTTTTAGCAGAGAAGTGCCCCCGTCTCTTTTTTACATTCAGGGCAGAAAATGAGCAGAAGAAGAACCTCTGAAAAAGGAACTGTTAAGCGCGGAGTATCGTCAGGCTGGTCAGAGAAACGATGCAAGCTCGAATTCAATAAAACTGACAGTATAAGACATGCAGATTTTTCACAGCAAAAAAAAACTTCAGTCAGGAGTTAACTTTTTGTTTTTGTAGCTGTTGGTTAAACTTTTAAATCCTTATTTCTGGGGTCTCTGTTTGGATTTTCCGTAACGGGGCAGGAATAATTCAGCTCCCTGCCGCCCCCCGTGCTGACAGTAAGAGGGGCGGCTGGAGCCCCGAGCCGTACGGACGCCCATCTGGACTTGATCGAGTTCTCCCCGGAGAGGCAGCACGGCTCCTGCTAGGGATATTGGCTGCTGATGATAGACATGGCCCATGGCGACGAGGCCGATCAGGCAGCGCAAATGGAGGCCGGTGGGGGGGCAGGAGGCGGCTGCTGTCTGCTCACACCGGGGCAGGGCAGGGGGGGCCACGGGGCCCCGGGTCCCCCGGGAGCTGCTAAGCGCCCCCCAGCATGGCTCCATTCTCCAAGCCCGGCCAGAGGTCCCGTCCCTTTCATGTGGGTCTGCCGTCTCCATGGAGATGACCTTTGCCCCCCCCCCCCCCCCCCGTCACTGCTTTTATCACTTTTTGAAGTGTGCATTAAGCTAATTTGTTGTACGATGGGGGTTTATGCTTTTTACGTGGCGTGAAGCGGCAGCCAGACACGCAGTGTGGGCGGAGTCGGGCCGGCCGGGGGCAGCTTAAACAAATAGGAGAAGCCCAGCACAAATGTGGCGACCAATGACAGCGTGCAGCCGAGCAGCGCTGCCGGCTGGTGGGGCCGCACGCTGACGGCCCGTAAAGCTGCTTCACATTTGCCACGCTCCCCCCTGTCCCCGCCACCGTGGATGGGATGACCAGAGGATGAAAGGCCCCCTGCTTCCCGGACAACGTCATAATTACAGCTCCCTCTAAGCGCCATAAAGCGAATCTGCCGCCTGCTTTTCCCCGGCAGGCCACGCCAGCCTCCTCACTGGCCGCCTTCCGATTTCTGTAACTCCAGACGGACTCCAGCGCTGCAGTTTCAGCTCTTTGACAACTTTGTGTTTCTGGGACGTTTTGCTGACGGAGTCGGAACAGGTCCTGCCCGAAGGCCTCCGTGAGGCACGATCGATGATGGTCATCACAGAAATCGGACGACCCCAAGCACTCTGCATAACTGGCGTATTTATAAACAAACCGTGCATCACACCCTGCCGCCTATGTTGGCAAAAATAAGAGCAGCGTTGGGGATCTCTGATTGGATGGTGCCAAGGACCTGGAGTAAAGCTGTTAAGCGCTGGCCGAGATGATCACCTTCCTGTGCTTAGGCGCCTGTCATCCAAATGCCGGCATCTTTTGCGACAATACTTGAGGGCCTCTGGGGGAGGTGGGGGTCTTTCCAAGGGACTTTCCCTCCGACCGCCTGGCCTCCCCCTAGGGCCCCCATTTCGCAGACCTTGTCATTAGTGTCGTGTTCATTCTTAAATTATTAGATTTTATCATTGGCTGATTGATTTAATTATCCAAATGTCCTCCTGTTGAATCTCCTAGGTCTCATTCCTATGCATATAAACTGCCCCCCCCCCCCCCCCCCCTACTGATCCAGTCACCAATAAAGGGGCGTGAGGATCTGCCTTAGAGCTGCGTCATGTGTGATTTAAACATTTGTTTTACAATAATAAATCACCTTCAGAGGCTTGGGCCTGGTTTCTCACTGACCGCCACTCCGTGTGTCTTATTCCTGTCTCAGAGGCTGACTTCCTGTCGTTACAGGAAGTGGTTTCACGACGACGGCGGGCCTCTATGCGGGCAGTAACTCCCTGACAAACTCCAGCGGCTTTAACAGCCAGCAGCAGGTATCTGGCCCTACCGCCTCCTCCAGGGACCCCCTGTATCTTCATGGGCCGGGCCACGGGGCCCCACCCGAGCCACGGGGCCCCACCCGGGCCACGGGGCCCCACCCGAGCCACTAGCCAGCACCTTGGGCCCAAATCTGGAAGCATTTACATGCACATGTGCTCATTTGCATATCGTAGAATCTTACGAACCGCACAAAATGTTTGGACTAACGCTGACACTGATTATGTGGTTCTCAGGGCGCATCTGCAATAATGCTGGGGGGTGGGGGGTGCAGAGCTGGGTGGGGGCGGGGGGCAGTCCAGCTGCAGGACACTACAGACACATGTTTGCGTTTATGTTTTGGAATCTATGCCGCAAAGTAGCACCGTTTTAAGGGGATAATCTCACATTACCTTTCTCCCGTTCTCTCTCCCCCCCCCCGGACCCTCCTGGTTTAGGACTACCCCGCCATACCCGGCCTTCAGCCAGGGCCAGTACCCTCAGTATTACAGCAGCTCCCCATACCCCTCCCCCTACATGACGAGCAACAACACCAGCCCCTCCACCCCGTCCACTACAGCCACCTACACGCTGCAAGAGCCCCCGTCCGCCGTCACCAGCCAGGCCATTACGGACCCCCCAGCCGGTAAGGCACCCAGCCAAGGCCGCCGCCTTCCTGTCTGTGTCAGTCGGGGGTCACTGTGTCCTGAGGCGCACCGTATCCGGCAGGTAAAATGGGAGGTTCTATGAGAAGATCAGCCCATCTCTGTGCACGGGAGCCTTATAATTGCACAGGGATGAGATCTCACACCCTTCCGAGGAGTATTTTCCAAAACTGCTCCACATAGCACGTGGCAAGATGTGCAATAGAGCTATCAGCACATGAAAGCATGGCCCATCAACCTGGATTTTCTTCTGCAAAAGCCAGTCACGTTAACAGACATTTGTGCACGGTGTGGGTATTCCCCTTAGCTGTGTCCATGTTTCGCATTCATTTATAATTGTATTATTTTTGCTGTTTATAAACCCATCCATTTTCCATAGCCATTCAGTTTAGCACTAGGTCGTGGTTCATGATTTATAAACGTCAACAGCATACGCAAAGCAGGAACTGATGGATACTGTAATATTTGCTTTAGCCCTGCAGAAATTTGCCACCTGGGTGAGTGACGTTTTGCTTTTAAACTTGCTCTGGAAATGTGTTAGAATTTTCCAGCAAAGTGGGTCCAATAACCCCCCCCCCCCCCCCCAGCAAGATGTCAGGTAGCTTTCAGCGCTAAACACCTCACAGCGTTACTGGACACGCAGCTCTTAACTCTGACGCCAGTCAAGCTAATTACATAGAAGCTTCAAGCAGGGCACCTCTGCAGATCGAGTCAGTCAATAAGACATGCAGCTCGAGCCAGCCGTCCTCCGTCCATCCTGCTGATGGATGAAGCTCCTTCTTACTCTCCCGTGATGGATTGAATCAAGTGGAGAATGTAAAACACGGGGAAGTGCATTTTCACGGAAAAGCATTCGATGGAAACGCTCAAGGTTCTGGTCACGCCGCCTTTCTGGGCAGGCATGCGAGTCTCCTGCTGTAGCGATTAACGTCTGTGCAGGCCTGAGATCATGCCGGAAATAGCCTTTACTCGGTTAATGTCTTAATGAGCCTGATGTCACGCAGACAGTGATGACGACACCCCAGTGCGCCTCTTCGGATCTTATCTGCCTAATGTACTACAGGACACTCATTACGTCAGTGCCGAGTAATTATTCCATAACTTCAGTCGGATAATAATCGGTAAACGCTTTAAATAAAAACCAGTGTAAATATTAGAAGAATGTTTAGTCTTTGTATTTTCTAATATTTGCAATGGAAATAATTATGATGCATTTTATGTTTTCTTTACTTTAAAGGTGTGACTAGATTAGGTTGTAAAAAGGGCATGTAGTGTAAGTCAACCAAAAATGAGTAGTGTGTGTGTGTGTTGGGTACCAGCCCTCACAGCCAGTGTGGTTTAACGCTGAGACAGGCAGGCGCTCGATGGGTTAAACACCCGATGCAGTGGCAGCGGTGGCAGCCAGCTCTCGGTGCCTGCAATGTAAACGGATCCCTCCACTTTGCTCCGACATGAAGGTGAAAGTCTATTTTTTGTTTGTTCCGTTTTTTCTCTGTTCAGGAGAGTACAGTACGATGCACAGTCCATCAACTCCCATTAAAGATTCAGATTCAGATCGATTGCGTCGCTCCTCGGACGGAAAGTCACGCGGCCGGGGCAGGAGGAACAACAACCCGTCCCCCCCACCGGACTCCGACCTTGAGGTGGGCCTTAGGACACCCCCCGTCCCCCCCACCCCGCCCCACCATTCTATATTCTTCCAGTCGTGCACCTCGCATCTTCCTCTCTGAGGGAGATGTCAGCCTCATACCCAGTATTTGCTTACATCTACTCCTCTCTGCTCAGCGGCACCCCCTACAGGCCGTGTAAAGGCCCAGCTTAAAGCTCACCAGAAGCACTGTTTGGTTAAAACGCCCCTGAGTGGGCGTTTGCCGTTGGTGTTGGGCCTGAATTTCATTGAATCGCGTTCAGTCTTGAGACACGTGGATTGAGCTGGAGCTTGGTGGTGGGACGCAGACAGGCTGCTGACTGATCTGAGAGCAGACTGTCCTCGTCACGCTCATGCTGAGGACTGAAGCCCCCTTTGAACATCAGCAGCTTCCCCTCACTTCCATATAACTCCAGTGAGACTAGAACAGACTTTGCCGGTGTGAGCCATAGCAGTATTATGGCACGTTAACAAATCTGGTTAATTGGCCTGTCCTTATCGATCTCTCTAATGCACGGGGGGGAATCAGGAGCATGTCGTGGTGGGCGGGGGGGGGGGGGGTCCACAGGCCACCAGCCACGGCAAATGGAGCCGTGTCTCCATGGTGCATAAACGGCGAACTGTGCTCCTATTGAGCGGGAGATCGGCTTGCAGGGCACAGAGTGGCCCATTGATCCCTCCCCCCGCCTCTGTCTTGCAGCGAGTTTTCATCTGGGACCTGGATGAGACCATCATCGTCTTCCACTCCCTGCTCACAGGGTCCTACGCCAATAGATACGGACGGGTGAGTAACTCTCGCTGCCTCCATTACCGCCCGCGTGAATATCTGGGGTCGAGGTGTGGGGGCAGGACATGCGCGCCTCAGATAATTGTTTCTTTTTTAATAGACCCAAAGTGGGCAGCCGGGCATCCAGACCCCCCCCGCAGCTGTCCGAAATATGCGCCCCCTGGCTGGGTAGGCGCAGCAGTTGTACCCCACACATCCGTTGCCGCGTCTTAAGGGCTTATTCCGCTACGCAGAAACGGCACATTGTCGCTCTAATTAAACGTCCTGGCATGTCCGAATCTGAACACCCTCCCCCCAAAAAGAGTCTAGGAAAGTCAACCTATCAGGACCCTCGAATGAATTCTTTAAAATGTGTTCCAGTGTGTGGAGTACGATCTTCACGCTGCATTTGACGTGTGTGTTACATGCATGTCTGCCGGGTGATGCGGCCAGTCCTGTGGCCGGCTCGCACGCCAGCGCTATGGCTGCAGCCAGCTCACTTTTAAAGAATGTTACTTATTCTTCAAAACCTCACCATCTAAATAAAAACTCCCAAAACAAACAATGGGAATTATAGCAATCTGCAATTTTCTTATGGTTTGCTGAGCCCTCATGGGCTTTAAATAACCTTTAAATTTCATGCATGCAGCTCAGCAGCTGGGGAAGCCCACAGATTCCCCTCACAAGACAAGCATTCTTTATGAGTACTTAAAATGTCTTCTTCAAGAGTACCTAAAATGTGTTCTTTATGAGTATCTAAAATGTCTACTTCAAGAGTACCTAAAATGTGTTCTTTATGAGTATCTAAAATATATTCTTTATGAGTACTTAAAATTCGTTCTTAATTAGTACTTAAAATTTATTCTTTATGAGTACTTAAAATGTCTTCTTCAAGAGTACCTAAAATGTGTTCTTTATGAGTACTTAAAATGTCTTCTTCAAGAGTACCTAAAATGTGTTCTTTATGAGTATCTAAAATGTCTACTTCAAGAGTACCTAAAATGTGTTCTTTATGAGTATCTAAAATGTATTCTTTATGAGTACTTAAAATTCGTTCTTAATTAGTACTTAAAATGTATTCTTCATGAGTACTTAAAATGTCTACTTCAAGAGTACCTAAAATGTGTTCTTTATGAGTATCTAAAATGTATTCTTTATGAGTACTTAAAATTCGTTCTTAATTAGTACTTAAAATGTATTCTTTATGAGTACTTAAAATGTCTTCTTCAAGAGTACCTAAAATGTATTCTTTATGAGTACTTAAAATGTCTTCTTCAAGAGTACCTAAAATGTGTTCTTTATGAGTACTTAAAATTTGTTCTTAATGAGTACTTAAAATGTATTCTTTATGAGTACTTAAAATTTGTTCTTAATGAGTACTTAAAATGTATTCTTTATGAGTACTTAAAATGTCTTCTTCAAGAGTACCTAAAATGTATTCTTTATGAGTACTTAAAATTTGTTCTTAATGAGTACTTAAAATGTATTCTTTATGAGTATTTAAGTCCACATGCTGCCATGTGCTGAGGAAGTGTCCTAGCCCCCCCCCCCCCCGTTAGAAGTGCAGGAGTGTGTTGATACTCCATCCCCCATCTGGGTGGATTTTAGTGCCATGGCTAGGATCTCCCTTTGTTCTCCGGAGGGGGGGGGGGGGTTGTTTTAGTGGTGAGGGAGGCCCCCTCCCCCGACCCTTGGGTGTTTATTTACTTTGTGTTAGTCATGCATGCTAGCTCAAGAGAGCCCCTTCCCCCCTGTCCCCCCACCCATTATTCCCATTCCCCCCCCCAGGGGCTGGGACACCATCCTGACTTCAGAATGGTGCCCCAAGAGCTTTGGGGATGGTGACACCGTTTCTCGCGTCAGGAGCTGTTACCGAGCCCTCAGCACGGCCCGCTTTGTGCCGTCCGGCCTAATCTGAAACCAGCCTGTTAGGGTGCTTCCTGCTGGGGGCGTGGCTCCACAGCGGCACCTATAAATAGCGCTGTATCCGAGCACACTGCCGGCCACGGTTATCAGCTAGCAGTCTGTGCCCATAAAGCTGATGGCTTAGGCCAGCTGTGTGACCATTGGGCCAGGAGAGATGGGGGCGGGGCGGCCGGAGGGAGGTGGGGGGCTTGGCGCGCTGGAGATGGCACTGATGTGTGGAGACAGGTGCAGGCCCCATTCGACCTGCTCGGGCCCCTAAGCCCCATCCTGAGTGATGGCTGAGTTTTTTCCCAACACTCTACGCTTGGCTCAGGACGGGACAGCTTTAATTCAGTCGCTCCTAACCGCGAAGCCGGCCTGCACAGCGCCGTGCCGGCGTGTCGCCGGTCCGCTCTTGCCGTAAAGGTCACCTGGGCCTGGCCGTCCCTCAACTCTACTGCTCTGGATACCCAAAGTGCAGCCCTGTGCCTCGACCCTCCTCTCGGTCCTGCTTTGCATCGACACAGCCCCAATAAGTAAGCTATCCCAGGCTGGGCTGGACTGGTGCCTTTTTGGTAAAAAATGTCTTTATCGGTTTATTAGGTTCAGGCATTGCAAGGAGTGACCTATCCAAGGGTCCTGCTGTTAGAGTAAATGCTTGGAAACCTGCTCACTGCATCACGCGTTGTCATGCACCACGTACACATTATAAGCATAGGCACGCAAAGATATGCTGACAGGCTAAGCGGTAAGAGAGGGCCGCGTTACGCCCCACCAGGCGTGCATAGGGAAGCGAAAGTGCACCCATCCTTCCGGAGACGCCGCCGCTCACCAGCTATGGCCTTGAGATGCCCGTTGGGGTCGGGGGGTGGGAGGGCTGGGGGGGTGACGGTCAGGGACTCATTAAGTATTGATGCTGTGGTCCGCTTTTCTTTGGATTGTCTTTCAGACTTCCAAACAATATCAGCTTTAGGGCTAGGATAGCATTTCCCTAAAATCCATGAACCCTCTTCTGTGAAGAGCATCCATGCCTCTGTGCTGTCGAGTGAGACATTAATGGTGACGGGGTACAGAGTCAGCGCCGCGACCCCGGGGTCTTCAGATGCCGTCCACAGAGACATCTCGCAAAATGCCGACATTCCGGTATTATCATCCGACTCTAGGGTGAGCACCGAATTCGTGTCAGAGAGGACGCTGTGAGCTACCGCAGGGTTTGTAAACTTCCATTTCAATGCAAAGGACCTGGATTTCACTTTTGTTCCTCTGGATTTCTGATGAATCTTTCATCTTCGAGGAAACAAACCGGTAAAAGCAGAAGAAGAACTGAACTATTTAGCCAAACACTGGAGCCTTTCAGTTTTAAAGTAGTTTGTGAAAGTTCGGTGGTCACCCTGTTCGACTCACACGAAACGAGAAACACTAAAGCCCACCCCCCCCTCAGACGGACCAGAAACATAAATTTGAACCCCCCCCCCCCCCCACTCACACATTAGTGACCTCTTTGAGTATTAATGAAGTATTAATAAGTATTGAAATAGAGGGTCAGTAAGAACAGGTCTACCATTATAAAGCCCTGCCTGAAGCACCCCCCCCCACACACACACACACACACACACACACACACACACACAAACTAGACTGGGTCAGCAGTGTGCTTGGTGTGTGTGGGGGGGGATTGTCGAACACTTCATGAAATATTAATATAATTAGTTTAATTGACCTGTTATCGCATGTAACTGAAGCAGTGGGGGACATAGCAGGAGAGCGGCATTCTCCGGAGAGTTCTGTGACCTTCCCGCCGCAGAAAAATCGTAAAGTGATTAAAGGCACGTCTGTTCGCTGGTCTGGGCCTGGAATTTCGGACTGTGCCGTCATTCCCTATGTGACAAATCGTTTGGGCCCTCTGGTGGACTGTAAATGTCAGTCAAACCGAGCTGATTTATTCGCTCAGATTATGAGGGAGTTTCTGCGACGTGACTCGATGTTTATGTGCTAAAACAAACATTTATAATGGGATACGTGGGGAAAACCAAGCAGCCGCTCTGTTTGAAATACACTCTCATCCAAAGGCACTGGCCAAACAGAACTAAATCTTTTAGCCTTTGATTCTGTTTTGTGGTTCATTACCCGTGGAAATATCTTTTAACTTTAAACTGGAAGTTAACCTGGCCTTCAGTTAGCTATTGTCCTTCTTTGGCAAGACTTGTAATTAAGAAAGACATAAATTCTTTTGGCTCCATGACCCAAAAACATGAGAAAACAGTTGAAAGAGTAGCGTGTGAATGGACTGCAATTTGTACAGTGTATCAGCACCGCGAGTGGGCGGTTTTACGCTAAATTAAGCATTTGCCTCTTTGAGAGCTTTGTGGTTATATACATGTCTAGCCCTTTTAGGGCCCGTCTGCACTAATACGTTTTCGTTTATTAACGCAAAAATTTTTCTTCCAATTTAGTCGTCCGTCTGCACTACTGCACATTTTCTTCCCAGAAATGGAGAAAAATTTCACTGCTCTCCGACAACAAATGTTTCTGCAGATAAATGAACGTAAAAATTTTGTCACAGCTACACCAGTGAGTGATTGGTTCATACTTAGCTCACGACCCTTTCCTAATTGGCCCTCTTCCTTTCAGTGTCTCTTTTCCTGATTGGTTATCCTTCAAAGGAATGAAGAATGCTTTGCCTTTGTTTTCACAGACGTAAGCCCCATGGAGGATGTCCGGGACTTTCGCTGCCTGGCATATGTTGTTTTGTTTACTTGTGTGCATCTAAATTGTGCGCTAATTTGTGTACCTTGTTTGTTGTTTACAATTATTGTGGAGCTTTATTATTATATAATAATATAACTTTATTACCAATCAAAGTCAAAATAAATGATTCAAAATATACTTTGCCACTTCTAGAATTATAAAAAAACGCGCAAATGGCACATTGTGCTCGAGCACAAACAAAAAAATATAAAGTGAGCCACTTCTAAAAATATATTACATTTGGTTAAATGTGTATCCCCCTCACATACCAACCTCACATACCTGTCTGGATTACCAGCCTCGCTTTGGGTGCCCATCACAGTTATCCATTTCATTTCCCCGCGCCGAGTACCCGCCATGATTACCCGCTGCGCGTACCCGCCACGATTACCCGCCGCGCGTACCCGCCACGATTACCCGCCGCGCGTACCCGCCACGATTACCCGCCGCGCGTACCCGCCACGATTACCCGCCGCGCGTACCCGCCGCGATTACCCGCCGCGCGTACCCGCCGCGCGTACCCGTCCTGCTTACCTGCCCTACGGGCCCTCCATGCTTACTCTCCATAAATACCAACAGTACTTACCTGTCCCGCATATCCACCTCGCGTATCTGATCCATGTACCCGCCCTGCATACCCATCCCACATTCCCATCCTGCATACCCGCCCCACTGATCTCACCTCACTTACCTGCCCTGCTTACCAGATCCGTTTACCCGATCCTCGTTCCCGCTCCACTTCCCCAGTTGTCTTACCTGCTATGCTTACCTGCCCCGTTTACCCACCTTACATACCTGCTGCACTTACGCGATCCACTCACCTGATCCGCTTACGCGATCCACTTGTGCGATCCACTTACCCGATCCACTTACGCGATCCGCTTTCCCGCCATGTCTTACATACCTTGCTTACCCACCCTACGTATCCGATCCACTTCCCCTGTGTTGTTTTCCCATTCCTGTGGTTCCGACGGTCCAATCTCTCACTTTCCCTGTCTTCCAGGACCCGCCCACAGCTGTGTCATTAGGACTAAGAATGGAGGAAATGATTTTCAACTTGGCCGACACACATTTGTTCTTCAACGACCTGGAGGTGAGTAACCTGTCCTGTCACAGCCGTGTGCTCACCGCATTGTCCCCTTCGCTCATGTCATGCTTAAACACGCCTGCAGCACTGTGACCCACGTGTGTTCCTGTCTGATGCCAGTTTGCATGTTCGGTGAGAGATGTTAGCACACATGTGATGGCGGGGAGCCTCTCTACCGCCCACAGTGTGCTGAAATATCGCCTCCCTTCTCAGGCGACACCATGAGTTTTGCTTGTAGTGTCTGTCTCTCAGGCCGGAGGGCATCCTACCTCTCTGCACTGTGCCTAATGCCCTCCCCCAGCCCTCACCTCCCTGGGCTCCACAGCGAGTGGCCTTCTGTTTCCCCAGATCTCCCCCCTGGTCCAAACCATGAGTACATGGATGACCCAACCCTGCTCTGAGAGGAAGTGTCCTGTCTGGTTCTGACGTGTGAACAGGGTTGGCGAGTCTGTCAGGGGTGATTAACCCCGGCCCCGTTTAGCAGCACCTTGAGCGGGCCGGCTCCCATGGCGGCCTGGCTGATCAAAGTTAATTGGCTGCAATTGAGTGATAAATATTCCCGCATGTTCGTCCCCCCCCGCCCCCCCCCCCCCCCCGGTGTGTGAGATGGACTGAGCTGCACCTTCTTTAATCGACGTGCCCCTGTCATTTTTTAAATGGCAGCTTTCGACGGAGCTTAAATGTGGTTTCGCTCAACATCTGTCCTGTGTTTTGATTTCTTTTCATCTGTGATGAAACCACTCGCAGATGAGCTGGCAGTTCAGCGCCGCCCGAATTATTAAAATGTGCCATGCATATTTCTACATCTGCTCTGTCTCAATAACGGAATTATTACGTTTCATTCCGACACTTAAAAGCCAGGAATGTTCCAGTAAAACTGGAATGGCACGGACACTAGACCAACTATCTGCAGTTATTCTACTCATACATTTTCCAGTTACACCCCAAAGAGGGCATGTCCTCTCTACTTGCGATTGTCTTTGATGCAGTAAAATGCAATAAAATGGGGGCTTTTTTTGGCCTTTTCAGCCTCCGTACCATAAACACCAGAAGAGCCGCCCATCCTGGCCTATTTCCTCTCTGTCGAATTACAGAAGTAAATACGACAGAAACACAGAGCAAAACCCCAGAACCTTCACAGCTAAGGTCACATATATTACAGGAGCGTGGGACACACATAGGGGACAGACTCTGAAAGGGAAGGTCTCTCTCCTCCTCCCCGTGTCTCACACTATCCTGTCCAGGGTGTCCCCTGCCTCCTGCCCTGTAATAGGCTGGCATCCTGTCCAGGGTGTCCCCTGCCTCATGCCCTGTGATAGGCTGGCATCCTGTCCAGGGTGTCCCCTGCCTTTTGTCCTGTGATAGACTGGCATCCTGTCCAGGGTGTCCCCTGCCTCATGCCCTGTGACAGACTGGTTAGGTGCGGAGCTGTATGTGTTTTACTACAGTAACACCATGTTTGTGGTGGAGACTTTTCAGAATCACCCTCACTGTGCTTGTCAGCCCCCCGTTACCCGGGGGGGGGCTGCTTGACACCCCCTAGGGTTGATCACTGTCTCTGATTCCGCGTCTGTGATGTTTGTGGTTTCCGTTTTGTCAGGTTAGGACCGGGATGTAGAAACGGGGTGGGGGGGGTTGCTTCAGGCCAGAAGACAAGCTTGTGCGTGGTGTGGGAATGCACCCATCCCCCCCCCACCAAGCATGCCCTCACAGCAGAGAGTCCTGCGATTAGGACGGGAGCGGTTTGGATTAGCGTAACGCATACCTGCAGGTAACCTTGTGACACCCAAGCAGAAGAGTGAATTCTCTCTCGCTCCATCTTCTGCTCCATCTTCTGCTTGGGGGTGATGACTACTGGCAGCAGAAACTCAGCTTGACACTTTCAGAGACTGCACAGCGATTTGTCAAAATCCAGATGTTCCAGCGCAGCATGTCGCACTCACAGAGGAACTGCAGGCATGTGTTCAGTACGCCCTGTGTTCAGTACGCCCTGTGCTCAGTACGCCCTGTGTTCAGTACGCCCTGTGCTCAGTACGCCCTGTGTTCAGTACACCCTGTGTTCAGTACACTGGTTTGCGACACACTGAGTATGGTGCAGGCTGTGGCAAACATCAATCACCCACCTGTTCAGCTCTACCTGCCGAAGTTTGAGTTGGTTTACTAATTGGGTGCATCTGAAGGTTTGAGGCAAGCAGATATCCAGCCTGGGAGTAGGGTTAGGGTACCGGAGTGACGTGGAGGTTTGGGAGGAGGGTTCGAATCCCGGAGCAACATGGGGGTCTGCGAGGAGGGTTCAGGTCCCAGAGCACCATGGGGGTTTGAGAGGAGGGTTTGAGTCCCAGAGCAACATGAGGGTCTGTGAGGAGGGTTCAGGTCTCAGAGCGGCGTGGGGATCTGGGAAGAGGGTTCGAGTCCCGGAGCGGCATGGTTGTCTGGTAGGGTTAGAGTAACGCAGTGCTAGTCCCCAGGCTGACCCCTGCCTGCTGCAAAGTACTGACACGAAAGCTGCCGATTATCAACATTGCCTAGGGGTAGGCGGTGGCCCGGGCATACAGGTGTGAGCACCCCCCCCCCCCCCAGAGTATAGAAGAGGAGCCATGGGCTTGTGGCAGGGCGTACCGTCACAAGCTCACCGCTGACAAACGAGCTTATTTAAAATCACATTAGCTGTCGTGCGCTAATCCGCAGAACTGCACCACCTGCTCATCAGCTGCGGATGGGACCTGCACCGAAAGCGTCTAGACAGACACAAAAAGCGGCAGTGCTGCTTGGCGCGTGTAGCGCTGACCTGGAAGACTCAAAAATCTGAGGTGTTTAATAAGTCTCTGATATTCGGTTTCCTCATAATGTACAAAAGGACGAGTTCAGGCAGAGCAGGAACAGAGGAATTACTGTGCTGCCTTCACGCCTGACCGGCGCGCGTCAGTCATGGCACACAGAGGTGGGTGCGGGGGGGGGCGGCCCGCTGACAGGTAGGGGAATCGATTAGGGAGCCCGTTTTAACATGTAATATTCATATTGTGTAGAGGGGCCCGGAAAAACTGTTTTGCTTTGAATCGCCCTCAGCCTTCCAGAACTTTCTGGCATCTCCCCATGTCTGTATCCAGTTTCTGTCATTTTTTTTTTGTTGTTGTCACTCCGTTGTTCTGACAACAAAAAAATAATAATTTACACTCACACGTCCACATGTGATTAAGTGCAGACCCTTCATCTGAAGTCAGCGACAGATTTACATTCTTGTGGCGGCCATGGCGACAAGCGGACAGCTTGAAATCCGTCAGTCTTGTGCATCTAAAGGGAGATTTGAGGTCCCGGCTGTCGGCGATGTCCGGCGCGTGTCACAGCGGATGTTTGTTATCGCGGCACTCTTCTCTTCGGTTCCTGCCATGGCTGTCAGCACGCGGACATCTCCGGTTGATAAAACTCGAGGCTGCCCTGAAAGGCCCTCTTGTAGGAAGCGTTTAAGCCGACTTCCCCTTTTTTTCCCTGGGAATGTGGGAAAAGAGCCGTCTGAGGATCCTGACCGGGCTTCCGGAAAGCTCTGAGCCACATTGACTCCGCCGCTGCTCAGCACGGCTCTGAAGACCCAGCTTTGTTCCCCGCAGCCTGTGTCTGACCCGCAGGTAATATGCACCCTTTTCTTCCGCACAGAGGTAATTGGGGTGGGAGAGCAGCCTGGAGGGTCACAATCTGCTGGGGGAACCAGGTGGAGGGAGGATGACAGCTCCTGCCAATTGTGGAAGAGTGGGCAGTGGATCCAGCTTTGTCACATGGGTCGGCATGGTGACACCTGCTTTTGCTCTGGCCGGGGTCCTGGAAGGGAGGAGATAAGCCTGCAGAGCAACACTGCAATGCCCCCTGTTGGGGAGGAGGCTTTATGCTCTTGAATATTGTGACGCTCGGCAGCAGTTCCAGGCCAAACATAGACTTACCCAACAGGAAGAATCACCCCCCTCTCCCCCACCCCACAAGTGAGCAGCCGAGCAAGCAAGCTGAATGCTCTGTGACAGATGTGTGCTGAACAAAGGGGGCACTGATAACTTCCTACCAAGCCCAGGGTTTTCAACACCACCCCGCTCCCCCCCCCCCTCCCCCCAGAGAGGGAAAGAAAGGGGAAGGGGACAGCTTATTCCAATATTTTAACTATTTTAACTCACTGCGGTTACACTGACACCCACTGGGGCTGGTCTGCCTAATCACCTTGGAGTGCACCAGGGTTAGGGATGACCCCAATGCAGTGGACTCCAGTGTCTCCCCTGCATGGCTGCCAATACACCCTCCCCAGCTGCGATCTGTAATTGGAGGGGGGTCACGCATTCCTCCCAAGCCTCTACTCTATGTCCCTGAAGCTGTAATGACCGCTGCGTTAGCAAGAGGTTTTGCGGACACGGGGGATGGTGATCGCGTCCACCTTATTTTCAGGGGGTGGCAGAATGTGGGGGGGAAGTGGGGTCTTCATGTCCGGCTGGGTCATACACTGAGCAGATGTGCTGGTGGCCCAGACTGAGCACCTCCCCAAAGAGCGGCCGAGGAGCTCAACCCAGTCCGGCGAATGAGGGACACAGTGCAGGATGAGGGACGGTGAGATGCTGTGAGCTTACACAGAGAGTCCCTGAGAATGAGGGACACAGTGCAGGATGAGGGACGGTGAGATGCTGTGAGCTTACACAGAGAGTCCCTGAGAATGAGGGACACAGTGCAGGATGAGGGACGGTGAGATGCTGTGAGCTTACACAGAGAGTCCCTGAGAATGAGGGACACAGTGCAGGATGAGGGACGGTGAGATGCTGTGAGCTTACACAGAGAGTCCCTGAGAATGAGGGACACAGTGCAGGATGAGGGAAGGTGAGATGCTGTGAGCTTACACAGAGAGTCCCTGAGAATGAGGGACACAGTGCAGGATGAGGGACGGTGAGATGCTGTGAGCTTACACAGAGAGTCCCTGAGAATGAGGGACACAGTGCAGGATGAGGGACGGTGAGATGCTGTGAGCTTACACAGAGAGTCCCTGAGAATGAGGGACACAGTGCAGGATGAGGGACGGTGAGATGCTGTGAGCTTACACAGAGAGTCCCTGAGAATGAGGGACACAGTGCAGGATGAGGGACGGTGAGATGCTGTGAGCTTACACAGAGAGTCCCTGAGAATGAGGGACGCAGTGCAGGATGAGGGACGATGAGATGCTGTGAACTTGCACAGACAGCAGAGTCCCTGAGAATGAGGGACGTGGGGCAGGGTGAGCGCATTAAGTTCATTACCGGTCAATTAGCAGATAATTAGTCCATTTACAACTAAATGGGATCTGAAAGGAGCTGTGTGCCTGTGTGAAATGTGTGATTTCAGGTTCGGCCTAAATATACAAGCACGCCCCTGCGATCGCAGGGATTAGCGCTCTTTGTTAAACTTCAGAGGAGAATTCCCCCCTAAGCTTCTCTGATGCTCAGACTGAATGGGGTTAAACAAAGAGTGTTGTTGGGGGTGGGGTTTGACTCCGGGTAGGGAATCATTAGCAGATCTGTACCTAATGATTCTGGGCTGTCCTGGTGAGCACAGCTTAAGACAAAGATTGTGGGAACATTGGTGATGGTCTACACACACTTAAGGAGGTTCTGCTCCGAGTCTGAAATCTGCTTTTCTTGTGTCTAGTCTTTAGCTTGCCACATTGACACACACACACACACACACACCCGCCCCCCCCCCCCCCCCCCAACACCCTCTACACCCCCAACCCCCCCTCCAGCCTTATCTGAAGCTGTTGACCCCAGGAGAGGAGAAGAAGGTTGAGAGGTCAAAGTGTTTTCCTCTTCGGATCTGGAGGCTCGCTGGGAGATGCTTGGCGAGAGAATGGCTGCATTAGAGCAGAGGTTGGGGGGTCAAGATTTTAATTCTGTTAAAGAACAGCTGGTTTGAGTTTCTCCCCACGTCTCTCTGCCCTGCCTTCCCCACAAATTCACGGAGATGAAAAATTTGTTCAGAGGGGAACCAGTAAAATAAAGCCGGGATATGGTCTGCCGGCCTGGATCTCCCCCGATCGTGGCATAAGGCAGGAATGCGTCTACGTCAGTGTGGGCTGGAGCAGGGCCGCCGTCCCGTGTTTTGATGTGTTAACAACCCGGCCGTAACTCCATTAGAGGCCTTGTCTGAAACCGTGTGAAGGGAACCTTCCAGAACGGCGGCACTGCTCTCTGCGGCATCCCTAAACAAAAGGCTTCGCAGAGCAGATGGAACAGAACCGAGATAACCGGTGTTTAATGGTCCAGAACCGGGCGACAGTGCTAACTGGGACAGGACTGGGTAGCAGACCTTCC
Organism: Brienomyrus brachyistius; assembly: GCF_023856365.1. Classification (NCBI taxonomy): domain Eukaryota; kingdom Metazoa; phylum Chordata; class Actinopteri; order Osteoglossiformes; family Mormyridae; genus Brienomyrus; species Brienomyrus brachyistius. The sequence goes on along the minus strand of NC_064547.1, from coordinate 20,198,367 downwards.
CGTTCTTGTGAAGTCACCAGCAGTGGGTTTCTAATGTGCGTCACTGAACTGCACCCTCCTCCCGTGAAATTTGTTGATTTGAATGCTGAAGGGTAGGCTCCCACAACTGTTGTACTTCTGAGAGGGGGAGGGGGGGGGGAGCGCTCCTATAAATTGGTAAACTAATAACAGATTTTCAGTCTGCTTCCCCGCGGCCAGTGCCGGTGTGTGGCTCAGCGGCAATCAGGGGTCATAATTTCATTGGCGGGTAGCATCAGGTTCAATTTCTCTAGTGCGTTACATTTAGCAGAAAGTCTGGTTTGTGTTACGGTATTCAGGGGCCACATGGGCCCCCGCCGCACCATTGCTGCGCTCTCCAGAAGAGGGCCCCACGCTCAGGCACGTGTGTCCCTGCCACTCGCAGACGCAGACACAGACTTCGGCCTGCCCATCATTATGGCCGGCTAGTAACATTTCAATTGATTTCTTGTTTTATTGCTCACCATCTCAACAGAGCCATCTAGTGGCAGGAGGCAGGCAGGCAGCCAAGCCAGAGGAGGCCGTGTGTGTTTGCTGGTTTGCTGGAGTGGGTGTGAGGGGCAGACAGCCCAAACAGAAGCACAGATCTCAAGGGACTGGGTGCCGCTTTCAATCACAGCAAGCCTCTTCGTTGGAACAGTGACCCTGTGGTGTTTGCGTGTTGGATGCATCTCACTCTGGTCACGTTTATCTGCCTGCAGGAGTGTGACCAGGTCCACATCGATGACGTGTCGTCTGACGACAACGGCCAGGACCTCAGGTACAGTCTCTCCGCCCCCTTCCTGCATCGCCCCCCGCCCGCTGACCCGCCCACACACCCTTACATCTCGTCTCTCTCCAGCACGTACAACTTCAGCACGGATGGCTTCCATGCCGCGGCCACCAGTGCCAACCTGTGCCTGGGCCACCGGAGTGCGCGGCGGCGTCGACTGGATGCGGAAGCTCGCCTTCCGCTACCGGCGGGTAAAAGAAATCTACGGCACCTATAAGAACAATGTTGGAGGTGAGGCCCAGGGCTGGGTGGGGGCAGGGCAGGGTCTGGTGGGCGGGGTGGGGCATAACCCTTAAAGAGTTGGGGTGTCGTTCCAACACAAATAGTGTCTCCCTCTCTCCCCGACGAAGGCCTCCTCGGCCCAGCCAAACGGGAAGCCTGGTTACAGCTGAGAGCGGAAATCGAGGCCCTGACCGATTCCTGGTTAACTCTGGCCCTCAAAGCCCTGACACTGATCCACTCCAGGTAGGGTACTGCCCCAAATACATGCAGGTGTTTGCGTATGAGGTGAACGTGGGGCTGGTTCATTCTTCTCTGCACGCATACTAGCGGATGGATCCGCTCGAACATGTATGACGCGTTTGACGTCACTCTGCCTGCCGCACTCCAGATTAGTCTCTGCGTAGCTGTGGACACACTGCGCAAGATCGATTCACTAGCATCCACTTTGAATACCACCGTGGATGCTTTTCACAAGCCTCGGGGTCGTTTGCAAACCCTTCAGACTATTTACAAGGTAATTAAACTGTTACATACATGTAAACGTGTGTGTATGTGAGCGCAGACTTGTCCCGAATTGAAAATCTCACGCCAGCCAGCTGACCGAAGTTGGCAACCCCGTGAGCTGGCTCTCTGAATTTGTAAAACATCGATAAACGAAACACAAACCTCAATGCTGTGGTATGTGTGCAAGGAATGTCAGAACAATAATTTATACTAGTATTATTATTAATAAAAATGTAAATACCACACATCTGACCGGAGAACTATGAGCGGTTTCTGTGTACACATACGCAGAGTGGCTACGCGAGAGTTGCGCTGATGCAGAGAAATATGAACCGGCCTCAGAGATGCAGTCTGGGTCATGTCGTCTAGGTCAGCCTGTTGCTGGACTCTACCCTCTGACTACGCCCTCTGAACCCACCCTCTCATACCCACCTTTTCTTTCCAGGTCAAACTGTGTGAATATTTTGGTGACCACGACGCAGCTCATCCCTGCCCTGGCCAAGGTCTTACTCTACGGACTGGGAATTGTGTTTCCCATTGAGAATATTATAGTGCAACGAAAATCGGTAAATATTCTGTGAGCCGCAGAGCAAAACGTGTGACACGTGACTCTGTCGGGCCCGCGAAGGGCAGACAGAGAGGCCTGACACCCACTCGGCGCTGAGGAGGGGGGCCAGTCACGCTGGGGTTATTTTCTTGAAGGGCAGCTTGCCCTTGGCCCCCCTCATCCAGGCCTGCATATGAAACCATTTCTGCAAATTTATGTCATTCCACAAGGGCGATTTCCCCCCCTCCGCCTTAAACGTTAAATAAACATCAACATTCACTTTTGTGCTGTTTTCAACTGGATTTCGTCTACTAGGGAGATCTATTAGCCCCCCCCAGCCCCCGCATTAGCATGTGAGCCTGATTTAGCTTGTTAAAGTCCATTTGTCCCACTTTCTTCGGCTGGGGGGGGGGGGGGCACTTAATGCCTTTCAGACCCATTTTTTGATCCAGACGCTGATCTCATAAAATCACAAGGCCAATGGTAAAGGTTTACAGTGTGTAACGCATCGTAATACGTGTCGCAGCGAACAGCACACAGCGCTGCTATCGGAGCAGGCTGATCTCCGTCCCCCTCTGTCTGCAGGCAAAGAGAGCTGTTTCGAGAGGGTCATCCAGCGCTTCGGAAGGAAAGTTGTTTACATTGTCGTGGGAGACGGAGTGGAAGAGGAACAGGGCTCCAAAAAGGTAAGCCCCCCACCCCCCGCCCATAGCAGCACGGCGAGGTGTGCAGCACACATGGAGGGCCCCCCCCCGATCTACTGTGGGGCGCTGCTGAGGGATCTCAGAGGCCTCCTCTTCAGAAACCTCCACTTTGAAATGGACAAAAGGGTTAGCGATATACACTTCATGCTGGAGTACCGCTAGATCGGTCCATTCAGCCACAATAAAAAAGGCCTACCCTTTAAGAGAGCGTGCCTTTAAGAGACAGGCAGCTTGGCAGACGGAATGGCGATATTCAAAGCTCCTGAGCATAAGGCCTTGGCCAGCATGGGGCTTTGGCATGCAGCAGGCTGTGCGTGGAGGTGCTGTCCCATCACATCACACTTACCTGTCAAACCTGCTGGCTGCTGCCAGGAGTTCATGGTTCTGTCTGCTATTCAGCTGCGTCTTTCTTTTTTTTTCTGCTAAGCTTTTAATGCAAATCAAATTCACCCACGATAAGCTGCAAGCCTAAGACTGTCGGCATCTTTAGAGGGCTATACTCTACTGCTGCAGGCTGGATTGGCAGTGTGATGCAGCGTCCTCGCTCACAGGAGCAGTCATTGAACAGCTTCCATGACTGACGTCCCTGCTGTCGAATCACTGCGTCTTTCTGCTGGGCGTCTACCTGCAGATGTCCAGACATGACCATCAGAAGTAAAAGTGATCCGTCACAGTCTAACGCAGGGAGGGTTGGGGGGGGGGGGGGGGTGGGGGGTGTTCCAGAAAGCAAGGCCAGTTATTAAATCTGTGAATGGGGGACGAGATAACATCTCAAGCTTTTAAAAGTCAAAAGCAAAGACAGTTTCACAAAGAAGAGGACAGGAGCCTTTCGGGGTCAATGGCTGCTCGACGAGGCAGGAAGCAGCTCCCTTTGATGGGCTGTGTCCCAGCGTGAGGGGGCCTCTTCACCATCCCACACATTCCCACCCGTGGCCTAAAGCTGTAGCCAGTCTCAGAGGTGAACCCATTGCAGCCGAACAGAAGCCAGTGCGGTCTCCACGAGGAGGAACCCAGTTCCACACTGGTGCCCCTTCTTGTTTCTTCTGATGTTAATGAAAGTGCGTTTTATCCCGGGAAGCTGGACATGCATTTTCGAGGACTGTTGTACCCGACGTCTGGCTGGGATTTCATGCACCATTTTGAATAAATTATGTAACAATGACCTGCCACACACTCTTGTCAAGTCCCTTATGTTGAGAAGGGCAATATATAACTATATTTAAAAAAATTAATTGAATTGAGTCAGGGTTTGTAACACATAGGTCTGTGTAGGAGTTTCTGTGTCAAGCCATTTTGGTGCCGGTCTGGTTCCTGGCTCCCAGCGATCACTGGGACGGGGCCCCTTTGTGGCCCCTCCGTGGCCCCTCCGTGGCATTTTGGGCTCCCTCGTCTTTCCCGCCACTGATGCCGCTGCTTTCTCTCCCTCTCCCCCCCTCCAGCACAACATGCCGTTCTGGAGGATCTCCAGCCACTCTGACCTTATGGCTCTCCACCACGCTCTGGAGCTGGACTACTTGTAGCGCCTGCGGCAGACGGCCGAGAAACCTCCGGGCCCCCGCCCTGCCCTGACCCCCCACACCTCCCCGCTCAGCCCGTGCCCGCCGCCCCCCCCCCCCCCCCGCTGTGCTGCCTCGGCTCATCTTAACCCCTGACCTTTCCTTAAACGGAGGACGGTGAATTATGGGCGCGCAGCTGCTGGCCCCAGTTACTGTGAAAGAGCTCCTTGGAAAAGCGATCAGGATGTTTTATGGCCACGCCTGAGCTGGCTGGGCCGGGCCGATCCGGGCCGTGGGTTCGCACCTGTGACCAGACGGGCTATTGGACCCGCCTGGCCCCACAACACTCCAACCCCGCCCCCTCCTACGGCACAGAGACACGGGGCCCACAGGCCTGCTCGTGGCAAGAGCCCCCCGAGCACCTCTCATGCAAATTTTAGAGCCGAGGGCATGTGAACGACAGCGCCCCCTAAAGGTACTTCGTCGAGAGACTTGTGCCTTTTCACAGTGCAAAGTACTTTTGATCCTATCAAGAAGAAATTCTTTATGGAAAATGGTTTTCTAATAATTTAAGATTAAAAAAAAAAACTTTATTTACATTGCTGAGACAATCGTGTACAGATGAGATCCTTTTGTGTGTCTAAATTTGTAATCACTGGATTACCCATCCCCTCCTCATTTGTTTAGGTCTGTGCTATTGAATGATGGCGATGTTTTTGAAGGCCTCTCTCCCAGCCTGTCCTATGCCTTTAAGTGTTGATGTGCTTCACATTCTCCTCCATGGTATAAATATGTAGATACAGGATTTGTGATAACTTGGTTTGTCAAGACCAAAAGAGCATGGGATGTCAAGTGTCAATCATGACTTTCTTTCTGTTCGAGTCTGCCTTTCTCCCACAGCTCTCTCTCTCTCCCTCTCCCTCTATCTCTGTCTATACCTTTTTTCACGGCCTTGAGGTTCTGCTAAAATCCAAACCCATCGGAGCGATCCGCTTTAAAGGGACACGTGTGTTTTTAATGTGGACTTCGCTGAGGGTGTCCTCTGCCCTGTGCTGTGTCTTCGGTGAAGAGTCAGTAGAACTGAACACCAAAGTAAAGGATGGAAGTTGCCACATCCATGCAGGGTGGGATCATATAAACTGAAAACCAGTATGATCTCACATGTTTCATATACAAATGTAGCTGTCATCCTTTCAACACCATTGTAACCAGTGTAACTAGTATTTGAACTAAGACTAAACCTCATCCTCTTTAGGAAAAAGTCCACTGTTTTTTTTAACAAGCTCTACCACAGACTCTTGTTCTCCAATTGTTTTTTATGACGTAATCTTTTTAAGAAGTCATGGTAATTTTGATTTTTTAAATCGTAGTCCTTGTCCATTTTGATCGCAGTAGTTTAAATTCCTACAGTCCTATAGTTAACCTTCCCCAACTACCCGATCTGGTTAACCGTGTATTCGGACCTCGAGGCCGAGAACACGAACACACACGCACACACGCGCGCGCGCACGTACATACACGATCACACACATACACGCACGTACATACACGGTCACCCACACATACACTCACGTACATACACGGTCACCCATACATACACGCACGTACATACACAATCACGCACACACACGCACGTACATACACGATCACGCACACACACGCACGTACATACACGGTCACCCACACATACACTCATGTACATACACGATCGCGCACACACACGCACGTACATACACGCACGTACATACACGATCACGCACACACAAAGACTCGCACTCTCACCCGTGTGCTCTACAATGTGAATTTCCCCTAAGAGGCGTTTGCTTCGCGGACACCCGGCAAACTGCACCGGACTTTCTGGTTTCTCTCCTCTGAAAGCAACTGCTCCCCGGCGTGGGGGCGTCATATTGCTGCTAGATCAAGGTCACCATAGGCAATGAAACGTTTTTTAGATATTTACGGCGAGCTTTTTATGTTGCAATCATAATGCAAACTGGAAAATTTACATTACTGGGGCCTCATTGTTAAACAAAAAGTTTGTTGTGTCTGCAAAAAAGATGTGTACAGATTTTTTGACTTTATTGTTTTGTGTTTAAATTAATAAAATTGATTTGTGAACTGTACGAGGTGGGTTGTACGTGTAAATAGCCTAATATGACAACATGAGTCTGGGTGTTTATAAAGATACAAACAGCTACTCGTGGAAGACGGCTTTTCCATTTTAGTGCACGGTAAATAAGAAAATATGTATGTACTTTAAATGCTTTCTCTTTATACTATAGTAAGTGGATTTGCTACGATTGTTTTTTCTTTTTTAAAAAATGTATCGTCAGAACATGTGACATGGTCATTCACCGACACGCTGCTCCCGTGCCTTGCTGTCATAACTCGGCTTCAATGGTTTTTTTTTTTATTAGTATTTCTTACATCATGTAACTTTTCCTAGACCTCCACTTCCTCGCCATTTTTGTCCATCTGCACCTTTCAGCTGCTTATAAAGCCGGCACTGCAGAAACCCGCTTACGGAGTGAACCCAGGTGTATACAAAGCGGGGTTTGTTCACCGAACACCTTCCTAAAAAGGTGCAATATATTAGTTAATATAAGCAGTTAGCCTACGGTCATGGCCGGGTTTACGAACTCAGACGCAGCATGTAGGGAAACTTTCGTCCTCCCTGAAAATAAAAATATACTGACAGGCACACGCTCACAGGCACACACAAAACAACACATATGGATGGAGTGTGTGTGTGTGTGTGTGTTTATATATATATATATATATATATATATATATATATATATATAGAGAGAGAGAGAGAGAGAGAGAGAGAGAGAGAGAGCCTGGGCTATAAATATATATTTATATATACACAATCCATCTGTAATTTATTCTATGCATTTGTTTGCATAATATATAATACATCGGTGTTATTTATTTTGTGTGTGTGTCTGCGTAAGGGTTAGTACTAAATATATATAATACTGCGAGTTCCCCCCTCGCTTTAAGCAGGATAGGACGTTGATTTTGCGGGTGCATGCCCGTCGATAATACAATAGCACCTTTCAATGCACTTCCTCCGTTCATGGGCTCTTGTTTAGTTTTAATTACAGCAACAACGGGAGCCCCTTTTCAATGAAACGGTGTTTGCGTTTAAAGAGCCCCCGAGGATTAGTACGCCGCGATGTCTGATGCGGGCGGGGGAGCACCCATACAAATTTCTCTGTCAAAACTCTGGGACAGAAAGCGATTTATGGATAATGCTTTTCTAATATTAAAAAAAGTAAATTAAATTAAGCCTACATTTCGGAGACATTCGTGTAGAAGGCGACGCGTGACCATGAGTAAGTTATGATAAATACTCACCCAAAAGTCTCCTTATAAAAATAATGATCAATGTAGTGCGCCTTCAATATAACGTCATAGTAATGTATCCCAATTATCTTAAGGACAGATATTATCTAAAACTGGTCATTTTAGATTTCGGTGCTAATAATGCCTGCTATTTCAGTATCCCATTAAACACAGTAGGATGAAGTGAAAATCGAATAACGTAAGAGATATGTTCGATTCAGGGTTATTTTGTTATTTTATTTATGAGAAAGTAGGCGTCTCCATCTGTGTTATTTTAATTTATCTTATGTAAGTTTAGTTTCTTTTTTATCTATCTATCTATCTATCTATCTATCTATCTATTTCGTGTAATGGGAGAAGACAGTCACGCGTATTAGTACAGTTAAATTACAATAAACTTTAATTCTATATTAATTGAATATTAATTTCGGTTAAAGTGTACTGCAAGGGAAAACTAAAATGCTAATAGTGGTAAATTAAACTGCCTTGTGTGTTTTATATTTGCTGTAGGCCTAAGCAGTTAATGAATGAAAATACAAATGAATTAAATACGGTCCAAAGAAACGTGAGATTCAAAGGAACGACGAATGAAAAGTGGCAACGACTGGGCTGAAAGGCAAAGGCGCCGCAGTCGCGCGCAGTGAGATGAAATTAAAAGAACAACGCAGCAAAGAGAAAGATAAAACAACCGAGCTTTTAAAAATGCCTGCTGTGTATTTTAGTGCCTAGTGTAAAACTGATATATCGGCATATACTGCAAACGATGCATTTTTTCCCAGACTGATGAGTTATGTAGCTATGTAGTATTTAATGTAGTATTAATAATTAACAATTTTGACGAACAATTGCGTGTGTGTATGTATGTATATATATATATATATATATATATATATATATATATATATATATACCTTCGATTTTTTTTTTGTTAAAAAATTAGACAACTGTAAATATTTTATTACGACGAATACGATAACAGTAATTAAACTACTACTAATAATAATTATTATTACTATTATATCATTATTATTATTATTATATTATCAACAACAACAACAACAACAACAATAATAATAATAATAATAATGCGGCCGCCGCGGTGCAGACGAGTGTAAACGCAGCTAGTTCGCGGACTTCCAGGAGCGGCATCGCGCAGGCGCGTCGTCTTTACGGCCGCTCCCTACATTCACAACACTAAGGCTCCCAAAATGTTTCGCGGAGCCTCTAAGGACGTTTCAAAAACATCAAGCTCTCTTGCCACTGGGAGTTGAGTTAGTTTAAATAACACATGAAAAATATTTATGAGTTCTATTTTATGAGCTGGTCAAAGCAAAGACGGTGCGGGATGTAACCTTATCCTGGATAAGGAGGAAAGGCTCTCGCTAACCGCACCGGAGAGTTCAGCATGCACGGAATGCTGTCCGGGCCTGTTCCCTTTAATATCGGAATCAATTATGTTTTCAGATGGCCCCTCCAGGACAGGCAGGCGGATGGGACGGTGTTCCGCGCAGCTATCCTCGGAATGTAACGGCACAATGACCTTACATTAAGCTGTGCTCACTTCCGGAGAACCGAAAGACAGAAGGTACTGTCTGAAACCCTGGGCCCCCGGGGGTGGGGCTTCACTCTGTCATGTGCTCTTCCTCTATTCACACTAAGAGGAAAACACACATACACTTACACATAGATTAGGTATCTGCAGTATATCTTTGTGGGGACTCTCTGTTCATTTCTATGGGCATAACATTAATCACAGGTATGACAACCTTAACCCATAAACAGGTTAATAAACATTAACCAGAAGTAACCAAAAATTCAAGACTTTTGGCTATTTTATTTTTTTGACTGTATCCACAAAACTGAGTTTGCTGTCGTGGGGACCAAAAAAGAAATGTCCCCACAAGGGCAAAATAACCGGTCTTTATAACATTGTGGGGACCAAATGTTAATGGGAACCACATACACGCAGACACACGCACGCACGCACAGACACGCACGTACACACACACTGAGGTTGTTTGACCTGTAATGTCAGTTTGCCAGTGATCGGGTTTAATCTTCCAGTGATACGAAAGGGCTGGATCATCTGAACCATTCACTGATTTGCTCCTGTGGCCCATCAGATGTGAAGACTTTTCCATTTGCTTCTGCTTTTATTCATTATGATTCGCGACGCGCTTTCAAATCAGCAGCATACAAATGAATGTAAGTTACTGAAACGATCTAAATATCAGTGGGAACCCCAGCATGACGATGTAAAATCAAAACAAATAGTTCGTTTCGACATCATTAATGATGTATCTTGAAAGTCTGACATTGCTTAAACTAATTCAGCTGCGCAGTTGCATTCTAATCAGAGAGCACATTTTACCTTAAACACTGACTCATTCACTGACTCACTGACACCCCCCCCCCCCTCGCCCCCATCACCGAAAAAAAGCAGAACGTCACAGCAGCCATTACAAACAGCCGTCTGATGATTTACACTGCAGGCCAGACTGCCATTTCACGCAGATTTACATAGAGGGCCAGTAACACAGCATCAGAGCCGAAAAAAATATTGTATTTCACACATATCAAACGAAAGAATCTGATCCACTGGACTCTCTTTACGACTGGGGGGCTATTATTAGCCGTAGGGTCCCCCAGACATGGGGGCTAATGTGTCTCGCGCTGGGGGAGTTCATTTCTGTGACTGTGATCCAGGGCGGGGGCCTTTAAAATGGATTCCTGCTCCATTCTCTACGGTTCGCACACGGACAGGTCCAACAGCTACATCATAAAAGCGAGACACAGGGGCCGTTTTGCCGCTTTATGACTTTGTGCTTTTATTAATGCTGCTTAACTTCAGGAAACAAAAACACACTCAAACTGATGATTACTGAAGCTGACAGACCCTTTTGGGCGGAGTCTTCTGATTTTTTTTCCCATGATGCTCTTAACTAACTACAAGTAAAGGCTAAAACAAAATAAAAACATTTGGGGGAGTGGGATAGCTGGCGCGGCGGGTACGAGATGAGGTGGGAGGTAGGGGGGACGTCCAAGACTTTGGGGGGCACCATCATTAATCCGGAAAAGAATTTAGTGTCGCCTCTTTGAGTGTGATGTCACAGAGAGGTCATGCCGCTCTACGGTGGGACAAAGGGAACGTCTGCAAAGTGCTGTCGGAATCTGCCAGTTTAACCGTCATGGAGTCGACACCTGTGGTCAACGCTCTGATGTCACATAATCTTCTGCTGACTATCGTTTATCGATTTTGATCAAATGCAATTTTTCGCCGCACGACCGTACCATAATCCGATACGTATGATATCATCTTCAAATCAATGTCTGGCTCTCCGATTGGAGGGAACTGCACAAGTCAGCAGTCCTGTCGGCAGTCAGACATGGCTGGCCCTCGCTGGCACGTAGTCGCCCCCTGTACACCACGTCATACACAGAGGGCCCTCCAGCAGTTCTCAGCTGGCCGGCTTGGCGGGCCGCAAACCCATGACCATTGCTTCCTCTGCCAGGTGATTGGGGTTCCTGACTCCCCCGGGACTTAATTTGGCCGCCCGCCCTCATGCTGGACCTCCCTGTATGGTGTTAATTGGTCCGACTTTCTCCCGTTATGGCTCAGATGTGGTCCAATCTCAGCCTCCACTGGCAGTTGCGTGAACCTCTCAGAGAGTTTAAAGTTGAAGTCAAACTACGTCGTCCGGTTAATAAAACAGAGCTGCATCCGGTCTGGCCTGATTTTACACACTGGTCCATATTTTTCGTTCTACGTGCCGGAGTGCTGTTTGCTTCAATAGCTCTGCTCTGTATGTTTTCATCTGCAGTGAAAACAGTCCAGAGTCCAACTTTTTTTTTTTTGTGAAGTTCCTTTCCCATTACCACCCAAACTTTGCTTCACCCTTTGCTGCTGGCCGGGTCCACTGCGGCTGAGAGGAGGCTTTCGGTGGAGGGCAGTGCCTCTTTGCATGTGTCATGTGAGCCCATGAAGGACCTTCGTCCCGCCTGGAGAGCTGAGGGTTGCACACAGTCGATGATGAACACAGTCGATTGTATCACACAGAAGTACAGCATGACCTGTCGTATCGACATCCACACGTTGACTGTGCTTCTACAACCTGCACTAGGCCTTGCTGCTTCTCTGGGCACTGGTGGTGCCCACTTTCAACTTCAGAAATATAACTCCAATTCACCACTGTTTTGCTTAAATGGAGAGACTCTTTCAGATTTAAATCTGGATGACCGGCTCCTCCTCCAGAGTGTTGTCCTCTGTACCTGCCTGTCTTATGTGTTTATCTGTCCTTTGTATCAGTCTGTCCTCTGTATTCATCATCGTTCTGCATTTGTATGTCCTTTGTATTCATCTGTCATCAATATCCGTCTGTCCTCCATATTTGTCTATTCATTGCATTTGTCTGTCCGCTGTATCAATCTGTCTTCTCCATTCATCTGCCCTCTATATTTGTCTGTCTTACATTTACCCTCATCGTTTTCTTGGTCTTAATCGGAATCTGTGAATGCCAACCCACTTGAGATGTCGAATGCTGAAATGTACTTAGACGTGATGTTTGGGTCGTGTATCAGCACCGGGAGGTGATGATGCGGGTCGGACTGTCCAGATGACACTCCAGTGACACCAGGTGTCTCCGAGGGACCGGTGCCGCAGGGACCGACCTATCAAGGCAAAGGCGTCAAACTCACAGATGGTTCCCCGGGTGATGTCTGTGATCTTAGTGACAGCACAGGGCTCTCACAGTTACCGGCTGACAACAATTCAATCGCCTGAAACTGAATAAAACTAAGACACAACCAACACGGCATCTTAGCAGTTTGCTGAAACTCCATCATGCTCTGTGTACGAACAGCACCATAAATAACCTCCCCGGCCAGAACGTGCGTCTCCTCCTCAGCTGCCTTACGCTCCTTCTCCTCCTCGTTCTGACATACGGATACACGTCCGCGGTGCCTTCACTCCGCGGGGGGATTACAGGAGGTTTAGCGGGCGGATGAGGGCAGCGACGTGCTAAGTGACATTTCTTCCCTGGGAATATGGCAATCAGCAGCGCGGACGGGAGCCAAGTCCTGAAAATGCTAAATAGTCTGGGGGGAGTGTAAACAAACGCTGGGTTCTGAGGAGACCCAGTCTTGGGGGACAGATCTGTTAACCATCAGCGGCTTCTTTTCATCTCGCCCCCCCACTAGTACTTCCCTGAAGGGCGGCTTTGTGTACCTGCTCACAGACAGGAACAGGAAGCCAGCCCACCACCCCCAAACTCTCTACATACAGTATGCTATTCTCTGCCGCCTCTCCCCACGCCGCCACATAGGATGGAGAGGAGGAAAGTCACCTCGGGGTCACTCGATGTCACCCGCAGGGGCCGTTTTTAAAAGTGCCCGTCCCGTCCGGAGGGGAATAATTCATGCTAAAGTAACCTTAGAGCCATGGGATCTTCCGGAAGTCTCCTCACGATGGATTCCGGGAAACCTGAGCACTGCCCCTGTCCACGCTTGAATTATTTACTCTGCTTCTTAATCATGTCGATCGACGAACATGTCAAGTCGTCAGAAAAAAAAACGCCAATATTTTTTGCACGTGGCAGTGCCCACGCAGCAAAGGTGCTGTTCAGCGTCACTGTGCTCAGGCTGCTCCCCACGTAGCCGTGACTGTGCTGCAGGGATGTGGGCGTCCGTCTCTTACCCTTGATCAATAATTCATACCAGAGCGACGCAGTGACCCTGCACGTCCTGTCAATCAGAGAGTCTGCCCACCCAAACAACTGGAAAATACTGATTATGACTGGAATTTAAAATTTCCCAGTTCCCCTCAGCCAAATTGGATTCCCAAATAGGGAACCGGCTTGGTGTGTCAGGTTGTGTTACTGACAGAGACCAGCAACTCTCCCGCTTTGTGTGTGTGTGTGTGTGTGTGGTGTATATATTACAGGATAAAAACCTGTAAAAATCTTTGACTGCCATAAAGAAACTAAAAATTCCAAAAGTCTTGTAGCTGTTACCTATAGTTAATTTTGGGACTGGGTAGGGGTTAAGGTTCTCATAGTTGGGATTAGGGTTTTTCCCAAAGAAATTAATGGAGAGACCCCATAAAGACATGAATATAAACATGGGCTTTTGTATGTATGTGTGCGTGTGTGTGTGTGTGTGTGTGTGTGTGTGTGTGTGTGTGTGTGTGTGTGTGTGTGTGTGTGTGCGCCGGTGCCCCTACACCTGCAGCCGGGAGGGCAAATCATGCCGTGCGGTAAATGCAGCACACAGATCAGGGCCCCTGCTGATCCCCGCTGACTGACAGTGCTCATCCTGGACAAATCCCAGATGAAACACTAATGATTACAAAATGCCTCTTGGCTCCAGCAGACCCACCTCACCTGTGCGGCTGTGTGGCCTCCTAGAGAGGGCTGGGCTCGCCAGCCGCACGCGTGCCGGACCCCCCTCTGCAGGAGACGCAGCTCTCAGTGCATGGAGACGCATGTTTTCTAATTAAAATGAAGTGTCGCATCATTCCCCAGCATGAAAGGCCCATTGTTACAATCTCCGTGTCTTCCTGCATATGATATTAAAAAATACTTGTAACTCAATAGGATCTGAGAGCGATAACATCTAAATTCAGAGCCTGGCTGTATGAGCCCCCACCACACCGTACGTATATAAATGACAAGCGGTGTTCAGGAGGCAGCTAGAGCGCCTAGATCGGCAGATAATATTCACGCAAATAAAAAAAAAATCATTCCTGAACCTTAAATTACATTTTCAGCTCCAAAAATATGTCCCCCCCCCCCCCCCGCTCCCCACCCCTCAGGACCTTTTCAATTCATGGAAAAGGTGACACGGTGAACACTGTCTGTTAGCTAATCGGTGACTCTGTACCTGGGCTGCAGCGCCATGGCAACGGCAGGCCTGCCCACCTCTCCCGGCCTGTTTATAAGCCGTAACATGAGCTGCCTCTCCGCTGTCGCGTACCCTTTCACACGACAATCACTTTTGAATTTGTTCCCCGAATCCGCTGAATGCCTGTGAGGACTTAGGGGTGTGGACTGGGCTATTATGGGGGGAAAAAATGACACAAATTACTCCTCCTTTTTTATTTAGGTTGGTACGCTCCTGTTTTCAGGGGCGGGAATGTATGGAGCAAACCAATTGTCCTTCTTGCTGAGGTTCTCTCCGGCAGAGTCCGTAATCCAGCCAGGTTAGCGTAAATGTGACCTTGCCACTCTTTTGGTTTCAGCAGCCTAGACACCTGCAGAGCACTTCAGAGCCCCACCTGAGGCTAAGCGGCTAACGTCGCACTCCCTGCTGCTCGTACTTCCTGGTTTACTTAGCAGCTGTGGACTTATTTCAGGTGGGTGTTTGGACACCTGAACTGCTCTGGCAGCTTGGCATGGTTTTTGGTAGTTATGGACTCCTGTAAAAGTGGTGAGTCATTCAGATTAATTCATACCAGCTGCAACTAGCTGAATACCCCATCAGTGTAGTCCAGTTCATATCTGCTGGGTCCAGGTCATGAGGTGTAATGGTTTTAGGTAATTTCACTACACCAGATGACCCTAGTGTGTGACGCATGACAACTCTCCTCCACCACTGCGTACGCTGGTGACCCTGCAGAAGATCTCAGCTTATAGCCTCTTTCGGTTGTGACATCAACCCAAAACTTCAAACTTCACACCAAGAGAAGCGAACCCTGACTGTCAGGCATCCAGTTACGCTTCTGCTGCAGGGCAGTTACGCTTCTGCTGCAGGGCAGTTACGCTGCATCGAAAGTTAGTCATGGAAAAGTGAAGCGATGCTGCAGTCTGTCCCCAAAGCGCAGCTGGCGGTGCAAGTGGAGCGTCCTCCTGCCTCGTCACCCTGCTTTCGATCTCCCGGGGAGGCGCCCATCGCATTAATGTCCCTTGGTGTCACGCAGCCGGGCTCATCTGCAGCTCCACTGGCTCGCCCCGCAGTGGCAGCTGTTAGCCTGGGTAATTCAATTTGGCATTTTACCCCCGGAAAGGGCCCTTCTCCATCAGCCAGGACCGTACGCGGTGCCTTGTAGGTTGGCTGAAAGACTCCCCATGACATTAACACATTTCAGAGAGCATTACGATTTGAAAAGAGATTTGTCTAGACAAAGACCTGGTTTATTTGTAGTTTAAGCATCATTTCCTGTCTGCCGCCCCCCCCCCCCCCCCCCCCCCACAACTCCTACACAAGCTCTATGCCTGGCAAGCTGACAGGTAAGAGGATTTCAATTAGTTTACCGCTGAATGCACTCACAAACGTGATTAATGAAGGCAATTAGTCTTTGTCATGTCTTCTCATTCTGCTCTGTAAATCACGGGGTGGCCACTCACCAACGTTAAACGTAAATTACATCACCTCGCTCTCTCTCTCTCTCTCTGTTTTTATGAGTTTTCCACTTCTTTGTGAAGCGAGATTAAAAAACACGCTCAGCCATAGAAACGTGAGATGCCCTCCTCTCCAGGGTTGACACACAGTGCAGCGTGTCAGTCATCGAAGTTAAAGACTGGAGGGTTTCCTGCCCTTTTCCTGATGAACTCGCAGGTTCACGTTCATTTAGATGCCATTTTAATGAGCGGTTTCTCGTATTTTGTATGCATGTTTGTGCTTGACTCCTTGCCAAAAAACACAGTGCTTATGTTTGTCACCTTGTGGCGTGAGGCGCTGAACATAGTTTGCACACGCTTAATAAATGACACAAGTACTGCATGTGAATCCTGTCAGGAAATATATTACCTACAATAGGCTCTAAGTGCTCAATCGTGATTGTAAAGGCCAGTCTCTGATTTACAGTAAAGAGGTCTCTTGTCTTACAAACACAAAAAATTCCATATTTACTGAAACACCACAATCTGTCCATATCTACTAAAATTTTACAGCCTGTCCATATTTACTGTAATGCCATGACCTGTCTATTTACTGGAGTGTCAAATATTTACTGAAATGCTCTGCTCTACCTATGTCCCAAATCATTACTGGATCATGTTTATTCCTACTGAATTGTCATACATCAGTCTACTTGAACATAATTGTTTAGGGGTTTTGTGGATTGTATCTATGCTGAATTGTTTTGTGTATTTCTGTGGTTTATTTGTAATCAAGGAGTTGCTGTGGTCTGTCTGTAAATACTGAGTTATGTTTTGGGCTAGATGTTTTTATGTATTGAAAGAATATACATCTGTCTATAAGTACAGGTTAACTGTTTACTGAACTGTTACAGGATTCTCTGTGTTTCCACATGTGTTGAATTGTAAATACAGGAGGAATCAGTAAAGAATGTGTTTTCAACAAAAGGTATTTGTGTTACTTTGCAGAAATCAGTTTTGCATTTACTCATTTATGCAGCACAAGCCAGTAAAAACCTGTTTAGGTTTCTGAGCCGAATGAACAAATCGCAAACCCACTGAATAATCAGGGCTTGCTCTCCTGCTTCTGCGTCTCGGTGATCTTCAGTCTTCAAGATTAGGCAGAATGCCAGTTAGCAGTGTGTGTGTGTGTGTGGGTCCCCACAATGTGATAAAAACCTGTTACTTAGATGCTGTGGGGATCATTTTTTCAGTCCCCACAAGGGGAAAGTCTATTTTATAAAAATAGAAAAAATAGAAAAAATAGAAAAAAATTTAAAATGGCAAAAGTCTTGTATTTTATTTGGTTACTCATGGTGAAGGTTAGGGCTGGGGTGGGGTTGAGGTTGTCACTGTTGGGACATTTCCCATAGAAATGAATGGAAAGTTAATTAGCTCTTTGTCTTCAAACCTAAAAGGAATGGACTCTAACTCCTAGTAGAATCTGAGTTGGACCAGAAGACACACAGACTCATTAATAGATGCTGCAGAAAATTGTGTGATTATTATTAACAATAATCAAAAGTTCGGTGAACTCTCTCTTCTTCAAATCAGACCCCAAGTATGACCTTAGAGTGAAGCCCTAGTGCGTTGTGTGGGTTACATGTCCCCAGTTGCTTGTGTTTGTTGCCAAAGTGAGACTTTTCAGGAGGTCTGTGTATGATGGCAGGATCTGCGAGCTTTACCCCTTTTCCCAATTTCCTCAGGGACGAGGCGTCGAGCTGGGGGGGTCAGGAGGAGGACGGCGCTGCCCCTTTTGATGAGTCTGAGGAGTTTGGCTCCCGCTCCTCATCGCCTCAGGAGGACAGTTGTCGGAGGGGCGCATCTCCTGTCCGCTCCAACAGCCTTGTTTTTTCTCTCCTTGGAAGAAATTCCTGGTGCTCCCCCCCCTACCTTTTAGTTGCCAGGACTTGTGAGGAGCCGCTGTTTACTTCCTGAGTCGGACTAAATGGAAGCTCACTTGTCAAGCTGTCATGTTGCAGGATGGCCTGACCTGAGGCCGCGGAGACGTGCCTCATCTGCGCGAGCGGCCCTCTCACACGGCCTTCTGGAACAATCCGTAACCGGAGACGGGCCGCGGACCGCTGACGTGGGGGGGGGGGCTGAACACCCCTCCGCTCCTCGCTCCTTTCCTCCTCCTTCCCCTTTGTCACGCAGCCAGCACCTGAGCGTCCACAGCTTTGTCACCCCGTAACACTTTGATATTTTTCCCAGGCTTCAAAAGAGTACAGCAACAATGCAGTGACTCGAGGGCATGCAGGGGTGCCCCCCGCCCCGCCATCCCTGGGTTTTTGTGGTTTTCCTGGCGGCATGTTCGTTGCCCCAGGATACGTTCTGGTTTGCACAGGTTCGGAATTAGCACAGCGGGTAAAGCAGAGGGCACACGGGAAACAGACACTGGGGCGGGGTGACGCAGAATACCATCCAGCCACTCTGCCAGTGATCCAGGGCAGATTAAGCAGGTATGCAGGTCATGGATAGCACTTAAATTATTCCCCGATTAAGTTCATGCAGCAAAGGTAAATGAGACGATATTCCACAGCAGATTACCCTTATCACTGCTTGCAATTTTATTTTGTATTAGATTTGAGTTTTTTTGTTTAATTATAAATGCAATATGTTTTCAAAGCGGCACGAGGCGACTCGCCGGGTTCTGCTGAGGCCTCATAGTCAGCACCGGAACCGCGGGCGTCTGGGTCACCGACACCGTGACGTTAATCTGCATCTCCTGAGGAAGGGCGCTAAACCCGAAGAAAGCACCTGAGTGACGAGGAACCACGACTGCGAGTCGAAACTCACCCACAGGGAGAGATGGACACTTAACAGAACGGTTGCCAAACACCATCAAAGCACGACCTCAAAAACGACCGCGGAACTGAATCGGTACCTCTGTCATCCGGCCTCTATGTCATGAACTATGCTTCCGGAAGGCTCTCAACGTTGCAGTTTCTGCAGAATTGAAAGTCTTTTTGGGTTCTGGCTTTGTTAGAAGTTGTCGTGTAGCTCCTGCTCCCCATACTATGTAGACTTGTACCTTCATTGGAAACTCACCCTGACCACACTTTTGCCTAGTCGATGCCTCGACAACATGTTTGTTTGTAATCTGCAGTTTGCTTCACTTGTAGGAAGCTTTGGACAAAAGCGCCTGTTAAATAAAGTAAATGTAAATGTGAATGTGAGCTTCACAGCGCTAGTCTTTACGACAGGGCTGCGGTTCTGAAAGGCCTCGTTTCCACGGCTGGCTGCATGGAGCACGAATCCTGTACCCTGAGCCAGTGGAGAAAGAGTAATATCTGATGAGTTATCTTCCAAGCCTTCTCCCCACATCCGCTCGCTTTTGGGAAAAGCCAAAGGCTGCGTTCAGCCCACGGTGTCTGCTGCTAGGGGCAGGCGTCCCACGGGCTCCATAATGTGCAGCGATGGCTCTGCATGGTCATATAACAGCCAAGGATTATGGGGCTGTTTTACAGGGCCAGGTGCTCCCGATGGTACAAATACTGCTCCCTCATGATGTTCCCATATTTCAAGATGATAATGTCCCCATGCACACCGCTAAACAAACTCATGAACGCCGCGATGAAGTCAAGCAGGTCTAGACATCTGAGAACCTTCATGGATTGTTCTCCAGAACGGAGCGTTGGAGATTTCCTCCTCCTTCGCCCCTGCCGAAACTGGAAAGATCTCTTCTTGATAAATCGTCCGGTATCCTGCGACACACAGACGTGCATGAAAGCTTCTTGAGGTAGACAGGAGGTATTCTGCAGCCAGATGGTGCTCCTGCCTTGTCAGTTTCATGATAATAACGCTTCATTTCCATTACTGTTTTTATTTTTGATGGCGTATAACTGAGGCTAATTGCCCTCCACACGGTGCCCTGAGTACAGATGTGTTTCACGTTCTCGGAAAACACGGGTACCCACGGCTGGAGCTCGATATTATTTAAGACCCACATCTGAGGTAATGGCCAAGTCCCCCCCCCTCCCCCCCCTCCCCAAGCGGTGCTGTCGGGGTGCAGGGGGAGGGGGGCTGGAAATTGTGATACTGCTACAGAGCAACGTGCTGTGAAACACGGCAAGCGTGACCATTCTTGGTGTGGTTTTGCGAGCGGTTAGACCCTGGGGTTAACATCAGCCAATCCAGCACACATCACTCAGGTAGCACCTGGGCTCCACGAGATCTGATTCTGGGAGCCCGGGAGGGCAGCCTCAAGACGGGAGTAGCTCCACCATCTTACAGGGCCTGTAAGTAACACTGGGCCCAATAATTCCCATTAAAATGATGCTGTGGGAAGGCTGGGCGTGTCGCGTGTCTAACTGTCAGCGTGTCCTCAAACCCGTGCCTTTTTCAGCCTGTGTTTCCGTGTCCCGGGGAAATAAAAACACAACTCTGATAATATATATTTATCAGCTGTGAGACCAGTGCTGAGTAAGGTCCCTGATTGGAGATGGCGAGTGAGAGGGCGTGGCCTGGATCACGGTGTCAGATCCCTCGCCGTGTTTTGACATGGTCTCTCGAGTGCATCCTTTCAAGTCTTTTTCTCTTTTTTTTTCTTTCCGTGTGAAGTAGGACGATATTTGTTCAAACCCCCTGAAAGCGCTGACCTTTACCCTCCGTGGTCTTTTGTCTCCCTGTCACTCAAACATGCCTGAAACAATACAGCCCCTAATTGCGGCTGATTGCCGGGGTCTGCTCGGCAGGTTTGTCCTGCTGCTAGCTTCTCCATGAAACTGCCAAGCAGAAGGAGAAGTTTTACGGTGTCGGCAGCTGGCTGTTTTAATCAGAATTAGTCTGCTTGCAGTGCATGATGTCATAAATTCACGCTGAATGTTTTTCTCTTGATAATGCACCGGTTGCTTTACAGCGAGTCGCATGAGAAGGTAGCTCTGTCGTGTTGTGAGAATTAACTGCGATCCACGTTGATTTTTTTTCACTTAGGTGTCGATTCGTGGGCATCAAGCAGGTCTGATCTTTTCAGGTACACTGGGGGAGAAGCTGGAGAGATGTGGACATGAGCGGTTTTGTTTTTGATAGAGACCAAGGAGGGGTGAGCGTTCGGCTAAAATAGTGTCGCCGGCCATCGGAGTGGCTGTTTGCTCGCGGCAGAAACGGCGAGCAAATTGGCCAATAATGGCGTCATTTAATTACCCAAAGTGCTGCCTCTCCAGGGTCAAAAGAAAGCTCCGGAAAAGAGACACATACTGTACAGTAAGTCATGTAAATAACTCTGTGAAACTCAGATAAACGCTGTATTATTTTGTGTGACTAATTTACTGCAGCCTGTGACACCGACGCAAACCTCCCCGACAGAAGTGGTCTCGCCGCCTTCCTTGCCTTTCTGATCTTCCGTGATGAATCTGGCTGTCGGGCTGCAGGACCGGATAGCGCCACTCAACAGGACCTCCATTTGTATCTCTAGGTCTCCATGTGTCATGGACCACAGATGAAAGAGTCTTTCAAGGGAAACATGGCGAACCCCTCTTCCAGTGGGACCCAGGGATGTGGGAATCAGAGCCGTCTCCCGTGACGTCCCCAGGGCCGATGGGCGGAGGCCTGTGCACAGGTGGAAACGCAGAACCCCGGTGGTTCTGGCCCGAAACCGAACTTCAGATGAGTCCGATATTGTTAATACCACTGGTCTCTCCCAAGCTGGATGCCTTGGACCCAACAACGTCCTGGGTCTCTGATCACAGACACACCTTTCTTTGTCTCACAAGGCTTCAAAATGGAGGTGCCATCCAGCTGTTGTGAGAAATAGCTCTTGGTTACATTTTTATATAGCAACAGCACATGTCAGACCCCCCCCCAAAAAAAATGTAAGTGCACATGTTAGGGGGTGTAATGGAGAAGGCCACGGCGTGCTTCAGATGCAGAGGCGTCAGAGGGTGTGTCAAACAGGCACGCCGGACCTCTGCAAAGGGCCTGCGTTTATAGCGCAGTGCGTCATCTTAAAGTCAGGGCAACGGTGGCGTGAAACAATACAAGGCAGCCGCTTTGTGTGCTCGCAGGCCGGAGAGATTCTCTTACACCCCCAGGGCTGGGATGCCTCTCCGGTTATTATCAGTCTGACAAGCGAGGCAAAGGAAAGGGAAAAAAAAGCTGGAGGAGTTATAGTGCGGCTGCTATGTGCTGTGTCCCCCCCCCCCGCGCGAGTTCCCGCTCACCTGTGAGCGCCCCCCCCCCCCGCCCACCCCTCACGCTGTATGGCCACGCTGGGCCATTTGAATCAGAGCAGATTCACTCCGAGGGCAAGTCTCTGAAGAGAGGTGACTAATTTCACCTCATTTTTTTTAGATGCCCCCCCCCCCCCCCAAGCACCGTGGGTCAGCCTGAGGAGCTTTCAGCTCTTTGAACTTGTTTTTCTTACCCCTGTCTGTCCCGTTTCAGCTGGTCATCCCTGGGGGACGTGGAGAGTCTCTCTCACACTCTGCCCACCCCCTCCCCCGCCCTTGCCCCCCCGTGCGCGTACAGTCTGCGGTGCCACACGGTGTCATTCCTACGGCCCTCTGGCAGATTTACTGCGCCCTGCCCCGCTGAGCTGGGCCGCCCTGCCCCGCTCTCGGCCCGGCGAAGAGGGCTGATGTCTCTCCCGTCGCCGTCGCCAGCTTTTATGATGGAAACCGATACGAGTGTGTGATAGAGTTTCGGGATAAATTATTCACGCTGCCTGCTCCCTCTGCCCACTCCCTGGATGGCCATCATTCCTCTATGCTGTCGCTGTTCTCCCATCTCATTTGCTCCACGGTTAAGATCACAGACACGCACACGTACAATTACTCAGACTCACAAGTCCATACCCCTGTTACAGTGATGTGAGGGGGGGGGCTGAAATTAGCCAGGGGGCCCTGAGACAGGAGGTGCCAGCATGCCACGCACGGGCCCCGATGATTTATTGCTCATTCCCTATAATATTTCCCAATTCCTGGCCGGGCAAGCATCTGCAGAGAGAGATCCCACATGGAGAAGAAACGCCGCTGTGGACAGATCCAGCGACAGCGTCCCCAAGAGGAAGCGAGTAATGAAAAGAAAATAAGTCCTCCCCTGTTTAATAGCTGTGGAAGCCATGAGGAATGGTCCCTGTAACAGGCCCAGCCACTTCGCGTGGGCGAATAACTTTCACATTACGCCGCATGTCTGGTAAGACGCTTTCGAAACGCAGAAGCCAATCGGATTGTCTGCTATTGCCATTCCCAATACTCTGCGAGCCACCGACCCAGTCAGGTCCAGTCAGGGCCACAGTCTGGCCCGGTCCTTCACAAGCCGAACCACCCACGCCGGACCTTGTGTCCAGGACCTGGATTTGAACATTCCTCCTTAAAACAAACAGTGGAGGAGTGCAGACGTTCTGGACGGGGCAGATAATTGATGAGTCTAGCCGAGCGATACCTGAAATAACAGAGCGGCCCTTTAATGTGGCTGAGCCACTGGGACGTCCGTCCTCAGGCTGGACACTCGTGTGTGTGGGAGCCCAAGAAGCCAGACACGAATCAGGACTGTAGTCCTGGACTTTGCATATTAGAGCCTAGCAGAGCTCCAAGGATGTGGGCCCAGTATACTGGTGCCTGGGGACGGCAGCCTGCTCTGGGGTCACCAAGTACAGTGGTAAAGTACTGGGCCAGGCCCCGCCCACCCCACCCATGCTGCCGGCCTGGTTGTAGCGAGTGAAAAGAGGCAGGGCTCGTTTGTTAGTGACGTCCTGTTTTGCAGGCTGGATCCCGAGAGAGGCTAATGACATTGCCTGTCACCTGAGCCCTGTGAGATAGCACTGACATGGCTTGACTTCCAAAAGGACACATGATTTACTGGAGGCGTGTAAGAATAAGTTCAGCCCTGGTACCGAAAGGCTTGTCCTTGGAGTTTCTTAAAGTTTAACGCGCTTCTGGGGGGGGGGGGGGTCCTTCACCTTAGCACCCTAAGTAAACGTGCAGCTGTATAAATAGATACAAAGCTGTAGGAAGCTGTGGAAGGTGTGTCTGACAAGTAGGCAGCCAATCAGCAAAAGTCTCACACACGCTCAGACCACGTCTACACACATACCCACACACACACACACACAGACTCAGATCACATGTCTACACATACGCTCACACACACACACCACACGCACACACACCCCCCCAGCAGATGGCCCATTAATATACCTGTCTGTAGCCAAAGTCTCCCCAAGTCTTCGACCTTGCAGGACTGACTTCGGTCGTCCTGTGAAGGTCCTGAACCACATTACCAGAGCTCTACACCAACCAGCAGCGTGATACCAGGATACTCCACTCCCTGTTCCTGCCACGTTCCCAGTGGCTGAAACCCGACATCCCCCTAGGGCTGCGGAGGGAAACGTGCGAGGGTCCGTGTGGGTCAGCGCCAGCCCACGGAGGCTCCGCAGCAGGGGATAAATCAGGGGTAAGTCCGTCACACCGCCCCCCCCCACCCCCCCCCCGCCAAACTGCACCTTCAGGTGCCGGGGATTTCTGTCTGCGATCGGACATGATGGAGTGAGCGATTCCTCCGATATCTCATTACTGTTTGTTCACTGCCTGCCTATGAAGTTTCGCTTTCAGGAGACAGATGGGGGAGGGGGGGGGGCATCATACCACATACGCGTACTTTACAAATGGACGCACCTTGAGAAAGTCTGGACCATCTTCATGCCACAGTGGTCATGTGTGAATGTACATCATGTGACACGATCTACAAAATACACGTCCAAACCAGAAACATATAGGAACGATGCAGACACACTCACACACGGAAAACAGCAGCTGGATGCAGCTAGAGACTAACAATAAGCACCACACCACACCGGGCCCAGATCCTGATGTACACGGTACGTGGTCATGTGACGCAATGATCACATGACGGCACCGTCAATGTGCCCCACGGCAGCATTGTATCAGGATCGTCACTCCACAGCGGGGGCTTCCTAATATTTTAAAGTCGACAGATGTTATGAAAGTTAAGTCAACTAAGTGTGGATGACATCATTAACACTTGTATAATACAACTTCCATTTAAATGCGAAAGAAGATGAGTTGAAATGTACAACAAAAACCCACGCAAGATGCAGCCTGTTAGTCTACTCCTTGCTGTCATAAGGTGCTTTAAATAAGCACATCATTTAACGCAGAGCTTCACTGTTACCCCAAAGCAATGGATGATAAACAAGTCGTTCTGCTAATTGTTTGTTAGGTATTGGGGGAATCAATTGCGGTCTAAACAGGATTCAGCCTTTTATTTATATTTTATTTATGCAACTAATGACATGTTTATAATTCATTATTAAATCTTATTAAATCAGGCCAGCAGATCGATCTTTCCTGTTACACAGAATAAAAGACGTAAGCAGAAACATAAGTAGATGCAGGTTAAAAAGTATTCATCAATTCAATAAATGTAATTGAAACACAAAAATAATTCCATCGGCTCAACTTTTCCTCCGCTACTTCTCTCTCTTTTCTACGTAAGTGGTATTCTCTGAGATGTCCCTGTTGTATAGTGTTATAATCACGTGATCAAGGCTTAAAGCATCATCGCAGATCAGTAAAGTCGACTAGTCGACTAGTCTTTTCCGTCTCTGTTTAAGACATGCGTATCTGTATACGGACATGCCTGGCCACTGTGGGTACCATCACAAGAGTGTTTGTTGTCTATAACTCTTTCAGTGCCTTCATAATCCCACAGATGAGAGTGTCCCTTTGAGTTCTAAATCTCCACACTAGTAACTCCAGGCATTTTTTTTTTTTTAAATAAATGGCTCTGTGTGGTTATAATTTACTGAGTGTGTGTTTTTGTTTGTGATGCCTCAGTGTTCTTGAGCAAAATGTGAACTGCGTAAGGTAAACTGGATGAATTTGTGTCACCACTGCGGGGTTGCTGGCTGCGCTTACAGCATCCTACCTACGCTGGTGCCCGGCCTGTGCTGTGAGGCCATTTGAGCTATTTTGTGGATTTATGTGTGCGTGTTTTAGTCGGTGTGTGCGTGACAGTGTTTGTGTCTGTGTTGTATTTGGTATCAGCCCAGTGGACTGTCGTCCCATCCAGGGTGCATCCCTAGGCCCCACCCCCAACAAGCCTGACCAAGTCAAACAGCTAGAAGATGGATAGTTTGGTAACGGAAACTAAAACCAGCGCCATACAAACACTATCAGAAACTCCATTTTCTAGGTAACGAGAAATATTAGACGACAAGATGCAGGAATTTTACTGAGCAGCAGTTTATCTGCACCGACCTGGAACCTGGAATCATGGGAAGTGAAACTATGAAACTATGCAGCCTGGGAACATGTATAACTGAGTCTGAAGGCCTTATCTTGAGCTTTGACTCTAAACCCTATCTTAAGCTCAACCCCACAGCATGGTGATGAGGCCAAATCACACACTCCAGTCTCTACAACATAATCGAATTATTACTGGGCACATTATACCTCTTACCATCTGCCCCATCTCTCTATCCGCCCCCCCCCCCCCCCATAATCCACCCCACCTCTTTATTTGGAATTGGATCAGTTTTCCGTGGATATACAGTATCTTTGGTCCCTGATGTAAGATGTTCCTTTTCACAAGCAGATAAGGAGCACAGGGCGTTTACCCACAATCCGCTCCCGACACCCAACTCATGCCGAGCCCCCCCAGCCCCTGAAGACCCCGGGATCCAGAAGAGATCCAAAGATCTGAATCAATGACAGGGAAACGGTGCTTTGTACGACCTGGCAGATTTGTATTTACTGTGTGGGTGTTTTTGTGTGCCTGTTACTCTGTGTCTGATTCCTGCATCCTCAGACCCCGTAACGGAGGAGGTCACAAGCCATTGGCTGGTCTCTCTCCAGGCGCAGTCATGACTTCTGCGATATTTACATGTTTACTCTCACAATTGTCCATCTTCTTGTTTCTGGAACAATCAGCAATGCTTTAAAAAGAAACACAGAAAATGGCTTGAACAGCTTAAATTTCAGCACAGGAAGCTGTTCCTGATTATCTACAGTGCAACAGATAGCTTCCCTCCGAACGCTCGTTTCTGTTCTTTAGACGCAGAGTCATCCTTCACAAGTGCGATGTTTTACCCTGTCTGTGCGCAGTTTTCACTGCGGTTTCCTCAACATGGGGAGTGCAGCTCAGCCCCAATTTCGCTGTCTGCAGCCACAGTTCCTTGAGGTCAAAAATCTAAAATTCAGTAACGTGTGACATGCCAGTGAATGGTTGCTGGACCACGAGCATCTTCACAGAGAGGAAAAAAGAGTCTTTATTTGGCCCGAAAGTGTATTTTTCCCCACATTTTCATAATGGAAGCCAGGACAGCTGAAGGTCCATCAAGTGCCCATCAAAGTGCAGATGTGCAGAGGTTGGACCACATTAGAGGCCGACAAAGTTGCAGTGCAAGACAAGTAACAAACATTTCTTCAACTAATCCTCCGCTTATAAAGGCAGTTCTTTTTTTCACGCCAGCAAATGTTGCATTTACGTGACACAGAAAATAAATGCAACTGGGTTTCACTGCGTTATTTTCATAAATATTTACCTTAGCGGGGAGCACGTCCGTCAAAAAGAGAGGAGAAAATAAACAGCGTGGGAAGGTGGTGGTGGTGGTGGGGGGGGGGGGGGGTCTCACTCGCAGTGCAGAATGAAGAAAAAATCAATCTTTTAGCAAATGAAAAGTCAGCTCAGAGAAGGGATTAGGCCTGTGACTCTGGCACATGAAGAATGCAGGAACGTAAGTCAGAAGGAAGGGCTGCGAGGTCCCTGAAGATGTGGCAGCAGACCGGGGGGGGGGGGGAGGGGATGGGGGGGGTTGCAAGGGCCACGGAGAGTCAGCTAATGTTTCCTTGAACCGGAAGTTTCCCCTCCCCCGGTGAGAAGCTTTTCCTGAAAAATAAAGAAACCATTAGAAAGATGACAGCTATTCAGCCAGTGGGGGGGGGGGGGGGGGGGCAACCACACAGTCTTGGCTGATATGTAAACAGCAACCGTCTCCCACCAAGTGGAGCAAGATTTCGGTATGTCACCAAAACAGTGTTTTGGGGCCGAAATAGTGAACACAGTAAGCAAGGGGGGACCAGTTGGAAAATGACCACAGTAAAGCACAGCTATGTGGCAATGACTACTGTCAAAAATGGTTAAGTGAAAATGACCACTGTCAGGGACGGTTATGTGAAAATGACCGCTGTCAGGGACGGTTATGTGAAAATGACCGCTGTCGGGGACGGTTATGTGAAAATGACCGCTGTCGGGGACGGTTATGTGAAAATGACCACTGTCAGGGACGGTTATGTGAAAATGACCGCTGTCAGGGACGGTTATGTGAAAATGACCGCTGTCAGAGATGGTTATGTGAAAATGACCGCTGTCAGAGATGGTTATGTGAAAATGACCGCTGTCAGGGACGGTTATGTGAAAATGACCGCTGTCAGGGATGGTTATGTGAAAATGACCGCTGTCAGGGACGGTTATGTGAAAATGACCGCTGTCAGGGACGGTTATGTGAAAATGACCGCTGTCAGAGATGGTTATGTGGCAGTGACCGCTGTCAGAGACGGTTATGTGAAAATGACCGCTGTCAGAGACGGTTATGTGAAAATGACCGCTGTCAGGGATGGTTATGTGAAAATGACCGCTGTCAGGGACGGTTATGTGAAAATGACCGCTGTCAGGGATGGTTATGTGAAAATGACCGCTGTCAGAGATGGTTATGTGAAAATGACCGCTGTCAGGGACGGTTATGTGAAAATGACCGCTGTCAGAGACGGTTATGTGAAAATGACCGCTGTCAGGGATGGTTATGTGAAAATGACCGCTGTCAGGGACGGTTATGTGAAAATGACCGCTGTCAGGGACGGTTATGTGAAAATGACCGCTGTCAGGGATGGTTATGTGAAAATGACCGCTGTCAGGGACGGTTATGTGAAAATGACCGCTGTCAGGGATGGTTATGTGAAAATGACCGCTGTCAGAGATGGTTGTGTGAAAATGACCGCTGTCAGGGACGGTTATGTGAAAATGACCGCTGTCAGAGACGTTTATGTGAAAATGACCGCTGTCAGGGATGGTTATGTGAAAATGACCGCTGTCAGGGACGGTTATGTGAAAATGACCGCTGTCAGGGACGGTTATGTGAAAATGACCGCTGTCAAAGACAGTCATGTGAAAATGACCGCTGTCAGGGACGGTTATGTGAACATGACCACTGTCAAAGACGGTTATGTGAAAATGACCGCTGTCAGGGACGGTTATGTGAAAATGACCGCTGTCAGGGATGGTTATGTGAAAATGACCGCTGTCAGAGACGGTTATGTGAAAATGACCGCTGTCAGGGATGGTTATGTGAAAATGACTGCTGTCAGAGACGGTTATGTGAAAATGACCGCTGTCAGGGACGGTTATGTGAAAATGACCGCTGTCAGGGATGGTTATGTGAAAATGACCGCTGTCAGGGACGGTTATGTGAAAATGACCGCTGTCAGGGACGGTTATGTGAAAATGACCGCTGTCAGGGACGGTTATGTGAAAATGACCGCTGTCAGGGATGGTTATGTGAAAATGACTGCTGTCAGAGACGGTTATGTGAAAATGACCGCTGTCAGGGACGGTTATGTGAAAATGACCGCTGTCAGGGATGGTTATGTGAAAATGACTGCTGTCAGGGACGGTTATGTGAAAATGACCGCTGTCAAAGACGGTTATGTGAAAATGACCGCTGTCAGGGACAGTTATGTGAACATGACCACTGTCAAAGACGGTTATGTGAAAATGACCGCTGTCAGGGACGGTTATGTGAAAATGACCGCTGTCAGAGACGGTTATGTGAAAATGACCGCTGTCAGGGACGGTTATGTGAAAATGACCGCTGTCAGAGACGGTTATGTGAAAATGACCGCTGTCAGGGACGGTTATGTGAAAATGACCGCTGTCAGGGACGGTTATGTGAAAATGACCGCTGTCAGGGATGGTTATGTGAAAATGACTGCTGTCAGAGACGGTTATGTGAAAATGACCGCTGTCAGGGATGGTTATGTGAAAATGACCGCTGTCAGAGACGGTTATGTGAAAATGACCGCTGTCAGGGACGGTTATGTGAAAATGACCGCTGTCAGAGACGGTTATGTGAAAATGACCGCTGTCAGGGACGGTTATGTGAAAATGACCGCTGTCAGGGACGGTTATGTGAAAATGACCGCTGTCAGGGATGGTTATGTGAAAATGACTGCTGTCAGAGACGGTTATGTGAAAATGACCGCTGTCAGGGACGGTTATGTGAAAATGACCGCTGTCAGGGATGGTTATGTGAAAATGACCGCTGTCAGGGACGGTTATGTGAAAATGACCACTGTCAGGGACGGTTATGTGAAAATGACCGCTGTCAGAGACGGTTATGTGAAAATGACCGCTGACAGGGATGGTTATGTGAAAAAGACCTGGCGCTGCTCACCGTCATTTTTCACCCTGCACCCTAGGGATGGGGGGTGGGTTGGGGTGACAGGCAGGTGAGGCAGCAGGGCGTCGTTCCTCAGGCAGGCTCACCATCGCTGGAGAGAGCATTCGGGGGGGGGGGGGGTGACCATTAACACGGGTGTAGTTAATGGAAGCAGATGTCACGGCCACATCCAGGTGCTGCTCCTCTGTTGTCACGAGATTGGGGGGGCAGGGATCCACACCTGCTCCCGCTTACTCATCAAGATGAATGTGACCACAGAGGTGAGACATGCAAGATGGACCTGCTGTCCTGCCTAATGGAGGCTCACAGGAGACCGCCTACATCATTCACACACGTGGCCAATGACGTCTCACGTCACTCAGGAATGCCTTAACTGGTAGGCTCGGTTTTGAATGGTCAATACTAATAGGTATTAATCTCTTATTTCTTCTTTCTCTTTAAGAATCTTTCCGTCCGATAAACAGGGACATCATGCTGCGGTAACTGCTGTGTTTAAAGCCAGAGCAGAATATCAGCAGGAAACTCAAAAAGGAACAGACAATGTTTACTGTTTTCCTTTCTCGGTTGATTGTTGATAAAGAGTCTGTAATTGAGGTCAGGGCCACCATTAGCTTTTATGGCAGAACCACATTATTCAAATACACTGTAAAAACTTTCCTTCTGTTTACATGGTGCCATTTCCATGCCCTTACTTGCTGTTTATTGCAGATTTGAATGATTTCCCAGCACCCAAATGAGGCCTGGGTGCTGCTTAATTCTCTGGAAGTTTCTCCATCACAGAATCTGACCTCACACATCAAGGAGTCTGTGACCCCACCCTGATTCAGTCTGATACCAATGATTCAGGAGTCCGACACTTTACTTGATCTGGTCAGAATCACAGATTAAGGATTCTGAGACCTCATCCAATTTGTTTGGACGTCACAGACTAAGGCGTTTTAGACCTCAACCAATTTAGTAGGACCCCACAGACTAAGCAGTCAGAGAACTCATTTAATTTGGTCAGGCACAACAGACCAAGGAGTTGGAGAACAGCCCCCGCACCCACCCCCCACCTCACAGAGTAAGGAGTCAAAGATCTCATTCAATTTGGTCGGGGACCACAGATCTAGGAGTCAGAGACCTGACTCGATTGAGTCTGACACCACAAAACACAAGGAGTCACAGGTCACCCGACTGAGTCAGATACCTAATAAGATTTATGCATAAAAACGATTCTTCAGCGCAAATAAAAAAGTTACTGCAACGGATCATTTTTTCTTATCTCCGATAGTTAATTTCACCTCACTGCTTCATTCCATTGATAAGGTCCGTATCTGCAGACCATCCACCATCTCTCCAGCTCTGTGGGTAGTAATTTGTGCATTTATATTAGGATACACAATTTAAACAAGATGCTGCTAAATCATACCTACCAGTCGTTATTCATTTTAAGAGAAGGATTTTGAATCCAGCAAGAATTAAGGGGAATGGTGTTTAACGTAATTCATTCCATCTTTTTCTCATGCTCAGGGGCATTATAGTACATGTGTTTCAGAGCAGGGCACTGCCCAGCTTAACACCCACACATGCGCCCATAACCACATAGGAGGGGTCCGTCCTCATTACACCTTTGGTGCGCAGTGGCTGCACTGCGCGTGCCTTTCCATGCACTAGCACGGGGTCCACAGCTATATTTCCCAAGGTCTGAATTCCATCAGCAACACAAAACCAAGGTCGTCTGGGGAAAAAAAAAAATGTTGACCGCTATTTTGTTAGAAGTCATAAGGATGATCTCTGCATCTCTTCCGCACTAACTGCAACTGATCTGCGTGATTAGCGAGCTCTCACTGCACGGCCTGCGTGTCCCGTTTACGGGAGCTGAAGGCAGCAGTGGCGGCTGGGGGAAGAGTCCCACAGAGAGAAGCAGGCCCCACAGAGAGAAGCAAAGGCATGGGGCAGCGTCTCTCCAGCCTTCACCTGCATTATCATGCTGGTCTTTGGCGTCATTAAATACAGAGAAAGCAGCCATGGAGAAAGTCCCGAGGCTCCTCCTAGGAGCCCTTTATAAATAAACAACTACAAGTGACTTCGGAGAAGTTAACAGATGTCAGCACACATTCTGCTGCTGAGATTAACCTCAGATAGAACCCGCTCACCATTACCAGAGACAAATATGATTTTAACCGAAAACACATCAAACAGTTTGGGTACGGTCTTTCTGTGTAATTTTTGGATTCAAATACAATTTGGATGGAAGTAGAATTTTTCTGTGATTTGTGTGATGGGTTTGTCTGTCGTCTTCCACCTTTAGCCAAAACTTGATTTGTTCAGCGCTCGTCGTTCTTAATACAAAGAATTCTCTCCCACACAGAGGCTCTTGCCAGGCGGACGGGTCTGATGTTGGGTTCACATACTTTCACCCTAAATAGCAATGGGAAAATAAATAGGGATGATGTTTCGGGTGTGATTCCGTCCCCCAGGTACACAATGGCAGGTGTGAGAGAGACACGGACTGAGTAAAAAAGCCCCTGGGGGGGGGGTTGGTGGGGGTGAGGCTCCTTTGTGGGGCAGTGCCACTTTGTGGAAGGACACATCCCTGCTATCCATGACAAAACAAGCCTGCAGGCGGGCGCACAGGAGAATACACCCTCCATTCAACCCGGCCCAAATATTTAGGACTGTGGCCATAACCCCCCGAGCATTAAAAAAAAAAAGAATTTGATCCTGAAATAAACACAAGAGGAACAATTGTGATGTAAAATCCCGAAACTGTCCCAGCTGAAGCAGGAAATGCAGAGTCGCGTTTGTTAAGAGACGCCAGCCAGGCACTGGTAATGAAACACCCGGAGCGTTCGTGTCCATGGGTAAGACAGAGGTTAAACCCCGAAAGGCCGTAGGAAGAAATCCCACGTTCCTTCAAATGCGCTTGTATCTACGACTGAAGGAATAATAAAGTGCAAATGCAGCGTTGGATGCATCTCTAAATTCTCAGTAACTCGTACCGGATCCCTGCGATCTGTTCTGAGCTTAACTGTGACCTCAGAAACGATGTTCTTTGTATTATTCCAACGACGAGCTCTGAACAAATCAAGCTTTGGCTAAAGGTGGGAAACGACAGACAAACCCATCACACAAATCATAGAAAATTTCTGCTTCCATCCAAACGAAGAATACTGATTTTTTTGACTGATATATACAGAAATATATACATATAGAAAACAGTATTTTACGCTCTGAGATTGTCGGAACTATACGGGGATCCATTATATAGGGATGGGAAAAGTAAATCGACTCAGTAATATCACATATGAATAACTAAGGACCAATTTCCAAAATACAATCACAAAAAGTAATAAATGGTCGCGCCACATAACTATAATCTGCTGTTCACATCGCCCACAGGTAGAGGCTTGTCAGTGACGGGGGGAAAATTCATTTTCATAGGTGTCTGAGATTTTTTTTAATAAAATAAAAACCATCTAAACAATGGGACAGGCCATTCGGCCATTTTCCTCCTTCAAACCCAAATTTAACAGCAGAGTCTGCCCAGCTGTTCTTTGCAGAGGTTGGTGTTCGACCTTCTGCAGGGGGGAAGAATGTCTGTAGAACATGGCAGGTGTTCAGCGTTTAATATGTGGAGATCCTCCTCTGATGTTCTCGTACGCGGTTTTTCTCACGGAAAAACCGGTGTTTTCTGTCAAAAGCCGCTTCTGAGAAGGTCCCCATTTTCACTTCAACAGCAACTCCATGAAACCCAAAACCACTGAGAGCTACGGCTCCCTGAAAGGGAGGAGTTTACCTGCTAAAACCCTTTCATCTGGAGGGGTGCCCTGTAATCCGCAGATCTCAGCGTGAGAAGGTGGGGGGGGGTCTGTCCAGCCTCCCTGTGTTGCCAAACGGTCCAAGGGCCGAGGAACTGAGGAAATGAGGGCCAAGGGCTGAGTCTGTGCAAGGCCAAGATGAAGGGAATCCTGCTCTTTTTGGTATATCTGTTAATGACGAGCCGGTAAATTCTCACCCGCGGCGCGATTCATTCTAAGGTCTCCACGGCAACAGTGTTCAGCTCCCCTGCTTGGGGGATGACTGCCATTCTCCCCTTTCCCTGTCGTCCAGTGTTACTGCCGGCCAACGGGAGGAAGGGGATCAGCAGCAGGCCGTCCGCGAACATGTGCAGAGCCTCAGAGACGAACCGGGCTCTGCCCAGAAAACCTGACATTTGAATTCAAATGCCTTTGTGTTTTAAGTTCATGCATTATGACCAAGAATAGTCAAACCCGAGTTCCAGAGGCGTGAGCCAGCAGTGCGAACCACTGCAGCACCATACGGCCCCTGGACACTCGCTTTCCAGAATTAAAGTATACAGCCGCAAAAACTGGTATATAAAGCTGCTCTGGACTGACGCGTCAGAATAGCGAGTGTGAAGAAGGTGCTGCTCTGAACGAAGGCTGATCTCCTGCTTTCGGCATCTCCGGCAGGCGTAGTGATTAACAGTCCCTCAGGCTTCACAGGCCAGCGGCAAGGGCCCCGTTGGAAGTAGAGTTTCCAACTGGAGGTAAACAAGTGACTGGGCGAAGCTGTCTGCCAAGTTAGTCAAATACTGACAGCTCGTGATTACTGCACATGGCAACCAAATAAGA
This sequence comes from Brienomyrus brachyistius, assembly GCF_023856365.1. NCBI lineage: Eukaryota > Metazoa > Chordata > Actinopteri > Osteoglossiformes > Mormyridae > Brienomyrus > Brienomyrus brachyistius. The sequence continues at coordinate 20,163,367 of NC_064547.1, read as the reverse complement.
AAATAGCACAGATGCGGGGGTTAGAAATGAGCGAGCAGGCGAGAGGGATTTCAGAAATAGCAACCAGCTCAGTGTGGCAGCTGCATGTTTACGGAGAGACAGGTAGCCTCAAAAAAACAGAGGACCGGGTTGGCGCAATTTGTTGGGACGCTTTCGGACGACGTTCTATTTACATGCGAGTCGAACAGCATTCAAATCACGCTAAATAAACAAGGGCTTGTTTAAAAACAGACGCTGCACCCAAATTGGCACGTCGCCTTTGTTGTTTCAGATTTATTTGTATATCTTCTCGGTGGAAAAAAGCAGAGGGAGTCATCTAGGGTGGCCGACGCGCCAAGAGCGGTCAGGTGAACTTTCTGGGTTACTTGGCAACCAGAAGCAAAAAAATAAAAAAATTAAATAAAACATTTTCCTGTTTAGTCTTTGCAACAGGATTGAAGTAAATAAACGCACAGCTGACCGGTCTGACAGCATTACAGCTGCTGGCTTCGCAAAACGTGCCAAAATTAAAGATGTGGTTCAAAATCTGACCGATTGTTGTTCTACGTCTTTGTGAAACAGCAGGACACACAGGCGCAATTTTAAAAAAAGATTTAAGTGTGTTTACTCGTAAAGGCCGTCTCTGCCATTGCCTGTTGCTGCTTAGAAAGCAGCTGTGTGTTAAATATGAAAAATAGCAGGACAAGTCAGCAGTAAGTACTGAGGCTCTAATCTCAGCATGACCTTCACTGAAAGGTGGGATGGGCCCACATATCTGTTCTTCAAATTGATCTACGGCCAACCCCCACCCCTTCCATTTAACAGCCCCTCCCATCCTCACCGCAGGACCACTGGACAGCACCACTGCAAGGCAGACATTCTCTGTACAGAAAGCGGGGGGTGTGGGGCTGTTGCATTGTGGGAATTTCCTGTTCATATCACATGAACTTCACAGCAGTCTAGAGAACACTCTACAGGACATAAATGTGTAAAACGGTGTTGTGTTTCTCTGTATGTCTTGTCATTTTTGTCCATAAACATTTCTTGTATGTCTGTAAGTGAGTTCTGAGTATACCACAACCTATGTTTTGGAGATGATTTATACCATAACCTATGTTTTGGAGATGATTTATACCATGACCTGGTTTTGGTGATGATTTATACTATGAGTTATATCAGAGTAATACCATTTAGTGCTGATAAGGGGCCAGTAGAGAGTCATCACAAGTTATCACGAGAACACATGTCATGGTATAAATCATCAACAAAATGTAGGTCATGGTATAAATCATCCCCAAAACGCAGCTCATAGTATAAATCATCACCAAAACGCAGGTCATGGTATAAATCATCACCAAAACCCACATTGCGGTATAAAGAATTTCTCTTTGGGATCAATAAAGTCCCTCAAATCCAACCTAACTTCAGCCTCCCTATTCTATATAATTGCTCTTTTATCAGGCCCTAAACATATGTTACGGTATAAATCAGCCTCTCTATCCTATTGCATCTTCATGTGTCTTATGGTCTGTCCTTCCGGGCGGCCGTTCTGTGGGAGGCGTGGGACTCTGTCACGCACACAAAGCTCCCTCAGTGCGGCTCTCTGCTTCAAGAAGCCCTGTAAAGATATTATTGACCCCAAGGTTAAGTCATGTCAGGTAAGCTTCAGAGATAGCAGACAAAAGCTGCTTCTGGGGCAGGACGCGCTGGGGTGACGCGCTCTTCCGTGCCGTTCGGCTTCACTGACAGGTTCTCATAAAGCTGGGTGGCCGTCATGGAGGGTGGAGGCCAGCCAACAGAGGGGCTTTTGATAGTGGGTGGGACAGGGGCCTGGCCTAAGGAAGCAGGAGTCATTGAGGGGGGCGGAGGGGCCTCACCTCAAGATAAGGGGCAGATTGATAAATTAAAGCTCAGGTCAGCCATGTCAAGCTGCAGAAATGTGGCATGACGAAAAGCTGCTCCTTTACTTACCTTTGCTTGGAACAGTAGCGTCATGGATGTGCCGTGTCACTCCGACGTTGTGGGATCGCTCTGACTATTACGCAAAAGTTCAGCTCGCACGCTCCCAACGGAGGACAGCATCATGCACACTGGGATGGGAGCCCGGGGGCCTCATTTACGGTGTCCGCGGTTTTTCCATCTCAGTTACGACGCTTCAGGAATCTCGCAGACCTTTCGATGCTACAGCGGGCATTGGGTCGGACAGCCCTGTGAGCTCCCATGACCCCATCGTCACATGACATGTACGGCCCACTGCAAAGATCAGAGGCTAATTATTGGTGTCAAAACATTACAGAGGGACCTGAAACAGAGGGGGGAGGAAGCTGGGGTCAGATTGTTAGGGTTTAGCTAGGTGTCTCCCAGTCAGCATGAGCGTATCATTTCTGCATGGCAGTGGGAGGCAGCGAGACACCAACTGGAGTCGTGCATTTAGCCGACCGCCGTATCCCCTCACAGGAAGTGAATCCCAGCTACGCCTAGCATCCCCCAGCCCGCATGGATTCACCAGAGCCCTCTGCACCCCAGTACACCCCACTCCACGCCCACCGACTGCTATGATGTCATCCACTTCTCAGGAGGAAACACAAACAGAATCCTTGCCCCAGATTACCATTATTATGTACGCGGGACACGTAATCTGGACCACGGGGGAGATGCCTGCACAGTGTCAGAGCCATAGATAGAATTACACTTCAGGCCGAGTTACGGCATACAGATCAGAACCTGATCCGTGAGCTGGAGATGGAGCCGGAGAGTCAGCGTGGCCCAACCCGCTTCCTGGCAGCCCCGAGCCGGGCAAAGCCATTCCGACATCCCTGATTTTCTTTTTTTTTTGGGGGAAATTCTTAAGTAATTGCTTGTCTTCAGGTACGAGGTGCTCACAGGAAGTCATCAATCTTTCATGAGGCTGCTCTACCATGTCTTAATTCGGGGCCCCGGGGGCCCCTGGGGGGGGGCATACTCGCACCATTGTGCACCACGAACAAGGGGAACTTTTAATGGCGGATAAATCTGATCAGACGATAGTGGCATATAATAAAATGGTTGTGTTAGACGCTGGATGGACACTGCAGGCCCGGGGGGGGGGGGGCATGTTGCTTACTGGGCCCCACCCCTGAGAACTCCACCAAACCTGATGCTATACTGCCCCCTCCCCTGCTAATACACATCCAGCCTGGCAATTTCCACATCTAGATCTCAAAACCCCCCCAGACACACACACACACTCCCCAAGTCGACACACCTGAAAATCACTGGGGGGGGGGCGTGCCACCTGCTGTGGGCTCCTGACCCTGAGAGCCCACAATCCTGCAGTAACACTCACACACATGCCGGTGTACAAATTACATGCGTGTTTTTTTATGCAAATAATATGGTTTTAAAACAAGCTCTATGGTCAGTTTTATTCTGGGTTTTCTGGGGGTCTTCTCAATGGAGAAAGAACTCCTGTGGGGGGGTGGGGGGGGGGGGATTGCGGGGCACATCCAGGCCTCTCCAGACTGCTTCCAGTGAGAATGGGTAGCAGACAATGGGCCCTTTATCTGCCGGGCCTGTCCCAAAGTTCAGCTTTCAGGACCTTATCAAGATGGTCTGTGAGGTTAGGGAAATCCCAATCACAGGCGCGGAGAGCAGTGTGGGGGGGGGGGACTCAGAATTCACTCCATTCCCTCTCCACAGATAAGCTACTTTGTGCTTCTTTCATACTCATATACTGTACATAATTTTGAGAGATCCAACTGAGTTTGGGGGGGCATTTCATGAGGCAGCCGTGAGCCGTGTCCCCCCACCAGGAAAGGCAGGATGATCCCTCCTCTGTAAATGACAGCCAGAGAGCACTGACAGCATGACTGAGGCTCGCGGACGCCAGAAAGCACGGCCCGGGGACAGCGTCTTGTTAGCATTAGTGTTAGCATTAGCATTAGCGTTAGTGTTAGCGTTAGCATTAGTGTTAGCATTAGCGTTAGCGTTAGTGTTAGCGTTAGTGTTAGCGTTAGCGTTAGCAGGTGAAGAAGACAGCAGCACGTGATCCGGAGCAGGGGAGGGTTGGGGGAGATCGGTGGCATAATGATATGATTAAGTGTCACACGTTTCCCTTTGCAGACTATTCTGGACTAAATCACGTGTGGAAAGGTGAAATGTGTCCGGCAAGCGGCGTAATCCATTCCAGACGCACGGCTTGGGCAGGTGCAAACAATCGGAAAGGCTGTCAGTGTGGCCCTACACCGCCCATCCAGAGCCCGTCCGCCATGTCCCGAGTCAGACCAGCCCATCCAGGCACCGTTGGGCAAATTGGGTCTGATTGCACTTTCCGGTCAAGTAGCCACCAGCACCCTGATAATCACTGCCACCCCACTGCGGGTAGCCTGAAGGGGCCTGCCCCCCGCCCCCCGCCATCCTGATGGACTTTTCTTGCTCCTCCCGTCCAGCTGTGTAGAAAATGCAGGAGCACTTCTCTCTGTCTGTACCAAACCCCGTAAAAGCTCCTCACCGGAGAGCTGCACCAGCAGGAGACACACAGCACGAGGTGCAAAACGCTGGGAATGAGGCAGAACCTGCAGCTGTTTCGGGGGCTTGGTGGGCAGTGCTAGCATACAAATACACAGATCTCATTGGATACAACTGGAGGCGGCTAGTCGGGCAAACGCCAGACACCATTTGAGTTTCATAAGATCCAGCTTCGTCTGCCATGATGATAGAGGCTTGAAGAGGGTCTGGGTGGAGACGTGGGCCCCAGTGAACCCCTCAGGGATTACGTCTATCACAATGGTTTTCACCTCCCTGCTCTCCTTGCGATGTTCTTCACCTTTCTACTCTCCTCCTCTTCTTTTTCACCTCCCTGCTCTTCTCCAGATGTTCCTCACCTTTCTGCTCTGCTCCTTTTGTCTTTCACCTCCCTGCTCCCCTCTTCTTTGTCACCTCCCTGGACCCCTTCTCTTATTTTTCACCTCCCTGCTCACCTCCTGGGCTCAGTTGTCAAAGCAATCTCTACTGGGATCCTCTGTGAGTCTGCGGATTCCCTCCTGGCCTAGTCAGCTGACCCCTTCATGTGACTCTATCACCTGACCATGTCGTGTGACCTCGTCACCGGACCACCTTCTGCAGTCTTCAGTTGCTCATTATGTCATCAGAGCTGCTTTATTTCAGTCCAGCTGCCGGGTGTGAAAATGGCGTCACACATCTCTAAGAAAACACTTAGCTTACCTGGTAAGAATTGGTCCCATCTTTCCTTCCTCATGTGTGTGTTTAATTTTGGCCCAAATTCAAATTCTTGCTGGAAGGAATGAACCTGCCCTAGAAATTTCCAGAGGATTTCCACTCTGTGGCTGGTCTCGGCTCAGGTCTGTGTGTGAGGATGAAGTCCACACTCATAATGGTTTTCAAAGTTTAATGCATAACTGTCACGTGAAAAATCAATGCCAGACGTCAGCGGAGAGTATCTCCAGAACATTCTGCAATTAGCCGCCACTATCCCCTTCTGCGCGTTGGAAACAATTACAGGAGTGAGCATCTGTACCTGGTGAGGAAGAGGCCGTCTGCTGGATGTAATTACAGTAATTGGCACTCAGGCTTTCCTACAATTTCAAGTTCGCAGAAAAGACTAAACTGATTGTGCGAGAGTCACTGTTATTCCCTGTCAGGGAATCAAAGGCAGGGGCCGCGAAATCACAGGGGGTGTGGTGGGGGGGTTGGCACCAGGACAACTTGGGATGCTTGCGAGGAAGGGGGATGGAGCCGCAGTGACCCCCGGGGACGGGGGGCGCGCACACCCTCAGCAAGGCCTGTTTCTGTTGGATGTGCTGTGTGTGAATATTTAAGTTGCCCCCCTCCCCCCCAGGAAATGAAGCAAACTGAGGTTTTTAATAATTGTCTGTTACCTGCTCACGTCTGACTCCACCCCCCTTTCATCACTTTCCAGCGATGAAAACCAAGGTATCACAAGCGAAGGACAGCCATAGTGCCGATAATGTGTGTTCATGCGTGCGGTTAGCGCCCCCCCGACACGGACTGATGCTCCTGTGTAAATCCATCCATCCATCTTCCAAACCGCTTATCCTACTGGGTCACGGGGGGCCCGGAGCCTATCCCGGAAGCAATGGGCACGAGGCAGGGAACAACCCAGGATGGGGGGCCAGCCCATCGCAGGGCACACTCACACACCATACACTCACACATGCACTCCTATGGGCAATTTAGCAAGTCCAATTAGCCTCAGCATGTCTTTGGACTGTGGGGGGAAACCGGAGTACCGGGAGGAAACCCCACGACCACATGGGGAGAACATGCAAACTCCACACACATGTGACCCAGGCGGAGACTCGAACCCGGGTCCCAGAGGTGTGAGGCAACAGTGCTAACCACTGCACCACCATGCCACCTCTCCTATGTAAATTATTAACAAAAAACACATTAAGCCCGTTCATTCTGGGTAGAGTGGCAGGTGAGAGCTGCCCCCCCCCCCAGCTGAAGAAATAAGGACATGTATAAGCCTTGTGGCACCAGCAAAATTAACTACGCAAAGGCAATTGTTACAAATGCCAGTGAGAACGGCGTGTAGACGGAGAGAGGATTCAGTCATTTACTGCAATCAGTTTCACTCCCTACATTTGTTTGCATTCCAGCTGGACGAGACTATCAGCCTTCAGTGAGCCTTCATCAGTGAACAAGGAAATGGGAACAAAATATTTTGCATGAAAAATCATGCTCATTGTAAAACAATTCGAAGGCTGCAGCCACCGAGGGGTTGCCATGTGACTCATTCCAGGGCGGCAGGACCTTGGAGGAATCGCCCCCCCCGTCCCACACCCACCCACCCACCACGAGACCCATGACTCTCTGAAACAGTGGAGGAGACTGGCCAAGCTGGAGAACAGCACACAGAGGAGAGGAGAGGAGAGGAGAGGAGAGGAGAGGAGAGGAGAGGAGAGGAGAGGAAAAAAGGGGAGAGAAGAGAGAGGAGACAGAGGAGAGAGGATAGGGACCTCTACGAGCCTCCAGCCAAATAACCAATTAGCGTAGTCTGTTAAAATGCAGATTAGGCTCCAGATGGTATGTAATTGTTACAGGGTTCACTCAGGGAGTGTTACAAATACGTCCTAAGAAAGTAGTTAGTCCTTTTTTAATCAATATCAGCGCTTACAATTTTAAACTAATAACAAACCCTGTAAGAGGAAATTGCCTGGATTCAAACCCATTTGGGAAATAAACCAAATTGAATCATTTCATAATCAACATTAAAGTTTTATATATATATATATATATATATATATATATATATATATATATATATATATATATACATACACACACACACACACACACACACACACAAATGACTGAAATTAAATTAAATTTTGCTGTTACGGTCCAGCATGGAGGTATGTTAACTGATCCTCTGTGTTTGTAATTAAACCAGTAACGTGCGAGCAGGCTGCATTAAAACACATGGCCCCTACGAAGGAAGTGTCCGGAGACAGGGGACACCCACTACAAGAGCTAGGGGAGACCAGCTACCAGACCAGGGGAGACCAGTTACCATACCAGGGGACACCCACTACAAGAGCTAGGGGAGACCAGCTACCAGACCAGGGGAGACCAGCTACCAGACCAGGGGAGACCAGTTACCAGACCAGGGGACACCAGCTACCAGACCAGGGGACACCAGCTACCAGACCAGGGGACACCAGTTACCACACCAGGGGAGACCAGCTACCAGACCAGGGGAGACCAGCTACCAGACCAGGGGACACCAGCTCCCAGACCAGGAGACACCAGCTACCAGACCAGGGGACATCTACACAAGAACATCACTAATTTTGTTTCTGTCCCCTGTTTTCTGTCACATGATTGCCTTAATATGGAGGTCATACAAAGCCAGAACAAACACTTAAAGCTGTAATTCACAAAGAAGCCCGCAGCACACCAGCCATGACTGCTAATTAGCAGGCCGCTTATTACGATAACGAGCCTGTATTGTCTTTCATGCCATTCTGAGTATTACTAAGCTACTCACTCCTTTCTTTCGTCAGTCCCCCTGCTTTCATGCAGACGTATCGCCATCTGCTGGACACATGTGGCAATAGCCAAAATTGTAACCGCATGATGGGGTTGTAAACCAAAGGACTGCAGCAGAGCAGGGCCACTCACTTGAAGGTATGGGAGGAGATCAGATGATACTCAGGTGGGGTCATGGCAGCACATTGGGAAAATAACTATGCCTGGTAGTCTGTGATGGTACCTTGCCATAAATCTGCTGCTCTGAGACCGTACCACGCCAGAACACAGCCTCGATGAAGGTGCAGAGAACCTGAGTGCAGTACGGAGAACCTGAGCACAGTGCAGAGGCCCTGAGTGCAGTGCAGAGGCCCTGAGTGCAGTGCAGAGGACCTCAGTGCAGTACAGAGGACCTAGGCGTAGTGCAGGGGATCTGAGTGTGGTGCAGTGCTTTAGCATGGTGTGCATGATCTGTAGTGCATAGGCCCTGAGCACAGTATACAGGACCTGAGCGCAGTGCAGAGGTGTGGTGTGGTGTGCAGCGCCTGAGCATGCTACATTGGAATGGAGCGAGTTGCGGAGGACCTGGGCATGGTAATGAGGCCGTGAGTGTGGCACAGAGGCCCTGAGCACTGTGCAGAGGCCCTGGGCATGTGACAGAGGACCTGAGCGCATTGTAGAGGCACTGAGCATGGTGTGGAGGACCAGAGTGCGGTGTGGAGGCCCTGAGCACAGTGCAGAAGAACTGAGCATGGTGCAGAGGACCTAAGAGTGGTGTGGGGACCCTGAGCACAGTGCAGAAGAACTGAGCATGGTGTGGAGGACCTAAGAGTGGTGTGGGGACCCTGAGCACAGTACAGAAGAACTAAGAACTGAGCATGGTGCAGAGGACCTAGCATGGTGTAGAGGACCAGAGTGTGGTGTACAGGACCTAAGAGTGGTGTGGGGGCCCTGAGCACAGTGGGGAGGGCTGTTGTACACGGTGATGTCGGTGGCTGTGCCTCCTGCTGACCTGCAATCCTGAAGGTGGTCAGAGGGCTGCAGGGGCTTCGCAGGTGCTGGGGGAGTCTGTGTAGTGACCCCCCTCCCCCAAGGTAAATGGCAGTGGGACAAGAGGTGACCGTAAATCACAGAGCAGCCCTGCTAGCCACAGGGCATTACAGACTAGTTTTACAGAAGGGGGGCTATGCCTTTGGGGTTGCCCCCATCCCCCTGCCCCGGTCCGGCTGACCACCCTGATGCTGGGAGCTGGGGAGGGGGGGTGTCACCGTCTGGCCTCTTGCCACCGCCCCAAAACACTGGCCATCTGTGGTAATTTTGTGGGAAGAGCCCCCCCCCCCCCCCCACCACTGAGCAACGGACACCAGAATTGGCGTTTGCCATGATTCTCGATCATTCACACGCCCGGCTAGAGGGCCCTGGGGCCACAGTTCACACCAGGGGCCACAGACTCGCGGCTCCATGCTTTGCAGGGTCCAGCGACATGAGCGTAAAAGTCGGGGGTAAATTATAGCTGGGGAGCCTCTGGCACGCAGTGGAGCAGCCTGCCTGCAGTCCGGGACCATCTTTCTTCTGAGTCTTATTTTGCTTGGCCATGGAGACGCAGAGCTCAGAGGCTAATTGCCCCAAGAGGGGGGAAACACATCCTTCTCTCGACGCTAATTAGACAGCGTTCAGACTGTCCCCAGGTGATGATGTCATCCACGTGCTTCGCCGCATCACAGATCAGCACAGCCATGTCTCCGAGTTCTCAGGTGCACCCTGATTGTACTGTATGTCCTGCTGTTACGGGAGTTTATTTTGGGGGGGGTTACAGTGGCTAGCATTACATCCCAGAACAGCACTACCTTGCAGAAATACCCCCTTCGCCCCCACCCATCACGAAACCCACACTGACGTCTCTCCAAAACAGTGGACACTGAACAGCCAGAGAACAGCACGCAGATGGAAGATCTCACTAGCGCCCCCCTACTCTGTGGCAGGGAAGTGCTTACACTGCCTTTTCATCTGAAACATAACATTCCCGTAATCCCTTGTAAGAATGAATGAACGTTGCATTTACATGGCACTTTTCAAGACACCCAAAGCGCATTACAGAACCAAGGGGAGACACTTCAGTCACCCCCACAGTGCGGCGCCCACCTCTATGATGCGACGGCAGCCATCCTGCAGCAGTACGATCACCACACAGCAGCTGAGGTGCAGAAGGAGCAGGAGAGAAATCACTGACGAGGGACAGAAAAGAGCCTGGCTGTCCCCCATCATGCCAGGGGGAGGCAGATGGCTGAGGCCCTGCTGCGTTTCAGGAGGGGGCAGCCAGATGTTCATGCTAGAGTTAGTGACAGTTCCAGGGGGACGTGTCCGACAGAGGGGATAGAGTGACACAGAGATACCGGCACACCCCACAGCGGACACCCACACCAAGACGCCCCAGGCGTCCAGAGTAACCATTTTGGCTTCTAGGATTCAGAGACGTGGAAATTTGACCTCAAACACCCACTGCAAAAAAATATATAAAACCCTAAAGAAAAGTGTATACCTTTGATGGCGATTATTGTCTTCATTTAAATATTAAATATGTATTTTTAATATATAACTGTCCATTTTCGTTGACTGGTTAAAAACACACACAGACACACACACAGCCAATTCCACACTCACTCCAGCACGAGACAAGAGAAAAAACGTCACACATCCACTTTCTCACTCTCCTCTGCATAACTGTGAGCTTTTTTATATACGGACTTTTCTACTCAAGTGCAGATGGATTAAATATTACATCAAAGGCCCTTTAATGATTCACAGTAGATCTCAGGTTTCCCTCCAGTATCAAGTTCAAAACTAGTGCATCGCCCATTTTTCCAGTACATTTAATGGATCGCTGTCTATAATCAGATTATCACTGGCTTAATGTATAACAAATTTCACCCACGTAGCATCAAAGGCTGGCCTTACATTATAATTTCGCATGCCATCCCCGTCATAACTCAGTGTTTTACCGTCGTCAGCGGGAGGCGCTGTAGCTGCAGATGCATGTTGGCGTGCCGCGATCAGCAAGGGGTGATAAAACGGCCAGATACCATTTGGTGCCACCATTAAACATCAACACATATTTCCTAGGACCTTTGATTTCATGTCCGTTGTAAAAATGTAGCCTCAGTGGGGTCAATCAAACCATGCAGTTTATTTAAACACACTCTGTGGTGCTACTGTAGTGCCTTCGGGAGGGTGAGGGCTGTGATTTAACCTGAGATTTAATGTCTCCCTTGTGTAACATCAGTTTGTTACCTCCAGATTCACAAAACTTTCTGTTTGGTTTGTTGTTTTATTTTTTTCACTGATGAAAAGAAAAACGGCTTCACTGCTGCCTGAGTATCGATGCTGCTCTCTAAGGACTGGTACCACTGCCTGAGTATCGATGCTGCTCTCTAAGGACTGGTACCACTGCCTAAATACTGATGCTGCTCTCTAAGGACTGGTACCACTGCCTGAGTATCGATGCTGCTCTCTAAGGACTGGTACCACTGCCTGAGTATCGATGCTGCTCTCTAAGGACTGGTACCACTGCCTGAGTATCGATGCTGCTCTCTAAGGACTGGTACCACTGCCTGAGTATCGATGCTGCTCTCTAAGGACTGGTACCACTGCCTGAGTATCGATGCTGCTCTCTAAGGACTGGTACCACTGCCTGAGTATCAATGCTGCTCTCTAAGGACTGGTACCACTGCCTGAGTATCGATGCTGCTCTCTAAGGACTGGTACCACTGCCTGAGTATCGATGCTGCTCTCTAAGGACTGGTACCACTGCCTGAGTATTGATGCTGCTCTCTAAGGACTGGTACTACTGCCTGAGTATTGATGCTGCTCTCTGAGATCTGGTACCTCTCTCCAAGCACTGACGCTGCTCTCTGAGGTCTGGTACCTCTCCCCGACCACTGATGCTGCTCTGAGGCCTGGTACCTCTCCCCGAGCACTGATGCTGCTCTCTGAGGCCTGGTACCTCTCCCCGAGCACTGATGCTGCTCTCTGAGGCCTGGTACCTCTCCCCAAGCACTGATGCTGCTCTCTGAGGCCTGGTACCTCTCCCGGAGCACTGATGCTGCTCTCTGAGGCCTGGTACCTCTCCCTGAGCACTGATGCTGCTCTCTGAGGCCTGGTACCTCTCCCCGACCACTGATGCTGCTCTGAGGCCTGGTACCTCTCCCCGAGCACTGATGCTGCTCTCTGAGGCCTGGTACCTCTCCCCGAGCACTGATGCTGCTCTCTGAGGCCTGGTACCTCTCCCCGAGCACTGATGCTGCTCTCTGAGGCCTGGTACCTCTTCCCGAGCACTGATGCTGCTCTCTGAGGTCTGGTACCTCTCCCTAAGCACTGATGCTGCTCTCTGAGGCCTGGTACCTCTCCCCAAGCACTGATGCTGCTCTCTGAGGACTGACACAAACTCCTTATCGCACACTGCTCCATTTTAGTGTGTCTCTCAGGTGACCTCCTATCA